>NW_004955470.1:816744-1065852 GCF_000276665.1 Chinchilla lanigera
TGTAATTGCAGAAAATTCAAAAACTGTACATAAGGCAAACACATCTGTTATTATTTTAATCTACATATAATTGTCTAATGCTTTTTTTTTTGTTTTGGGTTTTTCTCCGGTACCGGGAACCGAACTCACGACCTTGCGCTTGCCAAGCAGGTGCTTTTGCCGCTGAGCTAAATCCCCAGCCCCTCCTTAGATTTATTTTGACATGGCACTTCCTGATACAAATGTTGACTCAGTATAGGGGAGAAAGGAAGCAAAACAGCTGAACAGCCAGAGAATATCTGGGGCCACCAGACCTTTCTGGAGCCACCAGAACTATTGGAGAAAAGGTTGGTGAGGTTTCCGCTCTGGCTGTAACGCTGTGAATGACACAGGTAATTTGAATAACACTGACCAAAATGATGTTCTAACATGCCATAAATATGTGTGTTTCTATTGATCAACAGCCTGGCCCTGAGCCACACAAGTCTGTTAAGCACTAAAAATATACATGGTGTAAACAAGGAACGAAGCCTTTACCTCTAATTTAGTTTTATCTAGCCATGTACCTTTTGCATTTATCACATGATACAGCACAGATTTAGAAGGGATATTCAGTAATATCTCCAGGAACAACAAGCTGGTAGACTTTACCCACAGGTCTGTCCCTCACACTGCACCTGGCTGGGATATACAACAGCCAAGGTACACATACCACATGGCTGGATCTAGTCTAAAACATGGTGCAGACATTTTAAATTTCTTGCATGGAAAACATGCAAGGGCTTCTCTGTTGCTGTCTGAATCCAAAAGTCTGCCATAACTCGAGCTGTTCAGGGATGTTCATGTGTGCCCGCATTAAATCAAGACAGGCATCGTGATCTCTGAACTGCTGGAAATGAGAAGAAGGAGACATAGTTGGGGTGCAGAGGAGCTTCCTTCAAGCTTTCTACCGCAACCTCCCAGTGCCCAGCAAAGCCTGGCTGCATCTGAGAAATGTGCTTAGCAGGTGGAGACAGCAGGCAGAGCAGCAGGAGCCACCCAGCCTCACACTTCTGCTTCCCTGGCTGGTTTATATTATGGCCTGTATCGCTGTGGGAGGCTCATCCCATGTCCGTTGACAGTAACAAGTGGCAACAACTTCAGGCTGCAGGCTGCTGATGGTGAGAGAAAAATCCGTCCCAGACCCACTGCCGCTGAACCTGGATGGGACCCCAGGTTGTAACCTGGATGCATCATAGATCAGGAGTTTAGGAGCTTTTCCTAGTTTCTGCTGATACCAGTGTAACCATTTCTCAACCTCCTCACTGGCCCGACACCTGATGGTGACTGTGTCTCCTGTGGATACAGATAACGAAGATGGAGCCTGGGTCATTGGGTGTCACATCTGGCACCTGATAATAGAATCATAACAAATAGCAGCACAATTAATCATGACAAAACACCTCCTTGAAGGGCCAGGCAGCACTAATCAAACTGTGCTGAGGAAGTTCCCAGGTGTCTCCTACCCAGCAGCGAGAGCAGCAGGAGCCCCAGGAGCTGAGCGGGGACCCTCATGTCCATGCTGTGTCCTGACTGGGACTGAGTCCTGCACAGGGTGTGACAGCCTATGAAGAAGTCCTCGGGGCCTTGGGCACATGCAAATCAGCAGGGTGGGCGGGGTGGGCTCAGCTGCTGACCTGCCCCATCTCAGTATAGTCCTAGTGTCCCCTGGTGTCCCTGTTCAGACCAGAGCAGCACAGATTTGCCTTCAGAACATGTCTCTACCTTGGGGCACAGGTGAGAATCAGGCTGCTCTCCCATGGGTACACTGAACTGTTGTTCTTTACACATTTCAGAACACACTTTGCTTGAGTTCCTTCACCACTGCTGTATGTTAAGGACCCTTGAGAAGGAGGAATTTAGCAAAGCAAGGGCCTGCTTCAGGCCCAGGATATTTTAAGAAAAGAAATGAAGACAGGAAGTGAGTAGAGTCTATAAACCATTTGAACTTGTCTAGCTTCCTGTACACATTATCACAGCCTGACTAAGATAGCAGGAGAAGACATGACCAGTTATGGTTTCCAATCCTTTGTATCTCAGACTCCCACAAAATACATGAGGAGCACATAATTTTGCCTGTCTTCCAGCAGAGGGCCAGTTTCTTGGTCTTAATTTACTTCTCAGGATACCGTAGAATCACTTTACAGGACAAGAGTAGAAACCATGGCAATTGTTAAAACCATAAATGGAAGTCTGAAATTTGGAGAATCTAGAATTGGTACAAAAGCTTAGAGACAGTGGAAAGGCTTCAAATTTTTCATTCCTGGTGTGCCACACAGAATTGTCAATGTTGGTCATAATGCCTCAGGGTCTCAAGAGGGCTGCACTCTGTCTAAGCCTCAAGTATTTTTCTAACTGTTTCAGGAAAATTCAAGCAAATCTTTTCACCTGCCCTATTTTGAAATCTTTCCTAGCGCTTGTCCATCTTGATTTCTCCTGTATCTGACTTCTCAGATGGTCTCATTGCCCTGAAAATCCCTTCTCCTGCCCTGGGTTACAAGAGGCTCATGTGTGCTTTCCAAGCACAGCAGGTCAGAGTTGGTGCTTAATCAAATAAAAGAAAGAGGAGATGGCTGTTGTAAACACATTTAGTATTTAAAAGGCCCTTTTTACAGTTTCCCTGTGCCTCTACCTTATATTGAATGGAGAAGAGAGGGGCTGGGGATTTAGCTCAGCTGCAAAGCGCCTGCCTGGCAAGTGCAAGGTCGTGAGTTTGGTTCCCAGTACCGGAGAAAAACAAAAAAACAAAAAATCAAAAAAACAAAACAAAACAAAAAAATGAGTGGAGAAGAGAGATCTGAAGGAAAATTTTATCTGCTGGTGTTGGAACAAGCAGGACCAAGATGAGAACGAAGAAAAATCTACTTATCCAAGTGGCAATGGTGGTTTTAGAAAGTGTGGAAAGGGGGCCTAGGAATTCAAAGCCAGGAGAGCTTCCAGCCTGGAATGACATGGAGAGGTTTTCAAACAGGGTTTTCAAATAAGGGCTGACGTCAGCGCTGCTGTGCTGAGCGTGCTGGGCTCTCGCCCTGGCTGTGGGGAGCCAGCAGGGATCAGGGACCCTGCCCATGGCACTTGCCTCAATTCCAGAGTCTTGACTCACTCAGCATTTGTTCTGCTTAGAAAGATGAAGAGCATGTGTTGCACAAATAAATATGTAAATCTGATGGTTTATGTCTGCATGTCCCCCCAAATCCTCATGCAGTCATATGTCAGGCTTCTAGACTTTTCATTCATCCATAGTCCACTGCTGGGATTATGGGTGTGAGTGCTACACCTGCCCTAGGGCGAGTAGTTTGCATACAATATAAAGGAAGGAAAGAGGCTGCTTGTGCCAGTCCTCTCTTTGCATTGCTGCTTTTGCTGTCTTCTGCCACCATGAACTGTTGCTCTGTGCCATGTGCCACTCTGCCTTGGAGCCAGCCAAGTATGTACTGAAATCTCTACCAACTGTGAGCTAAATAAACCTTTCCTTCCTTAATTTTGGGCCTCAGGTATTTTGTCTCAGCAATGAGAGAAAAGTAACTAAGACACATACTTCTCTCCAATGCTTATTGCTCTATTAGACTTTCTCTTCATGAGTCAATTTTTTACTTGATTTCCTGGAGAGGTGGCCCAGGTTTTCAGGGGGTCATTTTAGCTTGAGAAGAAGACAGATACTGTAAATGCTTACCTGTACTTTTTCCAGATTTTGGATGCCCCAGAAGTATAATCGTAACAGGCATGGTAGGGTTAGGTTTGGGTTGACAGATATATGTTTTGAGTTCTTCAAAAGTTTGTGTTCAGTTTTCTTACTAGATAACAAATAAATATCCTGACAGTGAACTACAGGATAAGTTGTGTTCTCCACATTTCTGGCCAGCTGAAATGTTTCCACTTCACTTAGGCATACACATGGGATGTGTTCCAAATAATTCTTTGCATATAGAAAATTTTATATAGGGTATAACATCTTATTAAAAATAAAATTAATCAGAAGAATACTTTCCAAGATTCCAGCTGGAAAATAACCTTTTGGTACTAAATTTACCTTCATTTACCAAAGTGCTGGGCACATGTACATCTGAGCTTGTGCCACAGGCTTTAATCATGGTAGTGCTCTGAGCAGCCTCTGGGCTGCCAGCAGGTGCCCTAACGTGAGCTTTGACTTCTACTTTTGGAGGATCAAATCAAGCCTCAAAACCTTCCTCAGCCCCACACTTTCTGAACCCCTGCTGCTGAACACTAGAGTTCAATAACTGCATCATTGCTCTAATCATTTGGATGCCCCAGAAGTATAATCGTAACAGGCATGGTAGGGTTAGGTTTGGGTTGACAGATATAGGTTTTGAGTTCTTCAAAAGTTTGTGTTCAGTTTTCTTACTAGATAACAAATAAATATCCTGACAGTGATCATTGTTTAATGATCACTGTTTAATGATTTAATAAACAATGATTCTCTAATCATTGTTTATCATCCCCATGACTGCTGCAAACGCATAGCAAAATAAAATGGGAA
This sequence comes from Chinchilla lanigera, assembly GCF_000276665.1. Lineage (NCBI taxonomy): Eukaryota > Metazoa > Chordata > Mammalia > Rodentia > Chinchillidae > Chinchilla > Chinchilla lanigera. Next base: position 821,261 of record NW_004955470.1, read on the forward strand.
CAGCATGGACCCGACCTTCCAATACCAGTACTCTAAACATACAATGTCCCGCTCAGCCTTCAGCCACATGCCTGGCACAAACCAAGCTCACCTAAAGTACCATATGCATATGGACACCGGCACTCTACACACACATTTGCATGCACCCACAAACACACACTTAAATCACACACACTCACACTTACTTTCACACATACACTTTCTCACTCCCATACAGATACACAGGGACTCTCACCTCCTTTCTTTGGGTTCCTGAGGAGGTTCTGCAGGAGATGTGGCAATGGACCTATGCTCCTTGGTGAGGTGCTGTCGCAAACTCAAAACAGAGCCCTAAGGAGCATGCCTCAAGCTCCAGCTCCCTGACTTGGGACATTCAGAGGTCACTGCTGGGCTTCCTATCTCTGCAATGGTCTGCAGGGCTGAGAAAGCTTCTACCCCAGGCCCTGGCTTCTTGCTGGTTCCAGGGTCTAGAGCTGTGTCTTTGGGGCTATTCCCTCCAAATGGGGAGCAATGACTGATTCTACTGCAGGCGTAGAGAGTGGGGCAAGCTGAAGTTGGAGAGACTACCAGGGAGCATGTGGGGCCCGTGGACAGGCCAGAATCCAAGGCTTTCCTGTGTCTTGCTGCTTCCATTTCTCCCATCAAATTCACTTCTCCATCACCTCATTGGCCCTGAGCTCTCGGACCATTTCCCACTGCTACCTGCAGAACTCAGTGTTGACTGAGGGCACAGATTGTTCTAGGATTGGCCCCAAGCTCTGGATTGAGCAATAGGGCAGCTGTCTTAGCAAGTGGGCAATTGAGTCTTTTCTTTCTTTTATTTACGTTTCCTTAAAAATCCAAGCTCAATGCCCCCACATGGAGAAATCCTGCTGAAATCCCACTGCCTGAAACTCAGGTTCCATTCTAAGTCCAAAGAGCTGGATCAAGAGTAGCTTGATCCACACCAGTGCTGGTACAAACCAGTCTGGTCAGTCCAGGTGGGCTGTCCTCTGGAGAGAGGGCAGCTCAGAACAGGGAGAGAAACAAGGCCTATCCTTAGGGCATGTCTTAGTTACTTTTTTCTCCTTGCTGAGACAAAATACCCAACGCCCAAAATGAAGGAAGGAAAGGTTTATTTAGCTTACAGTTTGTGGAGGTTTCAGTCCATACTTGGCTGGCTCTGAGGCAGAAGCAAAGCAACAAGGGCAAAGGGGGGAATGGCAGCGAACAGTAAACAGCCAGAGCAAAAGGGAGAATGCCCCCAAGCAGCTTCTTTCCCTGCCTTACATTGTAAACAGGCTACCCCCACCTAAGGGGTGTGTAGCTCTCACATAATCTCCATGCCCTCCTCTTCCACAGGCTCAGGATGTATACAAAGTAAGCACCCAGGCTTCCTGCTGAGTTAATTAGCCAAACCTTTAGACTCCCAAGTTGACACAATGTATCAACCATAACACTCCAACCCTTGGCAACTTGGCAACCAGATACATTTCTTTAAACCAGACACAGATACATTTCTTTTCCAGACACAAAGACATGCTATTACATTAGAACCATACATTTCACCCCTCCAAAGACTCATGCACATCCCTTTACGCAAAAGGCATTTAGTCCATCTGCAAGAGTTGCCAAAGTCCTAACAGTTGCAGCATTGCTGAAGAGTCCAAGTCCCAAATCTCCGAGATGAAGGCAAACTCTTAGCTGTGACCCCCTGTACAAATGAAAAGTTAAACACTCCCAACATTCAGTGGGACAAAATAAGCAGTATCATTCCAAAAGGTACAAACAGGGGGATACAGAGCATTGGGACCAAACCAAGTCCAAAATCCAGCAGGGCTAACATTATGTCCTGTAATTCCACATGCAGCATCTGAAGCAACTTGTGGCACATTGTGAGCTCCAAAGGGCTTGCATGAGTCCACCCCTATGGCACTTCTGGTGGTTACAGCTTCCACGGCTTCTCTCTTAGGCCTGCTTTGCTCCCTCCTTGCAGCTTTTCTCAGCTGATCCACGGTCCTGGCTTTTCTAAACTTCTGAGGTCTCCAGGGCACCTTTTGCTTCACACTCACAGCCTCACACATTGCCCTCTCAGGGGCACACTGCTTGGCCTCCCAGGCCTTCTGAAATCTGGGTGGAAGCCTCTTAAATCTCAGAACTCCTGCATTCTCCATGTACCTAAAGCCAGGGCTATGGGGATGATGCCAAGATCTGCTGCCACCTGGAGCAGTAGCCAAGTTTTCTTCTCTCTTGGCCACAGGGGCCGAGTGCCTGGATAGCTGGGCACTCTGAATCCAATTCTGAGCAAAAAAATTTTCTATGCTGCCGCCATTCTGGAACCTGGTGCGGCCTCCGCCGCCATTCTGGAACATGGCGCTCAGCAGCTTTCTTCTCAAGACAAGGTCTTTCACCTTTGCAGTTTTGAGGCTGCAAAGGGTGGAGACTTGCTGCTTCCTGTGATGCCCTCAGGCCATCTTTTCTATTCTGTTCCTTCTCAGCAATGGAGATCTCCTCAGCTCCACCTTTGCAGTCCACAGCTTTAGTGGAGCCAAACTCACAACATTTTAAATCATCCTGCTGGGCTCTTTGCTCTTGATTTTTAATATAAATCTGGCTAAAAGCCCCCAACAATAGCCATGCCACTTCCCCAACATTCGACTGCCTTGATATTTCTTTTGCCAGATTAATCAGTCCATTGCTGCCATCCTTAATCTCAGTCTTAGGCAAAGTCTCTGGACAAGAGCAAAATGCGGACAAACTTTCTGCCAAGCCATAACATGCATTATCTGGAGTCCAACGACCAATGCAGTCCTTCTTCCCAACAGAAACCTCCTGAACCTGGTCTTTACCGGCACAATTTTTGTCGGCCTTCAGGGCTTCTGAGCTCTGACCAGAATCTCCCAGACAGAACAGCTGAAGCTGTTCTAGTGCTTCTCTTTCAGGCGACATCTCTGAACCTTTCCGAACACTTCCCACAAGCCATTTCCAAAGACTGTTGAACCACATGGTCAGATATAGTCACAGCAACGACCCCACTCCTGGTACCAAATTCTGTCTTAATTACCTTTCTCTCATTGCTGAGACAAAATACCCAAAGCCCAAAATGAAGGAAGGAAAGGTTTATTTAGCTTACAGTTTGTGGAGGTTTCAGTCCATACTTGGCTGGCTCCGAGGCAGAAGATAGCAAAGCAACAAGAGCAAAGGGGGAATGGCAACCGAACAGCAAACAGCCAAAGCAAAACAGGAGGAATGGCAGCAAGCAGCTTTTTTCCCTGCCTTACATTGTAAACAGGCTACCCCCACCTAAGGGGTGTGTAGCTCTCACATAATCTCCATGCCCTCCTCTTCCACAGGCTCAGGATGTATACAAAGTAAGCACCCAGGCTTCCTGCTGAGCTAATTAGCCAAACCTCTAGACTCCCCAAGTTGACACAATGTATCAACCATAACAGGGCAAGAACCAAAATTTGGTACAGCTGACTAAAGCTGAAGTATGAGATTGTAGCTACAGAGACTTCAAGCTCTAGGTCCTAGTACTGCATGTGAGATGCTGGGGAGGTGATCTCTTTTCTCTTGCCCCTTTTTTCTATTTGACTGAATGAAAAGATTGATCAGTTCCTGGCAGCCATGCATTCCTGGACTCCCTGAGAGTGTTTTGGGAAAGAACTATACTTGTGGAATGAGAGTGGGGAGATTGAGGAAACTTCCAGTGGGACCTGAGTCCAAGTAGATAAGGGACATCTCACCTGTCCATTCATGAAACACCCCAGGCTGAAACATTGCCACACCTAAGCACATGGTAGGGGGGAAAGCCGAACCTGGCATGGTGAATGTCACACTGGCTACCTCCTAAGTGTTCCTTGTGTTCATTGCTCACCACATCATCAATCCCAAGCACCTCGTCATCCTTGCATAGGCGACTCAAGTAGGGCAGAAGGCAATTAAGGCTCACACTCACCTGGATGTGCTTCCCCACCCTGGCTTGGGGTCCTTACCTGCTGGATCTCCCAGGAGTTCTGTGGGAGCTGGGTCATGGAGCCACAGCAAGGCACCAACCCATGCCTACATTGTACCTCTGCACATGGACACACTGTCCCTACAACCACCCATTTCACCAGATCAGTTGATTTGGTTTCTCTCTTTTATAAAGCTGAATCCATATCTGTCAGGTGGTAGCTCTCTCTGTCCCAGCTCAGAGGGCATTAAGTCCCCCCCGCCAGCTGACCATCTGTGAAGAGACAGTGCTGGCCTTCTGAAGAGCTGGTCCCAGGCAGGACCACAGTCAAGGCACAGCAGATCCAATCAGTCACAGTCCTGTGGTCAAGTTTGCAGTCATCTGGAATGAGCTCAGGTCCTCAGAATTGGCCGCAGCCTGTGTTAACCCTCTTGCTCCCTGTCACAATGTAGGTGGAGGAAACTTTGGACATACAGAGCTCCAGCAGAGCATCACAGATGCAACCCTGTGATTACACAGCATCATGGTGATTACATAGCAGGAAGTTAGCATGAATCTGGGTGTCTAAAAAATACACAAGTGCTGCAGAGAGTGAGACATAAATCCTATGTGAATGCATGGAACTGTGCCATTGGGGAAGATGTCAGTTTCAGAAGTCTGAGGCAAGCTGGCTCATCCTCTTTAGAAGGACAAGTAGTAGCACTTTGCACCTCCGAATAATGAGAAGCAAGTGCCATGTCAGGTGGGGCTTTGCAGGGTACTGGTAGGACACTTAGCACACCCTGGCAAACTGCATCTCACTTTACATCATTTATAAAAATCAACTAAAGTGCATGAAATATCTAAATAGAAGACATAACATTATAAAATACTTTTAAGAAAGCTTTAAATAAGACATTAATTACTTTAAAATTTGGAAATTTCTGCATAGATATGCACAAAATCAGACAACAGAATAAAAAGTAGTCAAATTGGACTTTATTAAAATTTGGTACTTTGCTGCATTAAAGAATGCTATTAAGAAAGTTAACAGACATAAAACTACTGCATGGCCTAAAATATTATAAAATCATATATCCAAGAAGTAGTTCCTATCCAGAATATACAAATAATTCCTGAAGCTGAAGACCAAAAAAATATAGGTTATGGACTTCAGTATACCTTTTTCCAAAAAAATCTCCAATGTAACCCAGCAAGGACAATGCATCTAAAAGTGTACTTTGACTTAGTACAATTTTCTTAGACCTTTTCTATGTTCTATGGCCTGTTCATCTGGTTTTCAATCTGTATAAATGGTAATTAACTTTATAAGGTCTCATGAATGAATGAATCTGATGCTGGAAAATAAAAGGGGGGGGGAGTGGGGAGTTGAGATGTGTTATGTGCGTGTACCAGTCCCCGACAGTGGATGCGATCCTTATGTACTGCAAATGTATACTAATGAAAGGAAAAAGAGAAAGAAGATATAAAAAGTGTCCATCAGCAAATAAAAAGAAGTTCAATCTAGCTACTCATTAAGGAAATGAAAGTCAAAGCCACAACGAAACAGTACTCCACACCTAACAGTAAGGCTACAGTTAGAAAATCAGCAGTGTGACTGAAGCTCAAGAGAAATTGCAAACATGTGCATTATTAGTGGGAAAGGAAAATAATGTGGTTTCTATGAAGGACATTCTGGAGTTAAATTGTTAAATATAAAACTACCGGGGCTAGGGGCTGGGGATTTAGCTCAGCGGCAAAAGCGCCTGCCTGGCAAGCGCAAGGTCATGAGTTCGGTTCCCGGTACCGGAGAAAAACCAAAAATAAATAAATAAATAAATAAATAAAAAATAAAACTACCATACAGCTTTAGAAATTCCACTCCTCCTCAGTATATACTCACAAGAAGAGAAAGCAAGGATTGAAAGCAGTGTGGATATTTGCATACTTGTGTTCATATCGTCATTATTTAGAGTGTCTAAAAGGAGATAAAAATCAGTGTGTGTGTTTTCTGCATGAGAACTTTAAAAGAGGCTATACCTCCTTGATCCATTGGTTATACTAAAGAGACAGTGTTTGGAGAAAGAAATGTCACTTTCATATGGGGATGAAGATTACCAGTAAATGAAGATATGCGGGGCACTGTCACCAAGGAGGACAATTCTGAAGGGACATTATTGTGTGAATAGTACTTCTCCATTTCAATGGCACAGCAACCTACAGGGCACCTTGCAAAACAGCAGGACTCTCCACAAAGTCATCCCTCCTGCAGTACGCCAGCACTGTGCGTTTATTAACACGCTTGAAGACCCGGGGCTTCAAGATCACACGGGTTTCACTTTGCACTCAAAAATGACCACAACTTTACCCCCCAACAGGATTACTTCCTCTCCTTCAAAGCTTTGAAACCTGGCATTGACTTGGCATCTTTTTGTGTAAAAGTCATTTAGGAATCTCTTTCCAGAATATCGAGGTTTTGCTCTGGCAAATAACAGATCTCTACAGTCAGCATCTCTGGAGCTTCCAAATGTCATTCATCTGCCTTCACATCAGCTCTCACAGACTCACCACTCACTTACACACAATGTAATGAGCAGTGATTGTTTAATCCTTAGAATCATTCAGAGTGATCCTCCTATTGAAGTCCGTCCTTTTCTCTGAAAATCACAAACACACTTTGGGCTTTGACCATGATTGTCGTGGCAGTGACAGGGATACAGTTCTGAGGCTGGCCTTCAATCTAAGTCCTTAGCAGCTTCTCCATATCTGAGACTGGCACATCTCAGTGCATTTTTGGTCTTGGTGCTTTCAGTTTCTGTTCCTAAAGGTCATAGCTCTGGTGGAATGGGACAGGCCTGACCAGCAATCAACAACTGTCAGTGATTTTCAACCTCTGTGGTACTTAATCACTTTTAACTTTGTTTCCACGTCAGTCTCCTGACCTAGCTTCTTACTACCAGCACTTGCAGTGGATTTTGTATTCTTAGTAGCCGTGACAAAGAAAATAGTATGAATTATACTTCAACGACGAGAGAAAATGACACAGTCAGTGTGAAGTAAAGAAGAGATGTGTGGGGCTGCTGCTGGAGTAACACAGCATGTTATTTACAGTGAGCTTTTAAATAAGTATAAAGATCACTATGTATAATAATGACCTGATGTATAGTATAAAAATACATAAACCAGTAACATAATCATTTTATGATCATTGTCAAGTACTATATGCTATGGGTAATGATATGACTGCCAGTGGTACATTTGATTATTCCAGTATCACTACAAATACATGAGTTATGCACTGTTCTATGACACTGACTACAGTATTGCTAGGTGATACGAGTTAAATGGCTACCTTGCGATCCCATGGAACCACAATTCTGGATGTGATCTGTCATTGACCAAAACATTATGCAGCACAGGACTATAGCCTACAATATATTTTCACCTTAAAAACTATCCTTCATAGATTATTCCACTGAAGAAAACACATTCTGTGACTCACTTATATTAGATTCCTAGAATACAAAAAATCCTGTGAAACAAGAAGTAGAATAGGTGACAGTAGGGAATGGAGAGAGGGGAAAGTGGAAGATACAGAGCATGAAAAGAGAGTTAAAAAGTACTTTCCTCCTTTCAGTGATCAGAAAAACAATTGTATAAATATGGGTGTAATTGTACCTTTGGTCCCAAATGATGGAGAAATATAACACATTTGACAATCACAGCGCACACAGAGTTGCACTGCAGTAAGGAGAAGACACCAGACAGTAACTCAGTTCTACATAAACAAATAAGAAGAACCATAAAGGATAAATTTGAATGTTGATAGAATTAACTAAATGAACTACACAAACGTATGCTTATTCTTTTATTTCTCAATTTCTTTATACATATAAAGTATTTTAGGCAGAAATTCTATTGTGAAGCTTCTATAACAGGTATAGCTGTAGACCCATGAAAACACAAAATTAAGGTAGAAGAAACTGAACAAGAATAACATTTCTATGTCTCATTGCAAATAAAACAGTATAAATTTGAATTATCCTCTTATGTTTGATATGGTAAACCATAGGTGGAAACACTATGAAAATAACTTCTACAGTGAAAATGAATACATTTGTCATAAATAAATTGCATCTAATACATTGAAGCAGCACAAAATACAAGACAATGAAGAGATTAAAAGACTAAAGGAAAAAACACCTCCCTGTTCAAGGATGTAGAGTCACAGCCAACTCTGTAACAGCAACTATCAAATAATAAATGGCTGGGCTGGGGATTTAGCTCAGCAGCAAAGCGCCTGCCTGGAAAGTGCAAGGTCATGAGTTCATCTCCGTACCGGAGAAAAACCAAAAAATAATAATAATAATAATAATAATAATAATAATAATAATAATAATAAATGGCTGTTTCACAAGTGCTGCTGCTTCTAATGTACTTTATACTAACAACATTTTTTCCAAGGCTCCTCTATATGTGTTTTCAGATTAACACAAACAAACCTAATCAAAACCCAGCAATAGTGCCACATGTCTGTAATTCCAGCACTTGGGAGGCTGCGGCAGGAGGATCATTGTGAGTTCAAGACCAGCCTGGGCTACAAAAAGAGCTCTAGGCCAGCCTGAACTGTATAGCAAGTCCCTGTCTCAACAAAGACAAAAAAATAATAATAACCTAATCAAAATAGGTGAGACTATCAACAGATCCTCTCATTGGATAATTTCTCAAATTATCAGAAGGATTATAATTGACAAGAAGTCTTCTCCACTGCTTTTAAGAAGAGAACGGCTCTCTCCCTCTCTCCATATATTATCTCTTGTATTGGCTGCCGTGCACACAGCAGAAGCAGAGATGTAGGAGGAGAGAGGGAAGTTAAGGGCAATGGGCGACAGAACTGTCTGTTTACCCAACGACCTCATAGAGAAGAATGCTTTGCCCTACCACGAGCACCTGCTTCCTTGTGGGCTGTTCTCTCAGAGACAGCAGAGTATCATTATCTTTAATTCGCTGAATTCTAAGGTTTCTTTGTAGCAAGCAATGTGATGATCATTTGAGTCTCCCGTGTATCCCCTTTCAGTTGTATGGAATCACTCATTTTTCACGTTTTTGTCTTCCTTTCAGAAGTAAGCATCTTGTAGATGTTCTACTACTGCACCTCACCAGCTTAACTCTTAATCTCATGTCATGCATCGCAGCAGAAACTTGAGGTCAGCTTTACACCATCCATCTTTCTTTTGTCCTTCTAAATTTCAAGCCCCAATTTAAAATTGTAAGAACCCCTCTTTCAACCAGCAAACAGTAACTGAGACAAATCAAACATGCTGGCATTAGAATCTTCTACCTATAATGAATTTATAAAACTCCATCTGAACATTCAAAAGGGAAATGGCATTACTAATTATCCACAGCATATTCTTCCTTAAGATAGGATGCTGCCTCAGAGATTTTAATAAGAGAATAAATAGTAAAACAGGTTATGGAACTCAGAAAGTGGAAAATATATTATTAAACATACTCCTATAAAAAATATACCCCACATGTGGAATTTTCGACATCTATTTAACTTCTGCAGCGTCAGTCTGCAGCAATTCTCTGGTTCTTATGCTGTTTCCATGACAGCTGTGGGCAGACAGGGAAGACCAGGATGAGCTGTTAGTTCGTTCTCCCTGTCATCATGGCTTGTTACTCACAGGGCACTTTTATTACCTCGCTGTCCCTCCTGCTTCAGGCACCCAGTGTGGTTGGAGGTGATGAGTCAGAGCATTCAGGGGCCTCTCGAAGTCTTCCACACCATCTCCCTGCATCGCTGTCAGTCTCCACCAGAGCAGGTGTGTCCATGCTCCTTGTGGAACTTCCCTCACTCTCTAACCTCACGTGCCCCATCCTGGAAGACAAAACCTGCTCATCTCACATGGGGACAAAACACATATGTGCAGCAGCTGGGCCCCAGAGCTCACCCCACTCACTGAACCTACTTCCTTATCTCCCTCTGTCCTTACTAGGGATCCAGAGCCATAACAGCCTCACGAGCTGAGTAGGGTCCCTGATTTTGAGAAGCTGAACTGAATAGTCTGAATAAATACAGCAAGATTATAACAGTTTTTACTTCAATCTTGCAGGGAAAGTCCTCCCTAGTGAGCACTATGCAAATCCTCTGCTGGGTGCAACAGTGTGTGAAGACCCAAGGGGATGTGGCAGCTCTCTGGCGAGCAATGTGACCGAAGGATCTTGCTCTTCCCTCCACCCTGCTCAAGTCCACCCCTTTGGCAAGAAGATGTTACAGTTTCCTCCACTTTGAGGTTCGTAACACTACAGTTCTTGTACACTGAGCTGAGACTGGAAGTGCCTAATTCCAACAAAGAAGCACAGTTTTCCTAACCCTATCCAAGGCCCCAGTACTTTTACAAGAATAAACACATCTAAGCTTGTTTCAGGCCTTTAGCAATTGTCACAGTTGCATGGAGTGAGGGTCTGAAGCACGAGCTCAGGGTGAGCGACAGTACTGCTGGAGCCCGTGGCATGGCTTGGCCCACAGGAGAGGTGGCTCCCACGTCTGAGTTTCTCTGCTACACGAGGCTGTGTAGCTTTAAAGGGGACCTGGTGATATGGGAACCAGACCCAGCCCCAGATGGCATGATTGTGACTTCTCTTGTTGTAGGCGGTGGTTATAGCAGTGTCTCTGTCTCTCTGTCTCTCTCTAGCTCTATCTCTGCCTCTGTCTCCCTCTTATTCTCTCTCCTCCACCCACCCCATGCAGATGCATGTGTGACAGCAGAAAGGAAAACTTTAGCTCTATTAAGGTTTAGATCTAAAATGTGCCCCTGAAATCTCATGTGTTCTCAGAGGGAGCTTTGGCAGGTGAGGGAAATGTGAGGTCTCTAACTCTACCCAATGATTCATCCCCTGATGAGATAGTAATTTGATAGAATTATTGGAAGATTATAAAAATTTAGGAGCTGAGGCCTACCTGATGAAGGAATCACCCTGGGTACTATATCTTGTCCCTTTCACTCTTCTCTGGCTCTTATCTTTTCTCTCTGCTCCCTGGCTGCTAGGAAGTGAGTGTCTTTCCTTTGCCATGCTATACGCTTACAGCAGTAGAGCTAGCTGACCCTAGTCTGACATCTTGAAACTTTAAAGTAAAATAAATTTTTCATTCTTTAAGTTATTTTTTAAGTATTTTTGTAAGAGGGACAAAAAGCCAAATAACACTGAATTCCAGTGGATTTTTGTTGAAATTGGAAAGATATTTCTAACATATTTTTTCAAGCATCCAATAATAGTCATCATATTCCTCCATACAATGTTTATAACTGGAGAACTAACATGTAAATAGCTACTGATGCTCTTTGACTAAGTGGATGGCCTTGAGCAACCAGTGGATGGCCTTGAGTTCACCTTTGTCTGAAGTGTATTCATTTAATCCCTACTGAATGGGGCGACAAGAATGACTAGGTGTACACTTTTTCTTTTTTTGCTTTTGTTTCACCTTTTGGGGAGTAAAGCTGTCAATGTCTTCAATATATTCATAGAGATAAAAAAGATTTTGAGGAAAATTGTGCTTATTCTATGAATACCACATAGTTTCTTTCTTTTTTTCTTTTTTTTTTTTCCAATACCAGGAATCAAACTCAAAACCCCACATTTGCCAGGTAGGTACTGCCCCACTAAACTAAATCCCCAGCTCCCCATGGTTTGTTTCTTATCTTTAGATTGAAAGGGAAGCACTGTTATAGTACAATGTACTTTGAATAGTTTGGAATTCAAATACTTTCTGGGAGAAAAACAGCCATGGTGACTCTCTCGTCCATGAGGTCACTAAGAATGCATGAAATTGTAAACCTTCAGAATGCTTACATTTAGTGATATTACATATATATATAATTTTTATTATTTTGTTATTATTATTATATGTAACTTGATGAAATTAAAAATTTGGTACAGTAAATCTCATACATGTATAATATAATTCATTTCTTTGGTTGTATTACCTTATTGTACTGGACATAAAATGTATATCTCATATGAGTCTGAACTGATACCAATAGCAGGGAAATGGTTCCTGAACATGGCTATGCAACTGGGTCTGAAGAAAATTCCAGCATTCAGTTGAAATCTTATTAGTTAGTTACTTTTCATAATCAAAAGATTTTCAGATTGAGGCAGAAATGTTACTATTCAGCAGATGCCACAGCAGCTGTCCATAAAGGAAACAGCTGGTATGAGCAAAACAATGACCATTGTCTTCTGGAGGTTTTTGTTTCACGTTGAATCACTGTGGGAACCCACTGTAATACTGGTAACAGTAATAAGTTGCAATATCTTCAGGCTCCAGGTTGCTGATGGTGAGAGTGAAGTCTGTCCCTGACCCACTGCCACTGAACCGGGCTGGGATGCCAGGGGCCCTGCTGGAGGCAGCATAGATGAGAAGCCTGGGAGCCTGGCCAGGTTTCTGCTGGTACCAATCTAGCCAGTTGCTAACACCCTGACTGGCCTTGCATCTGAGAGTGGCTGTTTCTCCTGGAGACAAAGCCAGGGAGGCTGGAGACTGAGTTAACAGGGTTTGTCCAGTGGAATCTGAGATTGAAAAATAAAACAGAAATGTCACCCATGTGACCTAGGTCATACCAATTGCCTTCTCAATCGAGCCAAACTCATTGATCTACATTGAACTTTAATGACTGTTCTTATTGAACAGAGATGCTACTGCTGTGCATAGAAGCCAACATTCAGTTTTCGCAGATATGCAAAACTATCCCACATAGCCCTCACCTTGGACCCAGAGTAACAGAAGACAGAGGAGTTGAGCTAGAGCTTCCATGGTGCACACTAGGTCCTCCCTGGTACAGATCTTCCCCGGAGCTCTGGCACAGGCAATGATATGGGCTCTGAAGAGCAGTGGGTGTTGGGAGGAGCATGCAAAGCAGCAGGAACCAGGTGAACTGAGCTTGCAGCTGCAGAAACACTGACCCCTCGTTGTCCACACTTGAGCAAGCCATGCCCAGGTGGTCAGAAGGCCCTTGGCTCAACCTGAGCATAGCATTTTTCCTCTGTGGTCACAGAACTTGCTATTGTTGTCTTCCTATCTTACCAAACCTGTAGACTCAGCCAGATGGTGTTCAACACCAACCTATTCAGAACAAGATAGAAGCCTATAGGGCTGTTTCTCTCCACCACTAATGTGTCTCATCATCTCCCTAGGTACATAATTGTGTCTGGGTGAAACAAGACTTTTTATGAAATTTGTTTTGCAGACATTCTTCTCCTTTGCAGTTTTGCAGTCTTTCCCAGGGCCTTAATGCAGCCTTACCTTTCTGAGAATTTGCAAAGGGCAGCAATCCTTTAGACTCAGTAGTGTAGGTCAGTGGACAACCACAACCACGCAGATGAGCAATACCGGGTCTCTCTTTCTTCAGCATAGTGATACCATTTCACTGAAATCAGAAGTAGAACTTTTGGTGCAGGCAACAAACGATTCCTTGGGTGATTCTCCATATTGTTTTATTACAATACATCAGTTAGCCCGAACCCTGGCCCTTTCACTTTAACAATCTTGGAGAACTCGGTTTGCACTAGTAATAAAGTCTCTAAAGGCAGCATATTCACCAATCAAATTTGAGTATTTTATCTTCAGAAAAGGAAAAATAAAGGCATGTCCACATTTATAACTTTTATTCAAAATTATACTGAAGGTGCTCAGAAATACAATAGAAGACAAAGTAATAAAATTCACAGATTGAGGGCGTTGACAGGAGATCCTTACTCAGAAGGCCGATGAACTGCTCTCATGTGTGGGCCCTCTCTGTGTGCGCCCAGCACAAAGTGAGCTACTGGACCTGGGGCGCTGGGAGCTGTGGCACCACGGCTCATGTTTGGGCTTTGCCTGTGCCTCAACCTCCTGGGCATCGCAGACACAAGCAGGCTCTGAGCACTGTTGGTGCGGCTCACATCTGGCCCCCCTGCGTGTTCTGAACTGACTGGAGATGCAGATTCAGGCAAGCTGTGACCCGCTGACAGAACAGTTCCCAGCCAAAAGCAACCAAGAGAGCCAGGTATTTCCCATCTACTTCCTGGAGGCAGAGAAGCTGATGCAGGACCCGCCACCATTACAGACTGAGACTCCACCCTCTGTGTGCCTGGTGCAGACCAGAGATCCTCACTCAGAAGGCCCGCAAACTGCTCTCAGTGAGGTTTGTGTGTGAGCCCTATCTGTATGCACTCAGCATGAAGTGAGGTACTAGATCTGGGGCACCAAGAGCTGTGGCACCATGGTTCATGTTTGGGCTTTGCCTGCACCCTGATCTCCTCAAGGTGGCAGACACAGACAGCCTGTGAGCGCTGTTGGTGTGGTGCACATCTAGCCTCTGTGCTGACTGGAGACACAGAATCAGGTGGGCCACAAACTGTCAACCCTGCAGTTCATGTCTGGGTTTGCCTGTACCCTGAACTACCTGGGGACACTGGTCCACTGGTCTGGTATTGTGCCACCAGTGCAACCTGATCCTGGGTTATACAAGTGCCCTGAACTACAAGAGGACACTGGATCAGATGGACCATCATCAGCTGGCATCATGGTCCACATCTGAGACCTGAGAGAACTAGATACACTTCACCATCTGCAGAAAAATCCTAGAATAAGTACTGCATCTCAGCAGACACTGAGAGGCAAACTTCACCACCAGGAAAAACTAGGGACACTAGCAGCCTTTTTTGAGCTGCCAGGGAAGAGGGAGACTGAGCTTTCTGCATCCAGTATCAAACACGACAAGAGGAAGGACTAAAACACAATCTCAGAACTGCACCCCACACAGAACAAGTCCAGGAGACATCAACATAGGAGAGCTTGGTAAACACACATCTGCAATTGCTGAAATGATTACAATGGAAGTGAAGAAACAACTTCATCAGTTCATAGAAGAGATCAGATCAGAAATAATCTCTCAGGCAAAAAATGAAATGACAATAATAATGAAAGAACCACTCAGCACATCTAAAGAAGAAACATAAAAGAAAATAGAACATAGACAATGGACAGAAACTTTAAATGAAAAATATAGAAATGAATTGGAAGATGTGAACCAGATTCAAAGAGACATCCAGGAAATCAAAGCTTCCATTGAAGGCTGCAAAAACTGCTTGAATGAAGCCAAAGATAGAATTTCAGATTTTGAAGACAGCATGGCAGCAAGCAAACTTGAAGCAAAGGATCTCTTAAACCTACAAGGAATCAGGAAAAATCAATTCAACAGCTGCAAGATGAGGCAAAGAGGAATAATGTATGACTAATAGGAGTCAACAAAACAGTAGGAGGCAACACAAACCACATAAAAAGAATATTTGCAAAATAATCACAGAAAATTTCCCTAGTATGGAAATGGAAACCGAAATACAGGTAAATGAGGTCTATTGAACTCCAACTAACCATAACCAAAATAAAACTACACCCAGACATACAATAGTCAAGTTCCCAGATATACAGCAAAAGAACAGAATATTAAAAGCTGCTAGAGAAAAGAAACAGATTACCTGTAAAGGAAAGCCTATCAGAATTATGGCAGACTTCTCAGCACAAACCATCCCATTGAGAAAAGCTTGAAGTGAAGTATTACAGGTCTTGAGACAAAACAGCTTCCAACCAAGACTGATGTACCCTGCCAAACTATCCTTAAAATTCAATGGAGAAATAAAATATTTCCATGAAAAAACAACAACTGAAGAACTTCATGAGTGCCAAACCATCATTGCAAAGAGTACTAAAAGATATTCTACATAGAGAAAAAAGTGACCACAAGTCCAAGAACAAAAATAGAAAGGAACCATCAAGAAGAACAAGCAATTAAACAGGTAGGAAAAGTAGGAAACCAACAGCAAGTAAATAACATGACAATGATAAGGCAACACATAACAGTTATAACCATAAATGTAAATGGCCTCAATTCACCAGTCAAAAGAAACAGACTGGCAGAGTGGATTAAGAAACAAAATCCAACAATATGCTGTATACAGGAAACACATTTTACTCAAAAAGAAATCCGTAGACTGAAAGTCAAAGGATGGAAAACAATTCTTCATGCAACAGGAACCCAGAAAAAATCAGGTGTAGCTATTATGTTTACAGACAATGTAAACTTCAAACCAAGAACAATCAAAAGAGATAAAGAAGGTTACCACATTCTTGTCAGGGGAAAACTGCAAGAGAAAGAGATAACAATCATAAATACGTATGCACCAAATATCAGAGCTCCAAACTATATAAGACAAATCATAACAGACATGAAAACTCATATAATTAATAACACTATAATTGTAATTGGGAACCTCAACACCCCTTTGACATGAAGAGATAGGTCAACTAGAAAAAAAAATAAGTAAGAAAATAACAGATCTGAACCAAATCTGTGAACAAATGGACTTAATAGATACATACAGAGTGTCCCACCCCACCACATCAGAATACACATTTTTCTCAGCTGCTCACTAAGATAGATCACATCCTAGCCCATAGAGCATACTTACCTAAATGCAAAAGAAGTGAAATTATCCCATGCATATTATCAGACCACAGTGCAATGAAATTGCAAATTAATGAAAAAAAGAATTCCAAAAACTCCATAAACACTTGGAAATTAAGCAACAACCTACTGAATAACCAATGGGTCACAGAAGAAATTAAAGAAGAAATTAAAATATACCTACAAATAAATGAAAATGTAAATACAACTTACCAGAATCTGTCAGATGCAATGAAAGCAGTCCTCAGCAGAAAATTTATAGCAATAAATTCACACATAAAGAAAACAGAAAGAGAACAAATAAATAGCCTAATGTTGTGCCTCAAACATTTAGAAAAGGAAGAACAAACCAAGCCCAAAGCCCAAGGAAGAGAGGAGATCATAAAGATCTGAGCAGAAATTAAAGCAATTGAGATGAAAAAAACCCTGCAAAAAAATAAATGAATCAAAGAGTTGGTTCTTTGAAAGAATAAATTAAATTAATAAATCCCTAGCCAACTTTATAAAAAAAAGAAAGAACTCAAATTCATGCAACAAGGAATGAAAAAGATGAAATTACTACAGATTCTACAGAAATTGAGAAGATCGTCAATACCTACTTTGAAAATCTTTACTCCCATAGGATAGAAGACTTGGAACAAATGGATAGATTCATAAATATGCACAAATTACCAAAGTTGAGTCCAGAAGATATAAAAGCCCTGAACAACCCAATATCAATTAATGAGATTGAAACTGTGATTAAAAACTTACCAACAAAGAAAAGCCCAGGCCCTGATGGATTCACAACAGAATTTTACAAGAAATTAGAGAAGATTTAATACCAAAACTCCTCAAACTCTTCCATGAAATTGAAAAAGAAGCAATTCTCCCTAACTCCTTTCTGGAGGCAAGTATTATACTCATACCAAAACCAAAGAAAGACCCAACAAAGAAAGAGAACTACAGACCAATCTCCCTAATGAATATAGATGCAAAGATACTCAATAAAATACTAGCAAATAGAATGCAGCAAATCATCAAGAAAATCATACACTGCGACCAAGTTGGACTCATTCCAGAATTGCAGGGATGGTTCAATATTCACAAATCAGTTAATGTTATACACCATCTCAATAGAGCCAAAGACAAAAACCATATGATCATTTCAAGAGATGCACAAAAAGCATTCGACAAAGTCCAACATGCATTCATGTTAAAAACTCTACAGAAAATAGGAATAGATGGTCTTTACCTCAACCTGATCAAAGCCATCTATGACAAATTAACAGCCAACATCATACTAAGTGGACAAAAACTGAAAGCTTTTACTTTAAAATCAGGAACAAGACAAGGATGTCCACTGGCACCACTCCTGTTCAACATAGTCCTGGAATCATTAGCCAGAACAATTAGACAAGAGAGAGAAATGAAAGGAATAAGGATAGGAAAGGAAGAAGTAAAACTATCACTATTTGCAGATGACATGATACTTTACATGGAAGACCCCAAAAACTCCATAAGAAGACTCCTTGAATTCATCAACAAATTCAGCAGTGTAGCTGGATACAAAGACAACACTCAAAAATCAATAGCATTCCTATCCACAAACAACACATAGACTGAGAGAGAAATTAAGGAAACCATACCTTTCACAATAGCATCCAAGAAATTGAAATATTTAGGAATCAATCTAACAAATGAAGTAAAAGATCTATTCATTGAAAACTACAGTGCTTCGAAAAAAGAGATTGAAGAGAATCTAAATAAATGGAAAAATATTCCTTGCTCATGGATGGGAAGAACCAACATTGTGAAAATGGCCATACTCCCAAAATTGTTGTAGAGATTCAATGCAATTCCCATTAAACTATCGTCAACATACCTCACAGATCTAGAGAAAACGTTCCTTAAATTTATATGGAACCAGAAGAGACCCACAACAACAAAAACAATCCTGGGAAACAAGGACAGGTCAAGTGGAATTACAATTCCTGACCTGAAATTATACTACATAGCTACTGTGATAAAATCAACATGGTACTGGCTTAAATACAGACTGGACAATCAATGGAACAGACTGGAGGACACAGCCACAACCACAAACACATTCAGCCACCTAATCTTTGATAGAGGGGCCAAAGAAACTCACTGGAAGAAAAATAGCCTCTTTAATAAATGGTGCTGGAAAAATTGATTTCCCACCTGCCAAAGACTGAAAATAGACCCAAGCCTATCACCATGCACCAAACTCAAGTCAAAATGGATCATGGATCTCGGTATTAAAACAGAAACACTAAATATTTTGGAAGAGAAACTAGGAAAAAAATCTTCAAGACATAGGGGTAGGCAGAGAGTTCATGAACAAAAACCAAACCACCCGTGAAATACTTCAAAGAATCAACAAATGGAATCTCATCCTACTGAAAAGTTTCTACATATCTAAAGAAATCACCAGCACAGTAAAAAGAAAACCCACAAACTGAGAAAAAATTTTAGCTGACTGTTCCTTGGACAAAGGTCTTCTATCTAGAACATATAAAAAATAAAAAAACATCAGCCCCCCCAAATTCAAAGACCCAATCCAAAAATGGACAGCTGAGATGAACACATACTTCTCAGATAAAGAAATACAAGTGGCAAATAAATACATGAGAAAATGTTCAACATCATTAGTCATTCGAGAAAAGCAAATTGAATGGACATTGAGATTTCGTCTCACCCCTGTAAGAATGGCTAGCATTAAGAAATCAACCAATAACAAATGTTTGCGAGGCTGTGGAGAAATAGGAAATCTCCTCCACTGCTGGTGGGAATGCAGACTGGCGAAACCACTGTGGAAATCAGTTTGGAGATTCCTCAGAAAACTAGGTCTAGAGGTCCCATTCAACCCAGCTATTCCCCTTCTGGGTATTTTCCCAGAATATCTGAAAACATCATATCACAGCTATATATGTGCACCCATGTTCATAGCAGCACAATTTGTAATTGCTAAATTGTGGAAGCAAAGCAAATGTCCATCCACTGAAGATTGGATTTAAAAACTGTGGTATTTTATATAATGGAATATTACTGAGCTATAAAGAAGGATAAACTCAAGGCTTTTATATGTAAATGGTCAAAACTAGAGACCATACTCACAAGTGAAATAAACCAGACCTGCATGTGTAAGCATCGTACTGTCTCACTAGTATAAGACCTGAAATAGTGAATAAAAACTAGGAGGCATAGATATTGTGAAATGAAAGGAAAATGCTCAAAAATAAAGGGCAACTGGGGTGTGGGAAAAGAGAAAAGAAAGCGGGGGAAATTATGTATGTATGTATATGTACAGGATAGCTAGAATAGTTGTACTGCTGTCATCTATTGCTCTACAGAAAGGAGCAGTTAAAAATTACTTGTTTGATCAATCTTGTATGTCTCTATTTGTTTTCCTGAGAAACCACTTTGAAGATATCAATAAGTAATACAACAACCATTGTTAATTTCCTACAGCTTTGTCTGTAACTCTGTTTTGTATGTATTGCTCTTATGCTTTTTTGTAAATGGATGTCTGTTTGTTAATATGCTTTCCTTCTTTTATTTTTTAAAATAAAAAAAATTTGCAGATTGAAAGAAAAAAGGGACATCTTCACATACTTAAAGCAGCATTTTTACATAAACTCCTAAAGACAGAACCAAAACTCACTAGATAAATAATTTCATTAAGGCTCTGGGTTCACTGTCCATACACTCAATATGTCTTGTCATTGAAAAGAGATTAAGATAAATAGAGATTTTTGTCCATGTTTATCAAGTAGAAAACTTGGTATTATTAAAATGTAATTTACTCAAAAGGTGTATGTATACAAATATACTTCATGCAATGAAATCCAGTCAATCTACAAATGATTTGTTTATATCTGGTGGACTGAGCAAGTTCACGGAAGATAAAAGTGTGTAATGTAGCAAACTTTGTTCATTTCTATCATTTTGTTTTGAGGCCAGATATTATTTTTGTTGTTTTAGTGTTGTTTTGATTTTGTCTTCATTGTTGTTTTGTTAGTTTTTTTAATCTTTAAAATAAAAAAAAAATAAAATTGATGAGCAGTTTTTTGAATATATAAGAAAAATCGAAGAACCTAGGATAGGCACAAAAATGTTAATGAATAAAAAAAAAATATGAGGGGCTGGGGATTTAGCTCAGCAGCACAGAGCCTGCCTGGCAAGCCCAAGGTCATGAGTTCTATTCCTGGTACCAGAAAAAAATGAAAAAATAAATAAATAAATAAATATAGAATATGAGGGCAGGGGATAGGGGTCAGTATCACAAGTGCCTGCCAGGCAAGTACAAGGTCCAGTACCAAAAAAAAAAAAAAAATAGAATATGAATCAAATTATATGTTAAGAATTTTATAGGGAATGGGAATACAGCTCAATATGCATCATAAAACCCTAGGTTCAACCTCCAGCATTGCAAAAGTGGGTGGGGGATTATCAAACAACTTCAGTAAGACAGTGTTCTGCACCATACGGTCAAAGATAAATAAACTGAACAAGCATAAAAGGAAGAATCAAGGACAAAAAGAGCCACATATACACATTTCTACAAAGATAGTAAAGTTAATTATACATTCATTTGCCATCTTTTTCCAGTAAATGAGGAGAAGCAATGGGAAATGAAAACTAAATTAAGTACATATTGGAAAAATTTTGATCCATATGACGTCAGGTAAGAATATGAATTAATGGAATATCATAGCCTACAGGTATGAGTTGGGAAGCTTTAGGAAAAAGGACAAGAGAATAACTTGAGGCCTTAAAAGTAGGCAAAAATTTAAATAGAACACAAACCTGCACACAATCACAGGAGAGAAATACTGGTAAGTTAGACTCCACTAAAAGTTATGAAAGAAATTACAGAAAACACAAATAAATGGAAAGATACCCCATGTTCCAGCACTGGAGGAATTAACACTGCTAAAATGTTCATACCATCCAAGGTGAATTACAGAGTCAGTGTAAACTCCATCAAAAATACACTGGGAAAATTCCACTGGAATAACAATTTATCCTGCAAAACCAAATCTTTTTCCTGCCTTTTTTTTTTAACCAATTTCCTCTCGACCCCCTGGACTCATCAAATTCAGTTCTATCCATTGCCACTAATATTAGATTTTCCTTCTCTAGAATTTCATACAAGAGAAATTATATAGTTTCTATTCCCTCGTGGCTTCCTACTTGTGCACAAACACATAGTTGTTTTTAGGTCAATTCAAGTTGTTCAGGTACCAATAATGTGACCTTCTTCTCTTCTGAGTACTATTTAAAGGATGGTGATGTCATAACTTATTGCTTCATGCTCTGCTGATGATTTCGGTGGTTTTCACTTCAGGCTATTATGAACAAAGCTAGTTTTAATAGTCTTACACAAGATGTTGAGTGAACAGTGTTTTCAAGCACATTTGTCAAAGGCCTGAAAGTTCTACTGTTGGATGTAACACTATAACAATAACTTTTAAAGACTCTGCCAAGATATTCTCCTAGGAAGTCATTTGGTCATCATTTCCACCAGGAATGGATGAGCATTTAAGGTGTTCACACTGACAGGTTTTTATAATTCCTTTAGAGTTGCTCTGGCACCACCTACGGGGGACTATATGCCATGGCCAATATGGCACTGGCCCTCAGAGGCCATATGCTAATGCCCACCCTTCTTCCCAGAGTCAAATTAGGACTTCCTACATCCCTTTATGTAATATCCTGTTTCATTTTCCCATGCTCCTACCCAATGCTAGCCTGCCACATCAGCTAGCCCTGCCCCTAAAGCTCGCCTCTACCCTGACCATATTTAACCATTGTTCCCATGACCAAGCCCCCAGAAGATCCTCTTTCTCTGTCATCTTTTCCGAGCCCTCCCAATAAAGGCATTTTATCGCTTTATTACTCTCTGTGTAGCAGGCCAAAATCTATTACTCGCCACGTTGCTTTTTAAGATTTTTTAAAATTGATACGCAATAGTAACTAGATGAGGTAGAGGTCATTAAGGCATGTGTTAATTACATTTTTCTGTGTATGGCATGCTTTAGAATACTAAGAGCTAATCTTAGTTAATACATTCTATTGAAAAGGCAAAAATTAGTAAAGAAAAAACTGGAGAGTAGGGATAAATAAAAACATCCCGTTAGTGAAATGAGGAAGTAGAGAATGGGCTATATAGAGAGAATGCTTTCTACTGCTGAATCTGAGATTTTTCTGGTAAAAAAAAAATTAGTATGAGGCTTGAAGACTGAGTCCCTGCAATGACTGCAACCTCCTCTGCTGTCACCATTTTGATTAGAAAAATAAAAGGCATGCTAGTGGCCCTATGTTAACCATGCCACATCCTGTTGTCTTCCCAAAGAATTAAGTCTTTTTTTCACACTGGGCTAAAATGTTGTTTATGGAAGGTGTTCAAGTGCCACAGTCCTAAAAATCACATATGCAGATGTGAAAATAAGGCAAGGCATTTTTTTTTGCAATACACAATGAAACCACCTCTTTTTTTCTTCACTTCTCAGAACACAGATCAGCAAGATCAAAGGGGACTTTCCTGACTGGTAGAGGAAGACACTGAGCTAGGTTCAGTGAACCACTGAAAGGATCTGAATGATATACAAAAGAACAGTGAGAGTTCCTATGTTCTACCTGTAAATCCAATTGATTGTATGGGCATCAGGATTTATATCAGGGATGCATCAATAAAATCAACTGGAAAGAAAAAAAGAATTTAAAAATTCCTCTGCATGTTTTAAAATTACAATAGACTCCTAACATTCAGGGCAAGTAATCTGTACCCTTCTGGTGACCTCTGAGATACAACCAATACTATGAAAGCACTGTCATATTGCATAGAAAGTATCTAATACCTTTACCAAGCCGGGATATGGGAGATAATAATAGATGCTATAAAGGGAGTCTTCGTAGTAGCCAAATGTTTTATTCATTATTTTATATTTCTGTGTTCCATAGCAGTATATTTTGAGATTAGCTTTTGAAAATCTTCCATACTGTAAATTCCACGATTTTATCTTTCCAGAAAAGGAAAAACTATAGGCATGGTAAGACATGATTGACTTAGAGAATTTGGAGGAAAAAGAAGATGCACAGGCAGAAGAAAAGGGTATTTAGGGCAGTGAAACAGCATTGGGTTATGTTGGATACATGACGTTATACAACTGTTTTCTGGTGAAATGTTCATCAAAAGTCAACCTTAATGTGAACTATGGATCTTTACTGGCTGCAATAGTGGTGCAATTTATTATGATGACATACTCTGTAGAGTAAGGGCAGGGATATAAAAGACATCTCTGCACTTTAAATATTTTTGTGACTATAAATCTCTAAAAGTGATGGAAGTCTTTAAAAATTATTGCTTGGAATCATAGCAGAGCTTCTCTGTTGCAAGAAGACTACAGAATAATACCACAATCCACATTGCTTCAGTGTACTTTGGATGGGTGTCTTTCATTAAAGCAGGACTGAGAAACCAAATAGAAAGTTATAGAATAGAGGAGCTCTCTTCAACACTTCACCAAATCCTTGCAGTGACCTTCAAAGCCTGGATGCATCTGAAGAACTTGCCCTGTTGTTGGAAACACCAAGAGGAGCAGCTGGGGCAGCCCAGCCTCACACTTCTGCTTCCCTGGGAGGTTTATGTCAGGGCTTGTATCACTGTGGGAGGGGTACTATTATCTTGTTGACAGTAATAAGTTGCAACATCTTCAGGCTGCAGGCTGCTGATGGTGAGAGTGAAATCTGTCCCAGACCTACTGCCGCTGAACCTCGATGGGACCCCAGAGGCCAAATTGGTTGCACCATAGATAAGGAGTTTAGGAGCTTGCCCTGGTTTCTGCTGATACCAGTTTAAGTATTTGTTAACACTCTGACTGGCCTGACAAGAGATGGTGACTGTGTCTCCTTCAGATGCAGGTAAGGATGGAGGCTGTGTCAACTGGATGTCACATCTGGCACCTGAAATTGTAAATGTAACAATACCATCACAGTTATTCATGATAAAACAAGACCTCCCTGAAACCTCAGGCAACTCTGACCAAGTGAGCTCAGGAAATTCCTGGTGCTGTCCTTCCTCACCTGGGACCCAGAGCAGCAAGAGGCCCAGAAACGGAGCGGAGACCCTCATGTCCACGCTGTGTCCTGACTGGGACTGACTCCTGCACAGGATGACAGCTGCAGCCTATTAAGAAGTCCTCAAGCAGCTGGCTGTGCTCCAGGGATATGCAAATGAGCAGGGCTGAGAGGGGTGTGGCCCAGCTGCAGGGCGGGCTCATCTCAGGACAGGCTCAGTGTTCTCTGGGGTCCCTGTCCAGACCAGGGCAGCACAGACTCTCGTTCCCAAACACCCTTTACTTGAGGACCACAGTGCTGTGTTATGATCCCTCTGAGAAGGAGGAATTAAGGGAAACAAATGGGCTGTTTCAAGCTTAGGCTATAAAATGAAAAGTAAAGACAGGAAGAGAGGTTAATTAATAAACTCTTTGAACTTGTCTGGGTTCCTCTACTTATCAGATGGCAGGGGAGGACCTATGTATACAATTATGCTTTCTAGCCCCAGGCTTCCCGTAGCAGACACACAAGCACATGCTTCTGCCTGTCTTCCACCAAAGGCAGGTCTACGGCCCGGCCAGGTTCTTGCTTTCCATTTACTTTTCAGAATAAATTAGAATTATTTCAGAAGCAATGCAAGAAATGGGATGTATTTAAAACTATAAACAGAAGTCTGGGTGTTGGAATATTTAAGAATAGAGCAGCAGCTTGGACCCAAATCCTTTCTGCCAGCTTTGACAATATGAACACATGGTCTTTACATGGTTGGGCCTAAGGCTTCATGATCTCAAGAGGGCTGCAGTGCTCTGTACCTCAAGGACTCTTAAAACAGTTTCTGAAAGAAATCCAAGCAAAATATTTCACCTCCTCCTCCCATCTCAGGTGTATGAAAATCTTCCCCAGCACCTGTGCACCGTCTTCTTTCCTCTCACATCTAACTTCTGAGATGCTCAGAAAAGCCTCCCAATCCCTGCTCCTGCTGAGGCTGCAAGAGGTTCATCTGTGTCTGCCATGCACAGCAGGTCCGAGCTGTTCCTGAATAAAGTGAAGAAAACAGAGATGATTGCTGGGAAAGGGATCAGTTTCTAATAGGCCCTTTAAAAATAAATAACCCTGTGCTTCTAACTTATATTGGATGGAGAGGAAAGATCTGAAGAAAAACTATGTGCTGTGTTAGGAACAAGCAGGACTCTAGGATAACAGGGAAAACAAATCCTCCTTCTCCAGATGCTGAGGGTGCGTCAGGAACTGAAGAGACATGGGCAGTGAATTAAGGGTCTTCATAGATTTTCAAGCACTGCAGGGAAAGGGAGAGGTTTGGAACAGGGGTCTGAACCCGGGCTGAGGTCAGACTTGCAGTGCTGAGAGCTGCTGAGCTGTATCTTGGGCTATGGAGGAAGCAGCTGCCCCCCTGACCCATGGGGCTGAGCACTTGCAAGACCAGAGGCACTGCTCATGGTGCCACCTGGCAGGGGATCTAGGGAAGAAAAGTACTCAGCACTCGGGGTGCTGACCAAGTTGAGAGTCCCAAGGAGGAACAACACCATAAGAGACCAGGACTTCAGAGCTGCCCTAGTTCTGTGAGCTGAAGGTTCTCCTGAGGCAGAACCTGAGCAGCTGATCTCACTGCTCCTGAGGGTCAGAGGCCAAGAAGAGGGTCAGCAAATATCTCCATCCTGGAGTCTTGAATCATTCAGCTTCTGATCTGCATAGAAAGATGAAGAGCATGTGTTACACAAATAAATATGTAAACTGCTTATCTGCTGTGTGCATGTAATACATTTACTGTTAATATCATGTGGTAAGAAATGATCACTTAATTGCTTATGTAACGTAGTATTTTAAATTCTGGCAAGTTGGACCTGAACAGTGAGACCCCAGCGTCAGCACGTTACTACCCGATTGTTCCCCACTGCATAGCTGAGCAGCACGAAGCTCAGAGCCCACCCTCAGCCCCTGTGGACTGAGCAGTGACCTATGCTCACTGCTGAGGACTCTGGAGGACAGCAGGGGACAGGTCTGCAGTCACAGCCCCTCTCCCCACCCCCCTTCCCCTCCTCTCAGGGATCCTGCAGTGCATCTCCTCTGCATCTCCGAATGGAGTTGAGTTCTGCAGGTTCTGTCACCTCCACCTCTGAATTCATGAGGCCACTTTATTCTTGCTTCACTCACAGCTGGCCACATTCACAGCTGTGGCCCTTGTTCTCGAACCCATTTTGCTTCATTGCTGACTAGAGGCCTCCTGGGAAGGTAGTCATAGTCAGGTGTACTGCCAATCACAAAGTAAAACAGGAAACACTAAGGAACTGCCAGATAGCGAAGACATGGTATTGTCCTCAGAGACCCCACAGCCACGTGAGTCCTATAAGCTGGGCAGAGAACTCCCTGCCTTAGTGGTTCCCTATCGGGAGAATATCACTTCTACTATCCCAGTGTTTCTAGGATGAGGCCTCAGAGCTTGTTTATTGTGGGGTTGTTCGCCATCTACTGGAAGTCCTGTAACATAGCACCCTCTTCATTTTGGTACCCTCAGGCCTTGACTGATATTTTCACTTGTATTCATGAAACTGATTCTATTCCATCAATTACCAGGAGAGATTCTGTAGAAAATTCAAGTAATTCCTCTTAATAAATCTCCCACCTACTAAGGACAAAAGTGTCAGATTAATAATCCATTTCTGTCCCGGGTGAGCTGGTCCAAAGAACAAGGTACCCATGGATGAATAGAAAAGTAAGAGAAATAAGAAAAACAAGAGAGGCATAATTCTGGGACCAGGGGGCTTACAGCCTCTTGGACTGCAGCCGGATTATCATTTTCAGTAACCTTTTGTTGAGAAAGAACAAAGGAGGCAGAAGAGGAATGGGAGTATATCAACTGTTTTAGCAAGGACAATACAACTCAATTATCATGGGAATGAGACTAGACTAGTTAGCCATCATGTTATCATTCCTTTGCTCATATCTCAGCAAAGCATTTAGTGCTGACCCCAGGGCTTTCCACAAGGACATAGGTACTGCACTCTTTTCCTTTCCACCAATGTTTTTGCTACACTTCCTCCAGAACCCAACAATCATGGCTTGGTCAGGCCTGAGGCAATACATTGAAAGAGTAACTAAAGAATGTCCTTCTCCACACAAAAGACTAACAGTTCACCTAGAATTCTAAAAAGATACTGGTCACAGGATAGTGAGCACGAGTTGTGTAACCCTCATGATATGACCACGATGTAGTTTTGGCAAAGACCACGAGCCCTTAAGACCTTGCAGGAGTTATTTGTAGATTGAAGAGTCATGGTATAGATCTGTAAGCCCAGCCCATCCCTCCTCTCCCAGGACCCCTTCCAGAGCAGCCTATGAGAACCCTAGCAGTTCCTGTTGCACACTCAGCAGTTGGCAAGTGGTTGCAGCTGTGGCAGCTAAAATGTGAGAAAGTCCCAGAAGTGCTAGGTTCCTGCACAGCACTCTCTAGCTCTCTCCCCAGTCTCTGTGCAGGGTGTGAGGAAGGGATCACAGCTAGCCTTGGGGCCCAGGCACATCCCTGCTTCCACCAACACCTCCTTCTTTTAAGGGCCTCCAGGATCACCAGATTTGTGTGTGACACTTTAACATCTCTCAGGTAACAATTGCTTTGACTTTTTATTGAAAACAATGAACATGAAGGATAGGAATATAATATTGCCACTGTGGGAGCCCCATTATTCATACACTGGTGACTCCGCTATGGCAGGTGTTGTTCACAGTATCACAAACATTAAGTCATTCCAGAAAACTTATGAAGGGACTGATGGCATCTTAACCGAAGGAGGAGGTGATAATACATAAAGCTCAAAACCAAAGGAACACTCTCAGAGTAGCACACATCTTGCCACAGATATTGCTGCTCCAGTTGAAGATGGTAATAAAACTAAGTATTATTCATGTTTATCCCTTCTTTTTAGCATATTTAAATGTTTATCCCTTCTTTTTAGCATATTTAAATGTTGATTCTTTAAAGGTTTATACTTGGGTTAATTAATTAGGCATATAAATCTGTATCATTTTATTCATTCGTGATAGTTCTATGTTTCTATTACAATTATACTTTGATCTGTCATGATATAAATTTTTGTATTTTTAAATATCCAAGTTTTAGTTGTTTTGTTGCATCTAGTCAGAGCTTTGTCACTGATGTAACATGTATTTCCCTTAAAATACTATGAACAAAAGAAACTAGGAATACATTCTTTTCATATTTACTGCTTATTCTCTCTAAGGTAATAAACACAATTGTAGATATATTGCTTGCAGGAAGAAAACTGAGTCACAGCTCAGGAACCACCTCCTGAGCTTAAGTTGTAACCAGTAGTTAACACAGTATCAAGATGAGAATAAAGCAAAGTAACCTCATACTTTCTCATTTACTCATTGCCAGAAAACTCTTGGTTAGGATAATATTTCCCTCTCTCCCCTCTGCCTCCTCTTTTTAATCACCATCACTTTGTAATATGCAAGCAGCGTTTGGATGATGGATTAAATGGAGAAATGCTATCAGGTAACCCTCATCCCACACATCTCTAAGGTGTACTCCAAGAAGAGATGGTGTTGTAAGCTATTTTTTTAACAGAACATCACTGCTAAAGGGAAGGGTTGACTCCTTAGATTTATTATGACACAGCACCTCCTGAGGTAAATATTGACTCAGTATGGGGGAGGAAGGAAGCAAAACAGCTGAACAACCAAGAGAATATCTGCGGCCACCAGACCTATTGGAGTGAATGTTGGTGAGGTTTCTGCTCTGGCTGTAACAGTGTGCATGACATAGGTAATTTGAACATCACTGACCAAAGTGATTTTCTAACATGTGGAAATGTGTGTATTTGTCTTGATCTACAGCCTGGCCCTGAGCCACACAAGTCTGTTCAGCACTAGAAATATACACAGGTAATCAAGGAACTAAGCTTTTATTTCTAATTTAGTTGTATCTAGCAATGTACTTCCTGCATTTATCACATGAGACAGCACAGATTTAGATGGGGTATTCATTAATATCTCCAGGAACAACAGGCTGGTAGACTTTATGAAAGGGTCTGTCCCTTACACTGCATCAGGCCGGGATGTACTACAGCCAAGGTACACATAACACATGGCTGGATCTAGTTTAAAAAACAGGGCAAATATTTAAAAATTCTTGCATGGAATATATGCATGCAAGGGCCTCTCTGCTGCTGTCAGAATCCAAAAGCTTGCCATAAACTGAGCTGTTTGGGGATGCTCACGTGTGCCTGCATTATGTCAAGACAAGTATCATGTCTGCATTGCTGGAAATGAGAAGGAGGAGAAACAGACTGCAGGGGAGCCTCGCTCCACCCTTCCACCCCAACCTCCCAGTGCCTGGCAGAGCTTGGCTGCATATGAGAAATGTGCTTAGCAGGTGGAGACACCAGGAGGAGCAGCGGGGCCACCCAGCCTCACACTTCTGCTTCCTTGGCTGGTTTATGTTATGGATGTATCACTGTGGGAGGATAACTGTTACTCAGTAGACAGTCATAAGTCACAACATCTTCAGGCTCCAGGCTCCTGATAGTGAGAGAAAAATCTGTCCCATATCCACTGCCGCTGAACCTTGATGGGACCCCAGGTTGTAAACTGGATGCATCATAGATCAGGAGTTGAGGAGCTTTCCCCTGATTTCTACTGATACCAATGTAACCATTTCTCAACATCCTCACTGGCCCGACAACTGATGGTGACTGTGTCTCCCTTAGATGCAGGTGAGGAGGATGGAGGCTGGGTCATTGGGTGTCACATCTGGCACCTGATAATAGAATCATAACAAATATCAGCACAGTTAATCATGATATAACACCTCCTTGAAAGGCCAGGCAGCACTAACCACACGGTGCTGAGTAAGTCCCCAGGCTGTCTCTTACCTGGCAACCAGAGCAGCAGGAACCCCAGGAGCTGAGCGGGGACCCTCATGTCCATGCTGTGTCCCGACTGGGACTGGGTCCTGCACAGGGTGTGACAGCCTATGAAGAAGTCCTCAGGGCCTGGGCTGTGCTCTGGGACATGCAAATCAGCAGGGTGAGCAAGGCTCTGGGCAGCTGCTGGGCTGCCTCATCTCTGTAGAGTCCTAGTGTCCCCTGGTGTCCCTGTTCACACATGAGCAGCACAGATTTGCCTTCAGAACATGTTTCTTCCTTGGGGCACAGGGGAGAATCAGGCTGTTCTCCCATGGATAGAGTAAACTATTGTTCTTTACACATTTTGGAACACACTTGGCTTGAGTTCCTTAACTAGTGCTCTATGTGACAGACTCTTGAGAAGGAGGAATTTAGCAAAACAAGGGGCTGCTTCAGGAATAGGATATTTTAAAGAAAATGGAGACAGGAAGTCACTAGAATCTATAAATCATTGAACTTGTCTGGGTTCCTGTACTTGTGATCACATCAGAACTAGATGGCAGGAGAAGACACGACCAAATGTGGTTTCTAGTCCTTCATATTTGAAACTCCCACAAAATACAGAGGAGGAGCACATAACTTTGCCTGTCTTCCAGTAAAGAGCCAGGTTCTTGGTCTTAATTTGCTTCTCTAGAAACCTTAGAATAGCTTTAGAGGACAAGAGCAGAAACCATGGCAATTGTTCAAACCATAAACAGAAGTCTCTGAACACAATTCAGAGTCTCTGAATTTTAGAGACTCTAGAATTGGTACAAAACCTTAGAGACAATAGCAAGGAATCAAATTCTTTACTCCTGGTGTGCCACACAGAATTGTCAGTGTTGGTCATAATGCCTCAGGGTCTCAAGAGGGCTGCACTGTGTCTAAGCCTCAAGTATTTTTCTAATTGTTTCAGGAAAATTCAGGCAAATCTTTTCACTTGCCCTATTTTGAAATCTTCCCTAGTACTTGTCCATCGTTTTGATGTCTCCTGCACCTCACTTCTGAGATGGTTGCATCATTGTGCAAATCCCTGCTCCTGCCCTGGGCTGCAAGAGGCTCATCTGTGCTTACCAAGCACAGCAGGTCAGAGCCTGTGCTTAATCAAATAAAGGAAAGAGGAGACGGCTGCTGTGAACACGTTACATTTTTAAAAGGCCCATTTTAAAGTTTCCCTGTGCCTCTAACTTATACTGAATGGAGAAGAGAGATCTGAAGGAAAACTTTATCTGCTGGCATTGGAACCAGCAGGACCAGGACAAAAATGAAGATAAATCTACTTATCCAAGTGGCAACGCTGGTTTTACAACGTGTGGGAAGGGGGCCTAGGAATTCAAAACCAGGAGAGCTTCCAGCCTGGAACAAAATGGAGAGATTTGCAAACCAGTTTTTGAAATCAGGGCTAAGGTCAACATTGCTGTGCTGAGAGCTGTTGGGCTCTCGCCCTGGCTGTGGGGAGGCAGCATGGGTCAGGGACCCTGCCCATGGCGCTTACTCCATTCCCAGAGTCTTGACTCACTCAGCATTTGTTCTGCTTAGAAGGACGAAGAGCATGTGTTACACAAATAAATATGTAAATCTGATGGTTTGTCTGCATGTCCCCCCAAATCCTCATGCAGTCATATGTCAGGCTTCTAGACTTTTCATTGATCCATAGTCCACTGCTGGGATTATGGGTGTGAGTGCTACACCTGCCCTGGGGCGAGTAGTTTGCATACAATATAAGGGAGGGAAAGAGGCTGCTTGTCTCCATTCCTCCCTTTTGCCCTTGCTGCTTTTGCTGTCTTCTGCCACCATGAACTGTTGCCCTCTGCCATGTGCCACTCTGCCTTGGAGCCAGCCAAGTATGGACTGAAACCTCCACCAACTGTGGGCTAAATAAACCTTTCTTTCCTTAATTTTGGGCATCAGGTATTTTGTCTCAGCAACGAGAGAAAAGGAAGACACATACTTCTCTCCAATGCTTATTGCTTTATTTAGACTTTCTCTTCTTAAGTCACTTTCTTTAGTTGGTTTCCTAAAGAGGTATCCCTGGGTTTCAGGGGGTCCTTTTAGCCTGAGAAGAAGACAGACACAGTAAATGCTTGCCTGTACTTTTTCCAGATATTGGAGGCTCCAGAAATATAATCCTAACACACATTGTAGGCTTAGGTTTGTGTTGACAGATATACTTTTTGGGTTCTTCATAATTTTTTATTGAGTTTACTTACTAGATAACAAATAAATATCCTGATAATGAACTACAGCGTAAGTTGTGTTCTCCACATTTTTGACCAGCTGAAATGTTTTCACTTCACTTAGGCATACACATGGATTGTATTCCAAATAAATTTTTGCATATAGAAAATGTTATATAGGGTATAACATCTTATTAAAAATAAAATTAATCAGAAGAATACTTTCCAAGATTCCAGGCCAAGTGGAAAATCACCTTTTAGTACTAAATTTACCTTCATTTTCCATACTGCTCGGGCACACATACATCTGAGCATGTGCCACAGGCTTTAATCATGGTAACGCTCTGGCCTCTGGGCTGCCAGCAGGTGCCCTAATATGAGTTTTGCCTTCTACTTTTGGGGGATCAACTCAAGCCTCAAAGCCTTCCTCAGCCCCACACTTTCTGAACCCCTGCTGCTGAACACTGGAGTTCAATAACTTCCTCATTACTTTAATCATTGTTTACGATCCCCACGACTGCTGTGACCACATCGCAAAATAAAATGGGAGTAGTATGGCACCTGCCCTTCCAAAACCACCACTTGAAACATACAATGTCCCCCTCTACCTTTTGCCACACGCCTGGCACAAACCAAGCACAGCTACGGTGCTATGTGCCTATGTACACCAGCACTCTGCTCACACATTCACATGCACCCACAGACACATGCTTGAATCACACACACTCACACTTACTTTCACACATACACTAGGTCACTCCCATTCAGATTCACAGGGACTCTCACCTCCTTTCTTTGGGTTCCAGAGGAGGTTCTGCAGGAGGTGTGGGCCGTGAGGTGCTGTGGTGAGGTGCTATGGTGAGTTGCTGTGGCCGTGCTCAAGACAGAGACCTAAGGAGCAGGCCTGAAGCCCCAACTCCATGACTTGGGATATTCAGAAGTCTCTGGGCCTCCTACTTCCACAATGGTCTGCATGGCTGAGACGGCCTGTGGCCTCTTGCTGGTTCCAGGGTCTTGAGCTGTGTTCTCAGGGCTATTCCCTCCAAATGGGGAGCAATGACCGATTCTGCCTGCAGAGGTAGAGACTGGGGGAACCTGGAGTCTGAGAGACTGGGGGAACCTGGAGTCTGAGAGACTCCTCTGGAGCATATAGGGACTACGGACAGGCCAGAGTCCAAGGCCTTCCTGTACCTGGCTGCCTTCCTCCTCCAAATTCACTTCTCCCATCTCTTTACTGGCCCTGAGCTCTCAGACCATTTCCCACTGCTACCTGCAGAACTCACTGTTGACTGAGGGCACAGCCTGGTCTAGGATTGGCCCCAAGCTCTGGATTGAGCAATAGGATCGCTGTCTTAGTAAGTGGGCAATTGAGTCTTTTCTTTCTTTTCTATGTTTCCTTAAAAATCCAAGCTCAATGCCCCCACATGGAGAAAGCCTGCTGAAATCCCATTGCCTAAAACTCAGGTTCCATTCTAACTCCAAAAATCTGGATCAAGAGTAGCTTGATCCACACCAGTGCTGGTCCACAATGGTGCTGGTCAACCCAGGCAGGCTGACCTCAGGAGAGAGCGCAGCTCAGAACAGGGAGAGAAACAAGGCTTTTCCTTAGGGCAAGAACCCAAATTCTGTACAGCTGACTAAAGTTGAAGTGTGAGACTGTAGCTACAGAGACATTGAGCTCTAGGTCCTGTGTTATAATTCTGACACCATCCCTAGTACTGCGTGTGAGATGCTGGGGAGGTGATCTCCTTTCTCTCACCCCTATTTCTATTTGACTGAATGACGAGATTGATAAGTTCCTGGGAGCCGTACATTCCTGGACTCCCTGATACTCTTTTGGGAAAGACCTGAAATTGTAAAATGAGAGTGGTAGGTTTAGGAAGCTCCCTGTGGGAGCTGAGACCAAGTAGATAAGGGACATCTCACCTGTCCATTCATGAAACCCCACATGCTGAGTTACTGCAACACCTAAGCACATGGTAAGAGGGAAAACAGACACCTGGCATGGTGAATCTACTGCTAACTGCCTCCTAAGTGTTGCTTGTGCATGTTGCTCACCACGTTATCAAACCCAAGCACCTCATCATCCTTTCATAGAGGACTCAAGCAGGGCAGAAGGCAATTAAGGTTCACACCCACCTGGGCATGCTTCCCTACCCTGGCCTGGGGTTCTGGCCTGCTGGATCTCCCAGGGTGTCCTGTGGGATCTGGGTAATGGAGCCCAAGCAAGCCTACCATCTCTTGCCTAGATTGTAACTATGCACATGGACACACTGTCCCTATGGCCACTCATTTCAACAGAGCAGTTGATTTGGGTTCCTGCTTTTATAAAGTTGAATCTACATCTGTCAGGTGGTAACTCTCCCTGTCCCAGCTCAGAGGGCATTAGGTCCCCCCAGCTGACCATCTGTGGAGGGGTGGTGCTGGCCTTCTGAAGAGCTGCCCCAGGTGGGACCAGAGTCAGGGCACAGTAGCAGAGCAGATCCAATCAGTCACAGTCCTGTGGTCGAGTCTGCTGTCATCTGGAATGAGCTCAGGTCCTCAGAATTGGCCACAGCCTGCGTTAACCCTCTTGCTCTCTGTCACAATGTAGCTGGAAGAAACTTTGGTCATGCAGACTTCCCACAGAGCATCACAGATGCAACCCTATATGGATGACATCATGCTGGTTACATAACAGGATATTAGCATGAATCTGGGCATCTAATGAATACACAACTGCTGCAGAGAGTGAGACTTACATCCTATGCGAACGCATGAACCTGTACATTGGAGAAGATGTCAGTTTCAGAAGTCTGAGGCATGCTGGCTCATCCTCTTCAGGAGAAGGACAACTAGTTGCACTTTGCACCTCAAATACTGAGAAGGAAGAACCATGTTAGGTGGAGTCTCTATTGCACTGGTGGGACACTTTTCACACCTGGGCCAACTGCATCTCACTTTACATCATCTGTAAAAATCAACTAAAGTGCATGAAATATCTAAATAGAAGACATAAAATTATAAAATACTTTTAAGAAAGCCTTGAGTAAGACCTTCATTACATTAGATTTAGAAAGTTTTGCACAGATATGCACAAAATCAGACAACAGATTAAAAAGTAGACAAATTTGACTTTATTAAAATTCAGTACTTTAGTGCATCAAAGCATGCCATTAAGAAAATTAACAGACATACAAGTACTGCACTGAATAAAGTATTATAAAATCGTATATCCAAGAAGTAGTTCCTAACCAGAATATATAAATAATTCCTGAAGTTCAACAACAAATGTATATGGGTTATGGACTTCAGTATTCATTTTTCCAAAGAGCGTTGTAATCCAGCATGGACAATGCATCTAAAAGTGTACTTTGACTTAGTACAATTGTCTTAGATGTTTTGTATGTTCTATGGCCTATTTGTCTGGTTTTCAATCTGTATAAATGTTAATTAACTTTATAAGGTCTCATGAATGAATGAATCTGATGCTGGAAAATAAAAGGGTGGTAGAGAGGGGGAAAAATGAGGAGTTGAAATGTGTTATGTGCATGTACCAGTCCCCGACACGGATGAGATCATTATGTACTGCAAAGGTGTACTAACAAAAGGAAAAAAAGAAAGAAGATATAAAAAGTGTTCATCAGCAAATAAAAAATGTTCAGTCTAACAACTCATTAAGGAAATAAAATTCAAAACCACAATGAAACAGTACTCCACACCTAACACTAACTCTACAGTTACAAAATCAGCAGTGCGACTGAAGCTCGAGAGAAATTGCAAACATGTGCATTCCTAGTGGGAAAGGAAAACAATGTGGTTTCTATGAAGGACATTCTGCCAGTTAATCAAGTTGTTAAATGTAAAACTACCATAAGGCTGAGCAATTTTACTCCTCCTAGGTATACACTCAAAAGAAGTGAAAGCAGGGACTGAGAGCAGTGTGGATGGTTGCATACTTGTGTTCATACCACCATTACTTAGAGTATCTAAATGGGGATTGAGAATCAGTATGTGTATTTTCAGCCAGAGAACTGTAAAAGCTCCTATACCTCCTTGATCCATTGGTTGCACTAAAGAGACAGTGTTTGGAGAAAGAATTGCCACTTTCATATGGGGATGAAGAGTACCAGTAAACGAAGATGTGCAGGGCACAGTCACCAAGGAGGACAATTCTGAAGGGACATTATTGTGAGAACAGCACTTCTCCATTTCAATAGCATAGCTACCCAGCAGGCACCTTGGAAGAGAGCAGGACTCTCCACAACATTATCATGCCTGTAGTACGCCGGCACTGTGTGCTTATTAACACACTTGAAGATCCAGGGTTTCAAGATCACAAGGGTTTCAGTTTTGCCCTCAAAACTGACCACAACCTTGCCCCAAACAAGATTACTTGTCTCTCCTTTAAAGCACTGAAATCTGGCATGGACTTGCATCTTTATGTGTGAAAGTCATTTTAAGAATCTCTTCAGAACACTGAGAATTTGCTCTGGCAAATAATGGTTCTCTACAGTCAGCATCTCTGCAGCTTCCAAAAGTCATTCAGCTGCCTTCACCTAATCCTTAGAATCCTTCAGAGTGATCATCCTACTGAAGTCCATCCTTTCCTCTGAAAACTGCAAACACACTTTGGGATTTGACCACGATTGTTGTGGCAGTGAGAGGGATACAATTCTGAGGCTGGCCTTCAATCTAAGTCCTTAGCGGCTTCTCAGTATCTGAGACTGGCCCTTATCAAACTTTTGCGGCTCCAGGTGTTTTCAGTGACACAGCTTCTGTCACTTGTCTTCTGTTCCAAAAGGTCATAGCTCTGGTGGGATGGGACAGGCCTGACCAGCAATTAACAACTCTCAGTGACCTCTGTGGTACTTAATCACTTTTAACTTTGTTTCCACGTCAGTCTCCTGACATAGCTTCTTACTACCAACACTTGCAGTGGATTTTGCATTCTTAGGAGTCGTGACAAAGAAAATAGTATGAATTATACATCAAGGATGAGAGAAAATGATACAGTCAGTGTGAGGTAAAGAAGAGATGTGTGGGGTTGCTGCTGGAGTAACACAGCATGTTATTTACAGGGAGCTTTTAAATAAGTATAAAGATCACTATCTATAATAATGACCTGATGTATAGTATAAAAACACATAAACCAGTAACATAATCATTTTATGATAATTATTAAGTACTATATGCTATAGGTAATGATATGACTGCCAGTGGTAGGTTTGATTATCCCACTATCACCACAAATGCATGAATAGTGCACTGTCTTGTGGCACTGACTACAGTATCCCTAGGTGATATGAATTTTCTGGCTCCCTTGTGATCCCATGGAACCACGGTCATAGATGTGATCTGTCATTGGCTAAAACATTAAGCAGCACATGACTATATCCTACAATATGTTTTCACCTTATAAATTATCCTTGATAGAATATTTCACAGAAGAAAGCACATTGTGTGACTCACTTATCTTAGATTCCTAGAACACAGGAAAAACTGTGAAGAAAGAAGTGGAATAGGTGACAGTAGGGAATGGAGAGAGGGGAAAGCGGAAGATACAGAGCATGAAGGAGAGTTAAAGAGTACTTTCCTCCTCTCAGTGATCTGAGAAGCAATTGTATAAAATATGCGTGTAATTGTACCTTGGCCCCATAACATGGAGAAATAGAACACATTTGTCAATCAGAACACAGACAGAGTTGTATTGGAGGAAGGAGAAGACACCAGACAGTAACTCAGTTCTGCGTAAAAAAATAAGAACCATAAAGGATAAATTAGAATGTTGATAGGATTAACTAAAAGAACTACATAAACATATGCTTATTTCTTTTATTTGTCAATTTCTTTATACATATAAAATTATATTAGACAGAAATTCTATTGTGAGGTTTCTATAACATACATAGCTATATATAGCCACAATAATACAAAATTAAAGTAGAAGAAACTGAACAAGAATAACATTTCTATGTCTGATTCCAAATAGAACAGCATAAATATGAATTATCCTCTTATGTTTGATATGGTAAATCATAGGTGGCAATTCTAAGAAAATAACTTCTATAGTGAAAATGAATACATTTATCATAAATAAATTGCATCTCATACATTGAGCAGTACAAAACCCAAGACAATGAAGAGACGAAAAGACTAAAGGAAAAAGCACCTCCCTGTTCAAGGATGTAGAGTCACAGCCAATTTTGGAACAGCAGCCATCAAATAATAAATGGCTGTTTCACAAGTGCTGCTCCTTCTAATGTACTTTATACTCACAACATTTTTTTCCGAGGCTCCTGTAAATACATTTTCAGATTAGCACAAAGAAATCTAATCAAAGGCAAGCATAGTGGCAGAGGTCTGTAATCCCAGCACTGGGGAGGCTGAGGCAGGAGGATCATTGCAAGTTCAAGACCAGCCTGGGCTACAAAGTGAACTCAAGGCCAGCCTGAACTGCATTGCAAGACCCTGTCTCAACAAGGACAAAAAAAACAAACAAACACACACAAAAAACCCTAATCAAAATTGGTGAGTCTAGGGGCTGGGGATTTAGCTCAGCCGCAAAAAGCGCCTGCCTGGCAAGTGCA
Source organism: Chinchilla lanigera (assembly GCF_000276665.1). NCBI lineage: Eukaryota > Metazoa > Chordata > Mammalia > Rodentia > Chinchillidae > Chinchilla > Chinchilla lanigera. The sequence goes on from NW_004955470.1 coordinate 860,417, forward strand.
AGGTTGTGAGTTCAGTTCCCGGTACCGGAGAAAAACCAAAAAAAAAAAAAATTGGTGAGTCTATCAACAGATCCTCTCAGTGGATAATTTCTCAAATTATCAGGAGGATTAAAACTGATAAGAAGCCTGAGTTTCACTAATTTTAAGAAGAGGGTGATTGTCATACTTTTATCTCTTGTGCTGGCAGAGGAGTGGATGCAGCAGGAGCAGTGATGTAGGAGGAGAGAGGGAAGTTAAGGGCCGTGGGCGACAGAACCATCTGTTCACCCAGTGACCTCATAGAGAACGCCTTGTCCTACAGCAGACACCTGCTTCCTTGGGGGCTGTTCTCTCGGAGACAGCGGAGTCTCATCATCTTTAATTCGCTGAACTTTAAGGTTTCTTTGTAGCGAGCAGTGTGATGATCCTCTGAGTCTCCCGTGTATCCCCTTTCAGTTGTATGGAATCCCTCGTTTTTCATGATTTTGACCCCCTTTGAGAACTGAGCACCTTGTATGTGTTCTGCTACTGCACCTCACCAGCTTAAGTCTTAATCTCACATCAGGTATCATAGCAGAAGCTTGAGGTAAACTTTATGCTGTCCATCTTTCCTTTTGTCCTTCTAAATTTCAAAGCCCATATTTGAAATTGCAAAAACTCCCCTTTCAGTCAGCAAACAGCGTTTGAAACATATCAGACATTCTTGGCATTAAAATCTTCTAGCTATAAGGGATTTATAAATGTCCATCTGAACATTCAAAGGGGAAAGGGCATTACTAATTATTCACAGAATATTCCTCATAAAGATAGAATGCTAAACCGGGCGTGATGGCGCACACCTGTAATTCCAGCACTCGGGAAGCTAAGGCAGGAGGATCACTTCGAGTTCGAGGCCAGCCTGGGCTACAAACTGAGTTCAAGGCCAGCCTGAAATGAATAGTAAGACCATGTCTCAAAAAAAAAAGAAAAAAAATAGGTGCTGTCTCAAAGATGTTAATAAAAGAATAGATAGTAAAGCAGGTTTTAGAACTTGGATAAGTGGAAAATACAAATATCTCAAAATTACCAAACCTAGTTCTATAAAAAATATATGCCACATGTGAAATTTTCAATATCTAACTTTTGCAGCATCAGTCTGCATAAATTCTCTGGTTCTGACACTGTTTTCATGACAACTGTGGGCAGACAGGGAGGACCAGGATGAGCTGTTAGTCCACTCTCTCTGTCATCATGGCTGGCTGCTCACAGGGCACTTGTATTACCTCGCTGTCCCTCCTGCTTCTGGCACCCAGTGTGGCTAGAGGTGATGAGAAAAAGCATTCAGGGGCCTCTCGAAGTCTTCCACATCATATCCCTGCATCGCTGTCAGTCTCCACCAGAGCAGGCACGTCCATCCTCCCTCTGGAACTTCCCTCACTCTCTAACCTCATGTGCCCCATCCTGGAGGACAAAACCTGCTCATCTCACATGGGGACAGAACACACATGTGCAGCAGCTAGGCCCCAGAGCTCACCCCAGTCATCACACCTCCTTCCTCATCTGTCCCTGTCCTTACCAGGGATCCAGAGCAGTAACAGCCTCAGGAGCTGAGTGGGGTCCCTCATTTAGAGAAGCTGAACTGAATAGTCTGAATAAATACAGCAAGATTATAACTGAGCTTTTACTTCAGACTTGTAGGGAAAGTCCTCCCTAGTGAGCACTATGCAAATCCCCTGGTGGGTGCAACAGTGTGTGAAGACCCAAGGGGACATGGCAACTGTCTGGTGAGCAATGTGACTGAGGGATCTTGCTCTTCTCTCCACCCTGCTCAAGTCCACCCCTTGGCAAGAAAATGCTGCAGTTTCTTCCACCTTGAGGTTAGTGACAGACACTACAGTTCTTGCACACTGAGCTGAGACTGGAAGTGCCTAGTTCCAACAAAGAACCACAGTTTTCCTGACCCTATCCAAGGCCCCAGTACTTTTACAAGAATAAACATATCTAGTTTGTTTAATTCCTTTAGCAAGGTTATAGCAGTGTCTCTTGTCTCTCTGTCTGTCTCTAGCTCTGTCTCTAGCTCTGTCTCTCTTGCATTCTCTCTCCCCTATCCACCCCATGTGGATGCGTATGTGACAACAGAGAGTATAACTCAAGCTCTATTATGGTCTAGATCTAATGTGTCCCCCTGAAATCTCATGTGTTCTCAGAGGGAGCTTTGACAGGTGAGGGAAACATGAGGTCTCTAACTCTACCCGAGGATTCATCCCCTGATGAGATAGTAATTTGATAGAATTATTGGGAGATTATAAAAAATTAGGAGCTGGGGCCTACCTGATGGAGGCATCACCCTGGGTACTATACTTCTGCCTTTCGCCCTTCTCTGGCTCTTGTCCTTTCTCTCCGCTCCCCGGCTGCTAGGAAGTGAGCAGCTTTCCTCTGCCGTGCTATAGGCTTAACAGCAATGGAGCCAGCTGACCCTAGACTGAAATCTTCAAACTTTAAACGGAAATAAATTTTTCATCCTTTAAGTTATTTTTTAGGTATTTGTAAAAGAGACAAAAATCCAAATAACATTGAATTCCAGAGGATTTTTGTTGAAGTTGGAAAGATATTTCTAACATATTTTTTCAAGCAACCAATAGCAGTCATCGTATTCCTCTAGACAATGAATAAAGCTGGAGTACTAACATGTAAACATCTATTGATGCCCTTAGACTAAGTGGATGGCCTTGAGCAACATTCAGCCTCTGTCTGAATTTTATACATCTCATCCCCACTGAATGGGCTGGTGAGAAGGACTAGATGTACGCTTTTTTTCTTTGCTTTTGTTTCACCTTTTAGGGAGTAAAACTGTCAACGTCTTCAATATATTCATAGAGATAAAAAAGACTTTGAGGAAAATTGTCCTTATTCTATGAATACTGCATGATTTGTTCCTTATCTTTAGATTGAAAGGGAACCACTATTATAGTACAATGTACTTTGAATAGTTTGGAACTTAAATACTTTCTGGGACAAACAAGGCCAGGGTGACTCAGGCATCCACGAGGTCACTAAGAATGCATGAACTTGTAAACTCTCAGACTGCTTACATTTAGTGACATTACACATATATATATAATTTATTATTATTGTTATTATTATTATTATGTATAATTTGATGAAACTAAAAATTTGGTAGGGTAAATCTCACATATGTGTAATGTAATTCATTTTCTTGGCTATTGTATTACCTTATTGTACTGGACATAAAATGTATATCTTATATGAGTCTGATGTGAAATCAATGGCAGGGAAATTGTTCCTGAAGATGGCTATGCAACTGACTCAGAAGAAAAGTCTGTCTTCAGTTGAAATCTTATCAGCAAGTTACTTTTCAGAATCATAAGATTTTCAGATTGAGGCAGAAATGTTAGGATTCAGCAGATACCACAGCAGCTGTCCATAAAGGAAACAGCTGGTATGAGCAAAACAATGACCAATGTCTCGGGGAGGTTTTTGTTTCACATTGAATCACTGTGGGAACCCACTACCATACTGTTGACAGTAATAAGTTGCAACATCTTCAGGCTCCAGGCTGCTGATGGTGAGAGTGAAGCCTGTCCCTGACCCACTGCCACTGAACCGGGCTGGGATGCCAGTGGCCCTGCTGGAGGCATCGTAGATGAGGAGCCTGGGAGCCTGGCCAGGTTTCTGCTGGTACCAGGCTAGGTAGCTGTAGACATTCTGACTGGCTGTGCAGCTGAGAGTGGCTGTTTCTCCTAGAGACAAAGCCAGGGAGGTTGGAGACTGGGTCAACAGGATTTGTCCAGTGGAATCTGAGATTGAAAAATAAAACAGAAATGTCATCCATGGACTCTAGGTCATACCAATTGCCTTCTCAGTAGAGCTAAACTCATTGATCTACATTACTGTGCTTATTGAACAGAGATGCTAGTACTGTACATAGGAGCCAACATTCAGTTTTCACAGTTATGCAAATCTATCCCACACAGCCCTCACCTTGGACCCAGAGTAACAGGAGACAGACGAGTTGAGCCAGAGCTTTCATGGTGCACGCTAGGTCCTCCCTGGTACAGATCTTCCCCAGAGCTCTGGCGCAGACAATGATATGGGCTCTGAAGAGCAGTGGGTGTTGGGAGGAGCATGCAAAGCAGCAGGAGCCAGATGAGCTGAGCTTGCAGCTGCGGAAACGCTGGCCTGTCCTTGTCCACACTTGAGCAAGCCATGCCCAGGTGGTCAGGCCAGAAGGCCCTTGGCTCAGCCTGAGCACAGTATTTCTCCTCTGTGGTCACAGAACTTGACATTGTTGTCTTCCTGTCTTACCAAACCTCTAGACTCAGCCAGATGGTGTTCAGTACAAACCTATGAAGAACAAGATAGAAGCCTATAGGGTTGTTTCTCTCCACCTCTAATGTGTCTCATCATCTCCCTATGTACCTAATTGTGTCTGGTTGAAACAGGGTTTTGGATGAAATTTGTCTTCCAGACATGCTTCTCCTTTGCAATTCTGCCGTATTTCCCAGGGTCCACAATGCAGCCTTACCCTCTGAGAATATGTGAAGGGCAGCATTCATTTAGGCTCAGTAGTGTGGGTCAGTGGACAAACACAACTGCACAGATGACCAGCAATGCATCAATCTTGCAGAACTCTGTTTACACTTTTAATAAAGTCTCTAAAAACATCATGTTCACCAATAAAATTTTGAGTACTTATTCTTCAGAAAAGGAAGAATAAAGGTATGTCCACTTTTGTCACTTTTATTCAAAATTATACTGAGGTGCTAGGAATTACAGTAAGAAGGCAAAGTAATACAATTCAAAAATAGAAGGAAAAAAGGGATATCTTCACATATTTACAACAAAATTTTTACATAAATTCCTAAAGACTGAAAAATCACTGGAAAAATAATTTCATAAAGGCTCTGGGTTCACTGTCAATATACTCACTGTCTTGTAAATTAAAAAATATTGAGATAGAGATTTTTTTTCCATGTTCATCAAATAGAAAACTTGGTATTATTTAAGTTTAATTTTCTCAAAAGATGTATGTATACAAAATATACTTCATGCAATGAAATCCAGTCAATCTACAAATGATTTATTTATGTCTGGTGGACTGAGCAACTTCATGGAAGAGAACAGTATGTAATGTAGCAATCACTGTTAATTCCTATCATTTTGTTTTGAAGTCATGTATCGTTTTTCTTCTTTTAGTGTTATTTTGATTTTGTCTCCATTGTTGTTTTGTTGGTTTTTTTAATCTTTAAAATAAAGAAATAAAAAAATAAATTGATGAGAAGCTTCTAGAATATAGAAGAAATGTCAAAGAAGCTAGAATAGGCACAAAAATTTTAAGGAATAAAAATATAATATGAGGGCAGGGGATATAGGTCAGTGGCACAAGCACCGGCCTGGAAAGCACAAGGTCCTGAGTTTGATTCCTGGTACAAAAAAAAAAAAAAAAAATAGAATATGAATAAAATTATATATTAAAACTTTTATAGGGAATGGGGATATAGCTCAACAGTATAGCATAATACTGTGTTCGACCTCCAACATTGCAAAAGTGGGTGGGGATTAACATAGAACTCCAGTAAGACAGTGGTGTGTACCATAGGAACAAAGATAAATAAACTGAACAAGCAAAAAAAGGAAGAGTTCAGGAAAAAAGAGCTGGATATGCACATTTCTACAAAGATAGTAAAGTTAATTATACATTCATGTGCCATTATTTTGCAATAAATGATGAGGAGCAATGGGAAATGAAAATGAAATCAAGCACATATTGGAAAAATTTTGATCCATCTGACATCAGGTAAAAATATGAATTTATGGAATATCATAGTCTACAAGTATAAGTTGGGAAGCTTTGGGAGAAAGCACAAGAAAGTAACTTTAGGCCTTAAAAGTAGGCAAACATTTAAACAGAACACAAACATGCACACACAATCACAGGAAAGAAATACTGGTAAGTTAGACTCCACTAAAAGTCATGGCAGAAATTACGGAAAACACAAATAAATGGAAAGATACTCCATGTTCATGCATTGGAGGAATTACACTGCTAAATTGTTCATACCATCCAAAGTGAATTACAGAGTCAGTGTAAACTCTATCAAGTTTACCCTGGGAAAATTCCAGTGGTATAAGCAAAGCAAAGCTTTAATAATAATAAACAAAGCTTTTTCCTTCTTTTTTTTTAAAGAAATTTCCTCTAGACCTCATGGACTTACCAAACTCAGGTCTATCAGTTATCACTATATATTAGATTTTCCTTCTCGAGAATTTCATTCAAGAGAAATTATATAGCTTCTTTTCCCTACTGGCTTCCAACTTGTACATAACATAGCTATTTTTAGGTCAATTCATGTTGTTCAGGTATCAATAATGTGATGTTCTTTATTTCTAAGTATTATTTAATGGGTGGAGATGTCATAATTTATTGCTCATGCACTGATGACGATTTATGTGGTCTTCACTTGAGGCTCTTATGAGCAAAGCTAGTTTCAATAGTCTTACACAAGATGTTGAGTGAACAGGTGTTTTCAAGCACATTAGCCAAAGGCCTGAAAGTTCTACTGTTCGGTGTGACACGATGACAATAAGTTTTTAAGACGCTGCCAAGCTATTCTCCTAGGAAGTCATATGGTCATCGTTTCCACCAGGAATCAATGAGCATTTAAGATGTTCACACCACTTGCTTTTTAAGATTTTGTTTGATTGATACACAGTAGTAACTAGAGGAGGTAGAGGTCATTTGCTATTTTTCTGTGTTTGGCATGCTTTAGAATACTAAGAACTAATCTTAATTGATACATTCTATTGAAAAAGCAAAAATTAGTAGAGAAAAAACTGGAGAGTAGGGATAAATAAAAACATCCTCTCAGTGAAATGAGGAAGTAGGGAACACACTATACAGATAGAATGCTTTCTACTGGTGAATCTGAGATTTTTCTGGAGAAAACATTAGTATAATGCTTGAAGACTGAGTCCCTACAATGACTGCAACCACCTCTGCTGCCACCATCTTGACTAGAGAAATAAAAAGCATGCTAGTGATCCTGTGTTAACCGTGCCACATCCTGTTGTCTTCCCAAAGAACTAAGTCTATTTTTCGCATTGGGCTGCAATGCTGTGTTTATGGAAAGTGTTCAAGTGCCACAGTCCTAAAAGTCGCATGTACAGATGTAAAAGTAAGGACAGGAGATATATTTCCAGTACACAGTGAAACCACCTCTTTTTTTCTTCACTTCTCAGAAAACAGATCAACAAGAGCAAAGGCACTTCCCTGACTGGTAGAGGAAGACACTGTACTAGGTTCAGTGAAAAAGTGAATACATCTGCATGATATAAAAAAAAAAAAAACAGCAAGAGTTCCGGTGTTCAGCCTGTCAATCCAAATGACTGCATGGGCATCATAATTTGTATCAGGGGTGCATCAATAAAATCAACTGGAAAGAAAAAAGAATTTAAAAATTCCTCTGCAACTTTTAAAATTACAGTAGACACAACATTCAGTGCAAGTAATCTGTACACTTCTGGTGACCTCTGAGATACAATCAATACTATGAAAGCACTGTCATATTGCATAATAAAGTATCTAACACCTTTACTAAGCCCAGATATTTGAGATAATAATAGATGCTATAAAAGGAGTGTTGGTAGTAGCAATATATATTATTCATTATTTTTTATTTCTGTGTTCCTTTTCAGTGTATTTTGAGATTAGCTTTTGAAAATCTTCCATACTGTAAATTTCAAGTTTTCATCTTTCTAGAAAAGGAAAAACTACAGGCATGGTAAGGGATGATGGACTTACACCAATTGGAGGGAGAAAAAGATGCACAGGGAGAAGATAGTGGTATTTAGGGCAGTGAAACAACATTGGGTCATGTTGGATACACGTCATTATACATGCATTTTCTGGTGAAATGTTCAACATCAAGAGGCATCCTTAATGTGAACTATGGATCTTGACTGATTGCAACAGAATTGTAATTTATTGTGATGATATACTGAATAGATGTAGGGGCTGAGATATAAAAGACACCTCTGTACTTTAAATATTTTTGTGACTATAGATCTCTAAAAGTGATGAAAGTCTTTAAAAATTATTCTTTGGAATCCATAGAAGAGCTTCTTTGTTGCCTTGTGAATACAAAATGATGCCACAATCCACATGACTCCAGTGTACTTTGGATTGGTGTCCTTCATTAAACCAGGACTGAGAAAAAAAAAGAAATTTATGGAATAGAGGTGCTTTCTTGAACCCTTCTACCAAATCCTTGCATTGACCTTCAAAGCCTGGATGCATCTAAAGAATGTGCTCTGATGTTGCAGACACCAAGAGGAGCAGCTGGGGCCGCCCAGCCTCACACTTCTGCTTCCCTGGGAGGTTTATGTTATGGCTTGTATCACTGTGGGAGGCCAACTGCTACTCTGTTGACAGTAGTAAGTTGCAACATCTTCAGGCTGCAGGCTGCTGATGGTGAGAGTGAAATCTGTCCCAGACCCACTGCCGCTGAACCTGGATGGGACCCCAGAGGCCAAATTGGTTGCATCATAGATAAGGAGTTTAGGAGCTTGCCCTGGTTTCTGCTGATACCAGTTTAAGTATTTATTAACACTCTGACTGGTCTGACAAGAGATGGTGACTCTGTCTCCTACAGATGCAGGTAAGGATGGAGGCTGTGTCAACTGGATGTCACATCTGGCACCTGAAATTGGAAACATACCAAATATCATCACAGTTATTCATGATAAAACAAGACCTCCCTGAAACCTCAGGCAACTCTGACCAAGTGAGCTGAGGAAATTCCTGGTGCTGTCCTTCCTTACCTGGGACCCAGAGCAGCAAGAGGCCCAGAAACGGAGTGGAGACCCTGGTGTCCATGCTGTGTCCTCACTGGGACTGACTCCCATGCAGGATGAGACCAGCAGCTTATTAAGAAGTCCTCAAGCAGCTGGCTGTGCTCTTGGGATATGCAAATGAGCAGGGCTGAGAGGGGTGTGGCCCAGCTGCAGGGCGGGCTCATCTCAGGACAGGCTCAGTGTTCTCTGGGGTCCCTGTCCAGACCAGGGCAGCACAGATTTCACGCAGAGAATGTGTTTCTCCATTGGGCCACAGGACGGAATCCAGCTGCTCTCCCACGAGCGCAGTGAACTTGTTCTCACATTTCAGAATGCACTTTTCCTGAGGACCACAGTTATATATTATGATCCCTCTGAGAAGGAGGAATCAAGGGAAACAAATGGGCTGTCTCAATCTTAGGTATAGAATGAGAAGTAAAGACAGGAGAAGAACAGAATGAATAAACTCTTTCAACTCGTCTAGGTTCCACTACTCATTATCCAGCATGACTCAGAGGGCAGGGGAGGACCTAGGCAGTTATGCTTTCTAGCCCCAGGCTTCCCCAGGCAGACACAGGAGCACCTGCTTCTGCCTGTCATCCACCAAAGCAGTTCTAAGGCCCAGCCACGTTCTTGCTCTCCATTTTCCTTTCAGGACAAGTTAGAAGTATTTCAGAAGCAATGCAAGAAACGGGATGTATTTAAAATCATAAACACACGTCTGGGTGTGGGAATATTTAAGAATGGAGCAGCAGCCTGGATACAGTAGAAAGGACCAACATCCTTTTTTCCTGCTTTGACAGTATCAACACCTGGACTTTTCATGATTGGGCCTAAGGCCTCATGATCACAAGAGACCTGAAGTGTTTCTATGCCGCAAGGACTCTTAAAACAGTTTCTGGAAGAAATCCGAGCAAAAGCTTTCACCTCCTCCTCCCATCTCAGGTGTATGAAAGTCTTCCCCAGCACCTGTGCACCTTCTTCATTCCTCTCACATCTCACTTCTGAGATGCTCACAGGAGCCTCCCAATCCCGGCCGTTGCCAAAGCTGCAAGAGGCTCATCTGTGTCTGCCATGCACAGCAGGTCCGAGCTGCTGCTGAATAAACTGAAGGAACCAGAGATGACTGCTGGGAAAGGGATCAGTTTCTACTAGGTCCTTTAAAAATAAATAACCCTGTGCTTCTAACTTATATTGGATGGAGAAGAAAGATCTGAAGAAACACTGTATCTGCTCTGTGAGGAACAAGCAGGGCTCCAGAATAGCAGGAAAAACAAATCCTCCTTATCCAGGTGCTAAGGGTGCTTTTCGAAACGGTGGAGATGGGGGCAGTGAATTAAGGGTCTTAACAGATGTTCAAGCACTGGAGGGAAAGGGAGAGGTTTGGAACAGGGACCTGAACCCAGGGAGAGTTCAGGCTTGCAGTGCTGAGAGCTGCTCCCCTGACCCATGTGGCAGAGGGCTTGCAAGACAGGAGACACTGCCCATGGTGCCACCTGGTAAGGGGTCCAGGGACAGAAAGTACTCAACACTCTGGGTGCTGACCAAGCTGAGAGCCCCAGGAGGAGAAACACCGTGAGAGACCAGAACCACAGAGCTGCCCTGGTTCTGTGAGCTGAAGGTTTTCCTGAGTGAGAACCTGAGCAGCTGATCCTCCTGATCCTCATGAACAGAGGCCAAGAAGAGGATCAGCAAATATCCCCATCCTGAGTCTCAGATCATTCAGCTTCTGATCTGCTTAGAAAGATGAAGAGCATGTGTTACACAAATAAATATGTAAATTGTTTATCTGCTGTGTGCATGCAATACATTAACTATTAATCTCATGTGGTTATAAATGATCCTTTAATTGCTTGTGTAACATACTATTTTCAATTCTGGCAAGTTGCACCTGAACAGTGAGACCCCAGCGTCAGCATGTTACTTACTGATCCTTCCCCACTGCAGAGTCTGAGCAGCACGAAGCTCAGAACCCACCCTCAGCCCACCCTGTGAAACAAGCAGTGACCTGCACTCACTGCTGAGGACTCTGGAGGACAGCAGGGGCAGGTCTGCAGTCACAGCCCCTCTCCCAGCCCCCCTTCCCCTCCTCTCAGGGATTATCCAGTGCGTCTCTGAATGGAGTTGAGTTCTGTGGGTTCTGTCACCTCCACTTCTGAATTCATGAGGCCATTTTATTCTTACTTCACTCACAGCTGGCCACATTCACAGCTGTGGCCCTTGTTCTTGAACCCATCCAGTGTCATTGCTGACAGAGGCCTCGTGGGAAGGTCATCATAATCAGGTGTACTGCCAATCAAAAAGTAAAACAGGAAACACTAAGGACGGCAGATGGGGAAGACATGGTCATGGTCCTCAGAGACCCCACAGCCACGTAAGTCCTAAAGGCTGGGCAGAGAGCTACCTGCCTTAGTGACTTCCTAAAGGGAGATATCACTTCTACTAGCCCAGTGTTTCTAAGATGAGGCCTCAGTGTTTGTTTATTGTGCGGCTGTTCGCCCTCTACTGGAAGTCCTGTAACATAGCACCCTATTCATTTTGGTACCCTAAGGCCTTCACTGATAGCTTCAGTTGCATTCATGAAACTGATCCTATTCTATCAATTACCAGGCAAGTTTCTATACAAAATTCAAGTAATTCCTCTTAATAAATCTCCCAACTACCAAGGACAAAAGGCTAACAGTTCATCTAGAGTTCTATAAAGATAATGGTCACAGGACAGTGAACATAACATGTAACCCACACGATATGACCAGCATGTGGTTTTGGCAAACACCACAGGCCCTTAAGACCCTGCAGGAGATGGTGGTAGATGGAAGAATCATGGTAGAGATCTATAAGCCCATCCCATCCCTCCTCTCCCAGGACACCTTCCAGAGCAGCCTGTGAGAACCCCAGCAGTTCCTTGTTGCACACTCAGCAGTTGGCAAATGGTTGCAGCTGTGAAAGCTGAAATGTGAGAAGGTCCCAGAAGTGCTAGACTCCTGTGCAATACTCTCTACCTCTCTCCCCAGTCTCTGCACAGGGTGTGAGGAAGGGATCACAGCTAGCGTTTGGACCCAGGCACATCCCTGCTTCCACCAACACCTCCTTCCCTGAAAGGCCTCCAGGATCAGCAAATTCGAGTCTGACAGTTTAACATCTCTCAGGTAACAACTTCTTTGACTTTTCATTGTAAACAATGAACTTGAAGGATAGGAATATAATATTGCCACTGTAGAAGCCCCATGCTGGTACATTGGTGACTCTGCTATTGCAGGTATTGTTCATTGTATCACAAATATTAACTCATTCCAGAAAGCTTATAAGAGGATTGATCATGTCTAAACCAAAGAAGGAGGTGATAATAAATAAAGCTCAAAACCAAAGGAACACTCTCGGAATAGCAAATGTCTTGCCACAGACATTTCTGTTCAAGTTGAAGATGGTACTAAAACTAAACATTCTTCAGGTTTATCCGTATTTTTAGCATATTTAAATGTTGGTTCTTTAAGGGTATATAGTTGGGTTGATTAATTAGACATATAAATCTGTGTCATTTGGTTCGTTTGTGATAGTTTTATATTTCAATTGCAATTATACTTTTATCTGTAATGATATAAATTTTTGTACTTTTAAATATTCAAATTTTTTTATTTTTTATCGCATCTAGTCAGAGCTTTGTCACTGTTGTAACATGTATTTCCCTTAAAATGCTATGAACAAAAGAAACTAGGAATACTTTCTTTTCATATTTACTGCTTATTCTCTCTAAGGTAATAAACACAATTGTAGATATATTGCTTGCAGGAAGAAAACTGAGTCACAGCTCAGGAACCACCTCCTGAGCTTAAGTTGTAACCAGTGGTTAACACAGTACCAAGATGAGAAGAAAGCAAAGTAACCTCACACTTTTTCATTTACTCATTGCCAGAAAACTCTTGGTTAGGATACTATTTCCCTCTCTTCCTCTTGCTTGCTCTTTTTAGTCACCATCACTTTCTAATATGCAAACAACGCTTGGATTATGGATTGAATAGACAAATGCTATGAGTAACTCTCATCCCACGCATCTCTAAGGTGTACTCCAAAAAGGATGGCGTTGTAAACTGTTTTTATAACACAGTAACAGTGCTAAAGAGAAGGGTTGACTCCTTAAATTTATTATGACACAGCACTTCCTGAGATAAATATTGACTCAGTATGGGGGAGAAAGGAAACAAAACAGCTGAACAGCCAAGAGAATATCTGGGGCCACCAGACCTACTGGAGTAAATGTCAGTGAGATTTTTGCTTTGGCTGTAACAGTGTGCATGACATAGGGTAATTTTAACAGTGCTGAACAAAATGATTTTCTAACATGCCATAAATATGTGTATTTGTATTGATCAACAACCTGGCCCTGAGCCACGCAAGTCTGTTCAACACTAGAAATATATAGAGTATGATCAAGGAACTAAGCTTTTACTTCTAATTGACTTTTATCTACTAATGTACTTTTTGCATTTATCATGTGTGACAGCACAGATTTAGATGGAGTATTCAGTAATATCTCTAGGAACAAGTAGACTTTATGCAAGAGTCTGTCCTTCACACTGCACCTGGCTGGGATATACAACAGCCAAGGTACACATAGCACATGGCTGGATCTAGTCTAAAACACGTTGTAGACATTTTAAAATTCTTGTGTAGAATACATGCAAGGGCTTCTCTGTTGCTGTCTGAATCCAAAAGTCTGCCATAACCAGAGCTGTTTAGGGATGCTCACGTGTGCCTGCATTAAACCAAGACAGGCATTGTGATGTCTGCATTGCTGGAAATGAAAAGGAGGAGAGATGGTTAGGGTGCAGAGGAGTCTCCCTCCGTCCTTCTACCTCAACCTCCCAGTGCCCAGCAAAGCCTGGCTGCATCTGAGAAATGTGCTTAGCAGGTGGAGACACCAGGAGGAGCAGCTGGAGCCACCCAGCCTCACACTTCTGCTTCCCTGGCTGGTTGAAGTTATGGATGTATCACTGTGGGAGGTTCATCCCGTCTGTAGACAGTGATAATTCCCAACATCTTCAGGCTCTGGGCTGCTGATGGTGAGAGTGAAATCCGTCCTGGATTCACTGCCACAGAAGAACCTGGTTGGGACCCCAGGCTGTAAACTGGGTGCATCATAGATCCAGAGTTTAGGAGCTTTCCCTGGTTTCTGCTGAACCAGTGTAACCATTTCTCAGCATCCTCACTGGCCCAACAACTGACGATTGTCCTATAGACAACTGATGGATCCCCTATGGATGCAGATGAGGAGGATGGAGACTGGGTCATCTGGGTGTCACATCTGGCACCTGATAATGCAGACATAACAAATATCAGCACAGATAATCATGATAAAACACCTCCTTGAAGGGCCAGGCCACACTGACACACTGTGCTGAATAGAAGTGGCAGAGAGAGCAGCAGGAGCCCCAGGAGCTGAGCGGGGACCCTCATGTCCGTGCTGTGTCCTGACTGGGACTGACTCCTGCACAGGGTGTGAGCAGCCTATAAAGAAGTCCTCAGGGCCTGGGCTGTGTTCTGGGTACGTGCAAATCCAGAGGAGGGGACATCGGCACAGCTGCCGGGCTGCCCCATCTCAGTATAGTCCTAATGTCTCCTGGTGTCCTTGTTCAGACCAGAGCAGCACAGATTTCCCTTCAGAATATGTGTCTCCCTTGGGGCACAGGAGAGAATCAGGCTGCTCTCCCGTGGGCAGACTGAACTGTTGTTCTTTACACGGTTGAGAACACACTTTGCTTGAGTTCCTTCACCACTGCTCTCTGTTATGGACCCTTGAGAAGGAGGAATTTAGCAAAGCAAGGGGCTACTTCATAGGATATTTTGAAAAAGAAATGAAGACAGGAAGTGAGTAGAATCTATAAACCATTTGAACTTGTCTTGGTCCTCTACACATGATCACAGCCTGACTGAGATGACAGGAGAAGACATGACCAATTATGGTTTCCAGTCCTCCAGATCTGAGACTCCAACAAAATACACAAGGAGCATATAATGTTGCCTGTCTTCCAGCAAAGAGCCAGGTTCTTTGTGTTAATTTGCTTCTCAGAATACCTTAGAATTGCTTTAGAGGACAAGAGTAGAAACTATGGTAATTGTTAAAACCATAAATGGAAGTCTGAATTCTGGAGAATCTAAAATTGGTACAAAAGCTTTGAGACAATGGAAAGGCTTCAAATTCTTTATTCCTGGTGTGCCACAGAATTGTCAGTGTTGTTAATAAGGCCTCAGGGTCTCAAGAAGGCTGCAGTGTCTCTAAGCCTCAAGTATTCCTATAACTGTTTCAGGAAGAAATTCAGGCAAAGCTTTTCACCTGCCCTATTTTGAAACCTTTCCGAGTACTTGTCCATCTTCTTGATTTCTCCTGTATCTAATTTCTGAGATGGTTGCATCATTGTGCAAATCCCTGCTCCTGTCCTGGGCTGCAAGAGGCTCATCTGTGTTTACCAGGCACAGCAGGTCAGGGCCAGTGCTTAATCAAATAAAGGAAAGAGGAGATGGAGGTTGTGAATACATTAAATTTTTATAAGTCTCTTTTTAAACTTTCCCAATGCCTCTAACTTATACTGAATCTTCAAGAGAGCTCTGAAGGAAACCTTCATCTACTGGCATTGGAGCAAGCAGGACTAGGATGGTAATTAAGATAAATCTACTTACCCAAGTGGCAATGCTGGTTTTAGAAAGTGTGGAAACGAGGCCTAGGAATTCAAAGCCAGGAGAGCTTTCAGCCTGGAATGAAATGCAGAGGTTTGCAAACAGGGATTTCAAATCAGGGCTGAGGTCAGGTTTGCTGTGCTGAGAGCTGCTGGGCTCTCGCCTGGGCTGTGGGGAACCAGCAGGGATCAGGGACCCTGCCCATCGCACGGCTTGGCAGGGGATCCAGGGAGCAAAGTTGCTCGGCACCTCTGGGTGCAAAAGCAAGCTGAGAGTCCCTGAAAGGAGAAGGACCGTGAGAGGCCAGAACATCAGAGCTGGGCCTGGCTCTGTGGACTGACTGTTCTCAGTATGAGTGGAGGCCAAGAAGTCAAATTTTTAAAATGCCCCATTCCCAGAGTCTTGACTCACTCAGCATTTGTTCTGCTTAGAAAGACAAACAGCATATGTTACACAAATAAATATGTAAATCTGTTGTGTGCATGTGATACCTTAGCTATTAGTTTAATGTAGTAACGATTTTTATTATTTGTTGACATAGTAGTATAAATTCTGGCAAATTGAACAGGAACACAAGAACTCTCAGTGGGTGCATCACCATCTGGTCCTGCCCCAGTGTAGAGTCTGCACAGCATGAAGCTCAAGATCCATGCTCAGCCCCTGTGGACCAAGCACTGACCTGCGCTCACTGCTGAGGACTCCAGGGAATGGCAAGGGATCAGGCCTGAAATCACCGCCTCTCTCCCTGCCTAGAGTCCTCTCTGCTATGGGACACCACTAGCGCACCCGATCTGCATCTGTGAATGGAGATAGCTTCTGTGGACTCTGCTTCCCACATCAGTTATGGGACGTATTTTCTCACTGACTCTGGGCCTCTGCTCACACATAGTTTAGCCTGAGAAGCTCCCTGGAAAGGTTATCATAGCCAGTTGCATTACCAATCACAAAGTAAAACAGGAAATATTAAGAACTGGCAGATGGGGAAGACCTGGCCATTACCCCTAGAGACCCCAAACCTTGTGAGCTTAGAGAGCTGGGCAGAGAGCTCCCTGCCTTAGTGGCTCCCTAATGGGAAAGTATCACTTCTACAGTCCCAGCGTTTCTAGCATGAGGCCTCTGGGCTTTGTTTATTGTGGGCTTTGTTTGCCATCTCATAGACTATTTATAACATAACAAGCCTTATGGTTTGGGGCCCTTATGTCTTGAAACAATCTTTTCACCCATGTTCATGAAGCTGATCCTATACTACTAACTACCAGGTAAGAATCTGGAGAAAATTGAAATGATTCTTCTAAAAAGGTCATGCAACAGTTAAGGACAAAAGACTAACAGTTTACCTGATGTTCTGAAAAGACAGTGAGCAAGCACAGTTAGCTCTAGGCATCTGACCCACATGAAATGATGAAGATGTAATTTTGGCAAAGGGGATGGACTCAAACACCCTGCAGGGGGGGGTGCTAGGAAGGGTTGGGAGTCTGAGGGCTCCTGATTCAGATCTGTGAGACCAGCCCCATGATTTCCATCCTAAAACCCTTCCAAAGCAGCCTGTGAGAACCCCAGCAGCTCCCTTGTTGCACACTCAGCAGTTGGTGAGTGGTTGCAGCTGTGGCAGCTGAGCTATGAAAAGGTCCCAGAAGCGCTGGGCACACCACCTGCACACCACCGTCCACTCTGTCTCCACAGTCTCTGCACAGGGTGTGAGGAAGGAATCACAGCTAGCCCAGGAATGCCTAGGTGCATGCCTGCTTCCACCAACACCTCCTTCCCCTAAGGCAGTGATGGCAAACCCTTTAGAGACAAGTACACAAACTGCAACCCCCAAACCACTTATTTATCAAAAGTGCCAGTACTGCAGTTAAACCTGACTACTGAGGCTTTAGTGTAGAAAACATACAAAACATAATAACACAAATAACACCAATGCCACAGGTTCCCTACCACTGCCCTAAGCGCATCCTGGGTCACCAGATTCATGTCTAATAGTTTTAAAATCTCTCAGCCAACAACTGAATTTACTTTTTGAAAGAAAATAATGAACCAGACAATTGCTAATACGGAGCACAGCAGTCTTCGCTTGGACAGGAGCTTACCTGCTAATAAAATGGTGATTCCTTGGTGGCAGGATTGAGTGATAACTCACACCAGGAAATGACCAAGAGGATTGATGGGGCCCACACAGAAAGAGGAGATGATAATACATAAAGCTCACAAAGACAGCGACCTTCTCAGAATAGCAAATACTTTGCTCCAGACATTGGAGGTCAAGCTTAAGATAGCAAAAAATCCTAAATATTATTTAAGATAAGCCCTCATATTTTAGAATTTTTAAATGTTGGGTTTTTAAGTCTATATCTTTTGGTGAGTTTGTAACTTACATCTGTATAATTTGGTTCATTTGTGACTTAGCTTTAATTTAACCTACAAGTATTCTATTATCCATAGTGATGTATATTTTTTGGCTTTTTTGTCAAATTTTTAAGCCTGAGGTGTTTCTCTGCTTCTACTTAGAGCTTTGTAACTTAGGTATAAGTAGTTCCCTTAAAATATTGTCAACAAAATAAACTAGCTGTGCATCCTTTTAATATTTGTTAGTTATTCTGGGATTACTCTCCAAGATAATAAACAAAATTATATTGTTGGCAGGAGGAAAATTTCTGAGTTACAGCACAGGAAAAGCTTCTTAAATTTACATTTGATGCAGTAGCTAACACTATTAAGATGAAAAGAGAAACAAAACTAACCTCGTATTTCCTCCTCTCCTCATTCCAAGAAAACTCCCTTTTTTTTTTTTTTTTTTTTTTTTTTTGTATCGAGAATCAAACTCATGACCTCAGGCTTGCCAGGCAAGCATTTATGCTGCTGAGCTATATTCCCGGTTCCCCAAGAAAACTCCTAATTGGAATAACATTATTTCACCTTTTCCACTTCCTCTTTTCCTACTCAGTTGCACCTTGCAATAGTCAAATGTCAGGTTATAGATTTCAATAGAGAAACGCTATCAGATAATCCCCATTCCACAAAACTCTAAGTTATATTCACAGAAGGAATGGAACATAATAGCACTGTCATAGAAAAGAATTGAGTCCTTGACAAGGCACATTCTGAAACAAATACTAATTCAGTATAGAGGGAAAATGAACAAAATGAACACAGCCAAGAAAACATCTGGGGCTACTGGACCTAAGGAATTATGGTTGGGGAAGTTATTGCTCTGGCTATAGCACTGTGAGTGACATATGCAATTTGAACTGTGATGCCAAAATGATGTAAAGGTATGTATTTGTGTTGATCAATCACCTAGCCTTGAGCTACATATTTTTATTAACTGCTGGAACTGAGTCTAGTATAATTGAGGAACTATGCTTCTAATTTTAGTTTAGTTTAGGTACTTTGAGCATGAAATCTGTGTCCAAAGCACAATTTACACAGAACCAAGCCAAGGCAGACACGGCACATTGCTGAATCTTTGGAAACTTCCCTGGATTCTGCTGCTGCAAGGAAAGTGATGGAGACCATTTCCCTTAGCGACAATGAAAGGGAAGCTGGACCCTAGAACCTACAACATTATGACTAGAATGTAAATGTAGAAATAAGACACAAATATGCCCCACAATTGGTGATGTCCCACACCATGGTCTTCGCAGTAAGAGTGATGCTGGCTGACCAAGTGGACAGTGCATAGTGGGCACGATGAACATGGTCTCAACCTCAGACTCCCGGGTCCTATGGACCCTGTCACACAAGCCTCTCTACATGCTGCTGTCTCACCTGGACCCAGAGCACCAGCACTCAGAGGGCCATAACTCCATGTCTGCAGTTCACTGTTACACCTGCTTCAGGTTGATCCTTGTCCTGAGATAGCGACCAAATTCTTTTAAGAGCTTGTGACAGGCAGGAGCTCTGGAGAACATGCAGAGCAGCAGCAAAGGGTGCACAGCAAGGCCTCCAAATTCTGAACAGAGGGCAAAGTCTGTGCCATGCATGTGGCCCAGGACATGTTTGCTGAAATATATGATGATAATTTCCACCCTTAAGCAAGTAAAATCTCCCAAGGATCTGATTCTTATATTGCTGGTTCATTTTTGTGTTGCCTATGAGACAAAAAATATTTTTTCAGTAAATACTTCATGGATTCGGTGTAATCTTCTAATGTTTGCAGGTCCTGTGATTGTTCCCTTGGTCCTTGCAGGTTGACTTCAACTATGTGGCCACAGAGCGCATGTTGAGGGATCACAGAGACCTTCCCTGGTCTCACATCTCCAGATATTGTATCCAGTGCTTGAAGTTTTTGCTAGTTAACAATTTCAGACTCCACTCTATTAAATATCATTTATGCCGATATTGTATCCTGCATTGGTCCCTCAATTACTACTACAATAATAGGTCCGGCCACTGAAAATTGTCCTTTTTATTCGTATAAACTTATCACTCACATGATGGCTGTAACTCTCTTTTAGAAATCTTAACACTCAATGAAAAACTGTTAAATGCAAAACTAGTACATTTCTTTTTTAATTGGAAAAATTATGGCCCATTTCACTTCAGTGAAGGCACTTCTTTCAGGTTGAAAATGTTTCATGGGGCAATTAAAAATAAGTTTATAAAAATAAGAAGTTCTAGAAAATTAAGTATATATTGGTTCTACAAAATACAAACATGATGTTTTATTGTATTGAAGGGAGGGAAAGACCTCACAAGGGGTGGTGCTTGATGCAGAGGGAAGAGCTTGTGATTGGACATGGATCGCAGTTTTGTGAAGGAGGGGCTGTGTCCCAACACTTCCTACAGCACTACAGTTAAAAATGGTGAAGACTCTCAAGATTGAAAATCCCACCAGGTGGCATATGCCATCCTGCCCCAGAGGAAATTGAAACCATGGCAATGCCAGGAGGGGGTATAAAAGAAAGGGAGAATAAAATATGCAAAGCACAATACAAAAATGGATAAAGGTTAAACATTAGAAAACCAATGAAGTCAGCAAACAAAAGAAGTAATTATAAAAATTGTTTAGAGCAATTCATTTTGTATAGATAATGTGATCTTAATTTCTGAGTACTATTTAACAATGGTAATACTATAATTTATTCCTGAATGTGCTGATGGGGATTTGGGTATTTTCCACTTCTGGCTGTTATGAATAAAGTTAATTTGACTAGTCTGACACAACCTGCTGTGTGAACTGTTGTTTTCAAGGACCTTACTCAGAGGCCTGGAGGGCATCTGTTAGGTAGGATAGTAAATTTCTAAACCTGTGCAAAACAGTTCCGCTAAGAGGTCATAAGTTCTTCATTTTCATCAGGAATTGATAGTTTTAGGTGCTCCTGGTATTTTATTTGTTTGTTTATTTGTTTATTTGTTTAAGATTTCCCTTAATTGACATTTGACACTAACCAAAAGAGATAGAGTTCATTAAGTTATGCATTGTCACTTATTAATTACCATTTTCTTGCAATGTTTCTGTACTTGACATGTTTAGAATTTATCTTCATTAATTCAGCCCTTTGAAAAGGCAAAAGTGAATAGAGAAGAAATGAACAATTACTGCAAAGTAGGAGATAAATAAGAACACCATATGCCTGGGATGAGGAAGCGGGAAATGGGGTAAGAGAGGGGATGCATTCTATGTCTGAATCTGAGTTTTTCTCTGGAAAAAAAATAGTACAGAACTTGAACACTGTGTCTGTGAAGTGGTTGACACCTCCACTGCTGCAACCATCTTTGATGGAAAAATAAACAGCATCCTGGGGATCCTGTGTTAGGTCACCTCCATGGTCTTCCAGAAGATTTAACTATTGTTCACACTGAGCTGAGATACTGTGTTTATGGGAGATGTTCAGATGGTGCAGTCATAAGAATCACATGGGAAGATTGACAATGAGGATAGGAGGTATTTTTCACCATGAAATGAAGCTGCCTCCTTTCCTTTAAAATGCTCAAGACCAAAGGTAGCCTGCTGGAGACTCTCCTGAGTGATAGAGAAAGACCCCAAGCTAGATTTAGAGAAATACTGAATGGCTCTAAATGATACAAAAGAAGAACAGTGAGAGTTCTAAATTTCCACCTGAAAATCCAGTTAAAGATAGGAACAAAAGATTGTGAAAATTCTTCCTCATGTTTTGAAAATAGCAGTAGACTCTCCATCCAATCAAATCTGTGTATTTCTGGCGGCATCTGAGACACAACCAATACATTGAAAGTTTCTGTTTCAAAGCCATCACTAAGCCATGATATCAGGCTAATCATAGAAGGTATAAAGGGAGTCTTGTCAGTAGTAAGATGTTATTCAATATTTTTAAATTATTGTATTTCTTAATACAGTGTGTTCTGAGATTACCTTTCTAAAAGCTTCTATACTGTAAAAGCAAGACTGTCACTCTGGAAAAGGAAAAACTACAGTAACAGTAACACACAAATGACTTACAGGAAATGAGGGAAAAGACAATGAACGGGGAGAATGCAGAGGATTTTTAGGGCAGTGACACGATATTACATCAGATCAAAATGCTGTGTATGTGTTACTACATGTTTCTAAGACTGAACCTCCGTATTTATGTGTTATTACACCTTTGTAAGAGTGAACCTTCATGTGAACGATGAACTTTGCATGTCTATAGATCTTGATGGTTTGCAACAAAACTGTAATTGGATGCTAATACTAGACTGCATAGCCATGTAGGCAGAGCCACCTGTGTATTTTAAATTTTTCTGTGGCCTTAAATCTACTCTAAAAAATGAAGCAAGCTTTTAAAAATTCTTGCTCAGAATGCATAGAAGGGCTTCTCTGTTATTGTCTGAATCCAAAATGATGCCATCACCCACCCTGCTCAGAGGTACTGGTCTGTGTCCTTCATTAAATCAGGACAGGTGCTGCAATGTCTATGCTGCTGGAGCTGAAGCAAAGGAAAGAGAGGGTGTAAAGGAGAATCTCTGGCCCCTTCTGCCAAAGCCTCCAAGTGAACTTCCAAGCCTGGATGCATCTGAGAACTGCTCTCAGCAGTTGGACACAGCAGAGGTGGCAGCTGGGGCAGCCCAAACTCACACTTCTGCTTCCTTGGGTGTTTGTGTCATGGCTTGTATCACTGTGGGCGGGAAACTGTTACTCTGGTGACAGTAATAAGTCGCAACATCTTCAGGCTCCAGGCTGCTGATGGTGACAGTGAAATCTGTCCCAAATCCACTGCCGCTGAACCTCTGTGGGACCCCAGATTCCAAATAAGATGCACCATAGATCAGGGGTTTAGGAGGCTTCCCTGGTTTCTGTTGATACCAGTTTAAACCATTACTAATATCCTCACTGGTCCTGCAAGTGAGAGTGACTGTGTCTCCTACGGATGCAGACAAGGAGGATGGAGTCTGAGTCATCTGGACGTCACATCTGGCACCTGAGATTAGAAACATAACAAATATGAGCACAACCATGGGGAAGCAGAACCTCCCTGAAAAGCCAGGAAACTCTGACCAGACATCTCTAAATAGACTAAATTGCAAGATCAATCTTTCCTCACCTGCGAGCCAGAGTAGCAGGAGCCCCAGGAGCTGAGCGGGGACCCTCATGTCCATGCTGTGTCCTGACTGGGACTGAGTCCTGCACAGCGTGTGACAGCCTGTGAAGAAGTCCTCAGGGCCTGGGCTGTGCTCTGGGGACATGCAAATCAGCAGGGGAGGGCCGGGGCTGGGCGGGGCTGGGCACAGCTGCAGGGCGGGCTCATCTCAGCCCTGGCCCAGTGTTCTCTGGGGTCCCTTTCCAAACCAGGGCAGCACAGATTTCCTGCAGAGAACATGTTTCTCCCTTGGGCCACAAGGCAGAATCAGGCTGCTCTCCCATGAGTAGAGTGAACTATTGTTCTCTTTATGGTTCTGAACACACTGTGCCTCTCTGAATAAAGATAGGTTCTATAAATTCTGTCCTTCATATCTCTGAATTCTCAGTGTCTTCATCTCTGTTTCTCTCTTGGCTGCCCACATTCATAGTTGTGCATCTTATTCTCTCACTCCCTCCCGCCCTGCTTCAGTGCTGACCCAGAGTTTGGACTCTTAAGAATCCTCCTGGAAGAGGCATCAGAGTTAGGTGTATCACCAGTCACAAAGTAAAACAGAAAATACTGAGGAATCAGCAGATGAGTGAGACATGGTCCAGTGTGTCCAGAGTCCCTGCAGCCATGTGAGCTTAGAGAGCTGGGCAGAGAGCTTCTGCCTTAATGGCTACTGAATGGGAAAATTTCAGTTCAACATTCCCACTGTTTCTAGCATGAGGCCTCTGTGCTTTGCTTAATGTAACATAGCAACCTTTTTGGTTGGGGGCCCCAGTGTCTTCACTGAATCCCCCCTCCCAGCCCCATATTCAAGAATCTGATCTTATTCCACCATGAGCAGGCAAGATTGTGTAGAAAATTTAAGTGATTCCCCTTCTTAATAAATCATGCAACTATTAAAGACAAAAGACTAACAGTTCACCTGGAATTCTGAAAAGACAATGGTCACAGGTCAGTTAAAGTTTAGGTATTTGACCACAGGAAATGACAAAGATGAAGTTTTGGGAAAGAGTAAGAGGCCCAGAATACCCTGCAGGGTGCAGTTCTAGGAAATGTTTCGAGGCTGAGGACTCCTGGGCCAGATCTGTGAGCCCAGCCGCATGCTTCCTACCCCAGGACCCTTGCTAGAACAGGCCCTGAGAACCCCAGCAGCTCCCATGGCTTGCACACTCAGCAGTAGGCCAGTGGTTGCAGCTGTGGCACCTGAGACACAGAAAGGCCCCAGAAGAGCCCCATCTCTCTTTCCCCAGTCTCTCCACAGAGTGTGAGGAAGGGAACCCAGGCGCATCCCTGCTTCCACCAACACCTCCTTCCTCTAAGACCATCTTGATCACTAGATTCATGTATGACAATTTCAACATCTGGCAGGCAACAACTGCCCTGAATTTTTAATGAAAACAGTGAACTTAGGGGATAGAAGAATACCATTGCAGCTATGGGACACAGCAGTCCTAGATTTGTCAGGAGCTTGATTGCTGGTACCCTGGTGATGTTGCTGCTTCAGGCATTATTAATTCACATGTAACTCCTTCAGAACACATCCAAGAGAATTGATTTATGATATCCCCAAAAATGAGGAGGTGATAATATATAAAATTTGTGAATAAAGGAATCCTCTTAAACTAGCAAATACTTTGCTCCAGATATTTGAGGTCAAGGTGAAGATGAAAGTAATCTTCAATATTGTGTAGATTTATCCCCCGTTTTTTAGTATTTTTTAAACTTGGGCCTTCGAGGCTTGATAGTTTGGTTAGTTAAGTAGGGATTTATATCTGTATCATTTGGTTCATTGATGTTTAACTTTATATTTAACCTACAAATATTCTTTTATCTCTAGTGATATAATTTCTGGCCTTTTTCCTAGTTTTCAATTTTAGGTACTTTGTCCATCTGTTGAGTGCTTCATTACTAATGTGTATTTCTCTTAGAATATGGTGAATAAAATAAACCACAGATTCATTCTTTTCATATTTACTATTATTATGAGATTTCTTCCTACGTCATGCATCAAAATCTCAATATTCAGCACCTCCTGAATTCTCAGGCACATGTTCCAATGGTGAAAGGAAGCCCTGATGCTAATCTATCTTGATAAATATCTAGTGTAAGAGATCTGCTCAGGCAGTGGGACCCATTTCATTTCTTTAAAGTCATGTTGATGAAACCTGAATCAATGGTCCCTTCTGTCCCCACAGCTCCAGGGAAATGCTTGGTCATTTCACAATATTCTCCCTTTAAGATAATTGTGCCTTACTGACTAATTGGAGCCCCAAAAGAAATCTCCAAAATTTGACCAATTTGTAAAGGACAAGTTAGGAAAATCCTTAGATGGATAAAAAGAGAGTTTATCTTTAACAGCTGTTCATTTATTTTGAAAAATTCCTGCAAATGAAATTGCAACTGATATATGAAGCAGTGGCTCTGAGGTTTTAACTCTGCTTGGTTGACCAAACCTCATGGCATTGGTGAGGTCAATGATCCATCTGCACCTGCAAAGATCACAAGAGCATGGTAGCACCCAATCTCTCCGCTCATCCAGGCTGAACTAGTTTTTGTTCTGGTTTGCAGCATAGTGTGAAGAAAACAATACCCTTGCTGACAATAATAAGTTGCTGCATCTTCAGGCTGCAGGTTGGTGATGGTAAGGATGAAAGATCCACTGCCACTGAACCTCGAAGGGATCCCAGATATGGACTGGAAGGCCCACTTAATGAGGATCTTTGGAGCCTAATTTGATTTCTTCTGGTACCAGTATGGGTTGGTGGCAATGTTTTGACTGGCCTGGCAGGTGATAGTAGCTGTCCCCCCTAGCATCATAGACAGGACAGCTGGAGACTGGGTCAGCTTCTGGAAGCTGAAACCACACATCAGCAGAACATGACCATGTGCATCTGAAAATCACCACTAACATAGTTTAAAAAGAAAATAGAGTATTCCTTTTTTAAAAATCAGATTCAAAAGATCATATACACATTTGTTTCAGGGCTACCAAAAAGAAAGAAAGAGAGACAGAGATGAAAGAAAGAAAAAGAAGGAAAGAAAGAAAGAAAGAAAGAAAGAAAGAAAAAAAGAAAGAAAGAAAGAAAGAAAGACAGAGAGAGAGAGAGAGAGAAAGAAAAAAGAGAGAAAGAAAGAAAATTAGGGAGTTAAGTAACACTGCCATTTTTAGCTTTGTCCAAGTAGTCTCACCTGGGACCCACAAGAGTAAGAACCCAAGGAGCCGTAATAAGGACATCATCTTGCTTTTGGCAT
Source organism: Chinchilla lanigera (assembly GCF_000276665.1). Taxonomy (NCBI): domain Eukaryota; kingdom Metazoa; phylum Chordata; class Mammalia; order Rodentia; family Chinchillidae; genus Chinchilla; species Chinchilla lanigera. The sequence continues at coordinate 886,684 of NW_004955470.1, forward strand.
ATCTATTTTGCCCAGGCCACATCACAGAGAAGAATGTTCTTACAAGATCCCAAAATTAAAGATACTTCAGATGTAAGAGGAAAGATAAATCCAAATCAAGGGGATTTCCTATTGGTTTAAACATTAGAATTTATATGTCTCTGCTGAGTGTTTTATGTCTTCCCCTGCTGGTCACTGCTGAGCACTCTTGAGTTTTGAAAGAGCTGCAAGATCCCTTGCAAGATCAGAGGCAGGGATCAGCAGCAGAATGGAGACACAATCTGTTCGTGTACTCTGGTACAGTTCTCAGTCATCTGGAATGAACAGTTGCTCAGGTCTTCAACTTGGTCCTAGGATATGTTAACTCTCTTGCTCATTGTCACAAAGTTGGCTGAAAAACATGTATCACGTGAACTTTCCACAGAACATTTTCCCATTCAACATAATTGTCATGGTTACTTTTTTCTCATGGATGAGACAAAGTAAGTACCCGATGCCCAAAATTAAGAAAGGAAAGATTTATTCAGCTCACAGTGTGTGGAGGTTTCAGCCTACAATCAGCTGGCTCCAAGGCAGGGTGGCGTGGCACAGGGGCAACATTTCAAGGTTGCAGAAGACAGCAAAAGCAACAAGAGCAAAAAGGGGGAGAGCAAGATTCTTTTCCTCCCTTATGTTGTATACTGGCTGTCTGTCCATGCTCACACCATCTCTGTGCCCTCTTCTTCCACAAGCTGAGGATGTTACAAAATAAGGCCCCTGGCCCTCTGCTGAATCACTTAGTTGAACATTTAAAGTTCACAGGTTGACGCAGTGAACAACATCTTAGAGTGAAAAGCCATGTCCTTTTCAACCAGGATGTAAGACTGCTGAGTTACTTAGTGAAGCATCTAGGCTCCTCAAGTTGACACAATATATCAACCATAACAATGATATTGGTGGCAGCAGGTTAATTAGACATGATGGACAGGGAATTATAACAATCTTGTGTGTCTAATGAAAGCACATGCCCTTCAAAGGATGGAATGCAAAGTCTACAAAAATTCATGGAGTTCTCACATTGGTGAAGGTCTCAAATGTCATGATGTCTAAAATAAGCTGGTTCACCCTCTTCCAAGGAATGACAAGTAATTGCACCTTGCCATATGCTTCAATGTTGTGGGTGATTTGCTTTACACCATAGTATCCAACTAATAGAATGCCAACTAATGATTATAGCAAGATACGGAAGTAGAATGTCATGTACTGATGGTAAGTAAACATAAGTAAAGGGTCTGTATTCCTTACAGTATCTTTTCACTTTTATCTCTGACAGTATACTAAAATAAAAAGTTAGCATAAATTATGTGTAAATGTACAAAATGCCATTGACAAGGAAGAAAGAGATCTCCAGGAAATTATAGAGTATACCACAGTGATATATGAAGTAACTTAATATTCTAATACAACTTTCTCCAAATTAATTCAATAAAGTGACAATCAGAATTTGTTATGGTTTAGATCTAAATGTCCTCTGAAAGTCACAGTGCACACAGGTGGAATTTTCAGAAAATGACTGGCTCATAAATTCTCTGACTTCATCTGTGGATTAATCCATTACTGAAATCATAACTTGATGGAATTATTAGGAGGTCGTGGAATCTTAGGAGATGTGGCCCGGTTACAGGAGGTGGGTGATGGGAGTGTGACTGTGTGAACTATGTCATATTTCTGGATCCTCTGGCTCCCTGTGTCTCTGTCTCTGTCTCTCTCTTTCCTCTCTCTCTGTCTCTCTTTCTCTGTCTGTCTCTCTCTCTGTCTCTGTCTCTCTGTCTGTCTCTCTGTCTAGATAGATGGATAGATAGATAGATAGATAGATAGATAGATAAATAGATAGATAGATAGATATAGATATATCTCACTCTCTGTGTCTGCTTCCTGGCTATGCTGAGATAAGTAGAATCTTTTTTCCAATCCTTCCTTCTATCATGGCATTTTTATATCATCACAGGCAAAAAAGCATTGAAGCCAGCTCACCATGGACAGAAATCTCTGAAACCTTGAGCTGTTTGTCTCAAGTATTTTGCCACAGCAGTGGAAAGCTAAATAACACAGAGTCCCAGAGAATTTTCATTGAAATTGAAAAGATGTTTCAAATATATTCAAGGTGTAATTGACAAATGGGGTGAATGTTTAAATTTTTAAAAAAATTATCACAGTAAAAGACACATTTCCACTGATCCCCCTCAAAGTACTCCCCATTGCTTTGTTAGATGGTCAAAGGTGTGGTCAAAAATCAGTGAATGCTTCTGTCAAGAGCCATCTAACAAAAAGACACACTCTTGCATATATTATGATCTTTCCTAATCTACCTGATTTTTTTTTCAGACAGGGTCTCACTATGTAGTGCAACCTGATCTCAAATTCATGGTGATCTTCCTGCCTCAGCCCCCTGAGTGCTGTGATTACTAGCATGCACCACCATGGCCAGCTCACAGTGTAACTTCTGGCTGTTCCCCAAAGTCAAAAATGACCATGAAAAGTAAACATTTTGAACTGATTCAGGACATCAAGGAAGCCACAATAGCACAAAGACACCCACGAAAGAGGACTTCCGGAACTGCTTCAGAAAATGGCAAGGACAATAGGATGAGTATGTTTAAAGCAAGGGGGAATATTGTGAGGGAAAGTAATGGCAAGGTGTCCTCTATTGTAATTTTTTTAAGTGTAAGTATTTACCACATTTTAGACCACACCTCACATACATCGTTCATATGATTTCCTTTTCAGAAAGCTCTAAACACACACATCTTAAAATATTGGCCTGGGATGTAGCTATTGGCACAGTGCTTGCCTGGCAAGTGCTAGATCCTGAGTTCAATTCCTGGTACATAAATAAATAAATAAATAAATAAATAAATAAATAAATAAATAAATATTATGTGGTGAATACATATACAAGAAATAAGCTCCTGAGAAAAGGTCACATTATACAGAATATAATATTCATAATTGAAGGGCTGGGGATTTAGCTCAGCGGCAAAAGCGCCTGCCTGGCAAGCGCAGGTCGTGAGTTCGGTTCCTGGTACCGGAGAAAAACCAAAAAAAAAAAAAATATATATATATTCATAATTGAGATTGACTATGTAGGGGAAGGTAGGCATATGGAACTGTGAAGATCATCAAGCCAGATAAATGTTATTGTCCTTGCATTGTGCTTGCTGGAGTCACAGAAGCTGATTATCTCACTGAAATTAATAGATGAATGAGTGAGTATGTTAATAAATTAGTAAATAAGATACAGTCATCATTGCTGATTTTTATTATAATTGTTGCAATCATTTTACTGAGTTTAAGGCTATTTTAAAAAGAAAGGGAGGGAAAAGGGAAAGATAAAAAGGAAGAAAGAAAAGTAGCCATGAGAACAAAACCTCATGCAGATTTGTATAGCCAGCTGAATGATGGGAAAGAAATACCAGGATGCACATGAAAATGGGACAAACATGTAGTAAGTGAAAATGTAAGTATAGTTCTAACAGCTGTGCTGACATATAAGAAAAACTTGATCTTCGCCAAAACACTGAGAAGTGATGAGAAAAACAAAACCATAAATGTACCATTTTTTTAAAAAGCTATTTAAGGTAATAGCAACAAGAATTGGCACTGCAGTGAATCAAATTAATACTATAAAAATTGGAGAAATTACTTCTGTTCAGAAAGCAGAAGTGTAACAAGTTAATCTTACACATGTATGTCATAATTTTGTTCTTGGCTGTTGTATTGCCTTATTTTATTGGCAATGTAAATAGATAGCCACTCAGAGACATTTAAACTGAGCCTGATCTGACGTCATTAGCTGGCAAACTATTCCTAAACATGGCTGTGCAACTGACTCTGAGGAAGGATCCAGGATTCAGTCAAAATCTTATCAGTAAGTTACTTTTCAGAAGGACGAGACTGCCAGATTGAGGCAGAGACATTTAAACTGAGCAGCTGTCCATTAAGGAAGCTGCTGCTATGAGCAAAATAATGACAACAGTTTTGGGACGGTTTTTGTTTCACGTTGAATTACTGTGCGATACCAGCTATAACACTGGTAACAGTGATAAACTGCAACATCTTCAGGCTCCAGCCTGCTGATGGTGAGAGTGAAGCCTGTCCCTGACCCACTGCCGCTGAACTGGCCTGGGTGGCCCGTGGTCCTGCTGGAGGCACCATGGATGAGGAGCCTGGGAGCCTGGCCAGGTTTCTGCTGGTACCAGGCTAGGGAGCTGCTGACAGCCTGACTGGCCTTGCAGCTGAGAGTGGCTGTTTCTCCTGGAGACAAAGCCAGGGAGGCTGGTGTCTGGGTCAACAGGGTTTGCCCAGTGGAATCTGAAATTAAAATATAGAAAAGAAATGTCACCCATGTAATTCAGATAATACCCATGGTCTTCTCAATAGACCCCAGCTCACTGATTAACACAGAAGTTTAATTACTGTGCTTGCTGATCAGAGGAGCCAGGACACAAGACCCAACAACATTGAAAGTGTTTCCACAGATGTGCCGAGCCATCTCGTAGTCCCCTCACCTGGGAGCCACAGTACCAGCAGGCAGAGAAGCTGAGCTGTGGCTTCCATGGTGCACTCTGCGTCCTACAGCAGCAGACCGCGCAGCAGAAGGGGGCATTGATATGGGCACTGGGCCACTGGGTAGGCTGGGAGGAGCATGCAAAGCAGCCAGAGCTGAGGGAGCTGGACTCCAGCAGCAGAGACATTGGTCTGCTCTTCTACACACTTGAGCAACTTCTCCCCAGGTGCTCATGTCAGAAAAGATCCTTTGTTCAGCCTGAATATAGACTTTCCTTTTTGTGTTTACAGAATTTAATCTTTGTGACACGCTGTCTCACCGAACACTGAGACTCAGCCTGGTGGCATTCAGTACAAACCTATTAGGAGCAAGACTGAAGCCTATCGGGACATTGCTTCTCTCTTCCTCTACTGTGTCTAATTACCTTCCTAGGTGCATGACTGTGTCTGTGTGAAATAAGTCCTTGTATGAAATTTGTCTTCCAGACATTCTTCCCTTCACAGTTTTGCAGTCTTACCCAAGGTCCCTGATTCGGCCTTACCCTTGCAAGAATTTGCAAAGGGCAACATTCAATTAGGCTCTGTAGTGTAGGTCAGTGGACAATCACAACTTCACAGATGAGCAGCGCTGGGTTTCTCTTCTTTTCCTGTACTGATACCATTTTCCGGAAGACAGATAACAAAATTTTCCCCGCAGGTCAATGAATGGTAGACAAAGGCTCCAAAAACACACAGTAGGGAAAGGAAAGTATTTTCAATAAATAGTGTTGCAGGAAAATGGATACACTAGCAAAACTATCGGTAAATATTTTTCCCACACTATCTAAAAAAATTAATTCAAAGTTTATTAAAGACTTACATATAAAATCTCAAACTATAATATAAAAAATGGGGAACTGACATTGGGGAATCCTTGGCATTGGTCTGGGTAGTAAATTTTCAGATATAACACAAAAGTCACAGGTAACAAAAACAAAACTAAAGAAGTGGGACAAAAAGCCTTCTGCAAAACAAAGAACGTATTCAACAAAAGGAAAAGGAAAAGAAAATCTACAGAATGGGAGAAATTATTTATAAGTCAAACATCTAATAGATAGTTAATATCTAAGATGTATGTCCGCACAACTCAATAGCAAAAGCAAAAAGTAAACACAGAATAACAAAATTTAAAAATGAACCAGAATACAAATATTTCCAAAGGAGAAATAGAAAGATCAATAGATATTTAAAAAGGTGCTCGTGTTGTTAATCATGCTAATCATCATGGAAATACAAATGGAAACCATAATGAATATCACATTTTGTCTATATGGATGATTATTTCAAAAAGATGAATACTAGCTATTGTTGAGGGTGTGGAGAACAAGGAAACCATGGGCTACTATTGGTGGAAATGTAAACTGATACAACTATTATGGAAAACAGTTATGGAGGTTTCTCAAAATTTAACAATAGGAGCACTATATAATCCCATCTGTGGGAGTATCTCCAAAGGAAATGAAGTTAGAATCTTGGAGCAATATCTGCACTCTTATGTTCAGTAAGCATAATTCACAGTAGCCAAGATGTGGAAGCAGCCTATATGATGGAATATTATTCAGTTATAAAATAAAATGAAAAACCTACCATTCCTGACAACATGGATGAACCGAGTGGATCACATGCTAAGTGAAATGACCCAGGCGCTGTTGGTTAAATACTGTATGATCTCACTTATATGTAGATTCTAAAATGTCCATACTCATAGAGGCCTGGGGAAGTCCCACCCTGAATAAAAATGTAGAAGGAGAAAGATATTCGTTTCTCTTTTGCTCTTCCTTCTGAAGTGGGTGCATTTTAGGATTCTGTTGCCTGTGGATACCAGAGTCTGCTTTTCAGCATTTGAATGTGGATTTGTACCAGTGAACCTATCTCAGGAATTCTTCAAGATTTTGTTATGAATTAGGGTGGTGTACTGGTTCCTTTCATTCTGAGGTTTCCAGATCCTTGGACAGAATAGGTACAAACTTTCCTGACCCTCCAGCTTGCAGCCATTGTGGACCATTTCAACTTCTATGATCATGTGAACCAATCTAACAAGTCCATATTTATTATAGATATAAATGATTGATAGATAATAGACAGATAACTCTACTAATTCTATCTTTCTGGAGAACCCTAATCAATACACTGGTAAAATTTATTTCAAGATGTATAAAAACTACCCAACAAAGTAAAAAACTATGTATTAATTTGTGTGTGTGTTATTTTCTTTGATCACAAGTCATCCCTGCCAAATAATACCCAAATGACTAAAAAAAATAAAAGATATAGATAGTTAATATCTAAATATCTATTGAGCACCACTACTCATCAAAGAAATGTAAATTTTAACCACAATACCACTTCAAGGCCTACTAACATAGCTATAATTTTGAAAAGTCAAACAATACCAAAAATTAGAAAGGCTTTAGAGCAACGGACATTTTTATGCATGGCTGGTATAGTGTAAATTTGTTCTTAGTTTTACAGAACTATCTGGCAGCATTTACTAAAGATAAACTAGTCCTAACCATCTCTATAATCCAGTGCTCCCAGTACAAAGAATATAGTCAGAAGAAGAGAATGAACAAGTCTATAAAAGAAGTGAAAAACCCTAAAACTTAATAACAACTTCAAACCTAAAACAGCTCATGAATCCAAGAATGAATACATTCATTGGCATGTTCATATAACAGAAAACTATTCAACAATAAAAAGAACAAATGACTACCCAGGCAAACACATAGATAAATTTTAAAAATCATGTTGATCAAAAGAAGCAATAAGCCAAAGACGTACAAGGATTGCGTTGATATGAATTTGAGGAAATATGGCTCACACTGAGAGCAAATGGAGACTTGGGAGCCTCAGGTGATGGTGGATGAGATAGGATGTCACTAGCAAGAAACATAAGCGGGTGTGTGAGCTGCTAGAGAGGGGCTGTATCTTACTCTGAGTAGCGGTACAAGGCAAAGTGTGTATAAGGTCACCAGTGTGTATAAGTAGGTATAGGTTGAAATGGTCCACAGTGACTGCAAGCTGGACAGTGAGGAAAGTTTATACCCATTCTGTCCAAGGAGCTGGAAACCTTAGAATGAAAGAGACCAGTGCACCCTAGTTCATAACAAAATCTTGAAAGATCCCAGATACCAGCTGTACACTTTGCATTGTTTATTTACAATAGATAGACTTTATTGCACTTAATTGTATCTAATCTCAGTGAATGAATGAATTAATGAGTAGAAGTTATGGGGTCAGAGGAGCAGAATGTGTTCCCATCTTCTGGCCTATAATCACTGGTACCCTCAGCAAGAGATGCTGCAAGAACCTCTGATTTCTTACCTGTAGAGGATTCACATGGGATTAAGTGGACCAACGGAATACACATTCAGCGCAGAGTTCAATATATAGCAAGCTTTCAAGACTTCAGCAATTGGCAGCTGCCACAGGAGTAGTTTTGCTCTTTATTATTATTACTAGACTTGTGGTACTAGAAATATCTCCCATATTTCATTGGGAATGGCTTCTTATTGTACATCAATTCTCTGCCTTTAAAACACATTTTTCAGAATGTGTCTCAGAGAAAGGATTCCACAGAAAAGTCCTTTGCAGGCCTGACACGGAGATCTCATTTTTAGACTTCACTGAGGGTTTGGGAGGGTTGTGCTATTGAGAACATATATTTTAAAAGACGGAAGTCCTTCCAACCCTTACCATTGAACCATGCAGCACCGCCCCCCACCCCCGCACGACCACAGAGGCTGCAGTTGTGAATGTGGCACAGGGGAATGGCAGCTACCACAGACCCTCCCCACACAGCCAGCCTGGGAGGATGGTTTATGTACGGGACTGTAACACCGTGAGAGGGACTGCATAGTCCTGCTGGCAGTAATAAGTGCCAGAGTCACCCACCTCTACACTGCTGATTTTGAAAGTGAATTCTGTCCCATCCTGTGTGCCAGTGAAGCGGTTAGAGACACCGGGATATCGGTTATCAGCATCATAGATGAGAATCCTAGGAACCTGGCCTGGCTTCTGCTGATACCAGGTTAAATAATCACTAACACTCTCATTGGCCCTGCAGATGATGGAGATGCTCTCTCCTGGAGTTGCCCTCAGGAAGCCTGGAGACTGTGTCAGTGCAGCACTCCCACTGGTGACTGAGAAGGAAGGAAAACACACAATCACTGTTATTAAGTGGGTCCCAGTCTGTTTTCCTCCAGCAGACCTTGGCTCTTCTGGTCACTTAACCTAAGAGTACCTAGGTCTCTGAATAAGCACATGGGCCAGAGAGTCATAGATATGCGGGGAGGATCTCACCACAAGACAAAGGGAACTCCTATCATCTTGGGTGTATTCCCTGCAGCCGGCCTCCCTCACCTGGGCACCAGGGCAGCAGAAGACAGAAAAGCAGAGGCAGGACACCCATGTTCAGTCTAAGCCCTGCTGAGACTCTTTGTGCAAGGATCCACCAAGCACCCTTTCATGAGCACTCTGAGGGGCAGAAACAGCGTCTAGGGAAAACATGCAAATCAGTGAGGCACTGGGCAGATCTGGGTGGAGCTGGAGACCCTGAAGGGCTCAGTTCCTTCTGGTGACCACATTCAGTCCCAGAGGAATTTCTCCTTAGTGTTTGTAAGACAAAACCATCTATCTTTTCTGATCTTCGCTTGTCCTTGGTGTCTAGGCAGTTAGAATAAGGTATCCTTCTTCCAAGAATAAGGAAACAAAGAACTTGGGTGATTACCTACCCAGCCCCCAAAGACTTGCACTTTAATATGAGTACATAGAATTGCATGAGATATCATCTTCTGGAGCTGAAATGATGGTTCTGTGCTGATAAGTTGCTTAGATTAGATACTCTGGGCCATGGTGGGTCACGGAGAAGAAAATGTCTTTCAGCAAATCTATGTCACACCTCTTGGAACACCGTGTAGTAGAGAAGAATCTCAGTTTATTAGAATATATTTCTATGGCCAGAGTAACTCTCTATTTTGAAGATTAGTGCATGTATCAACTTTTTCATTTGCTATAGTGACTTTATTCTCATTTTTCTCATTAACATTCTCTCATTACATTGTCGTATCTGAGGATGACTATGTTTCCCTTCTTTGCCTGGTAGAATTCCAGCATGATCATTAATAGCATTCTCTTTTCTTTCTCACAAATGATTCAGTTTCCATGGAAACTTTGTAATCACCTTATACTCTGGGTTTTTTCTCTTCCTAGTACACTGAGGTATTTAACTAAAAATTTGTAACATATGTAAAAATGTAGGAAACTACAAGTGTTTTAAATCTTCTGTCAACACAATGGATCTTGTCTCCTTCTGGAATCCAGTTTTTATTATGTTCAATCACATTACAACCATTCTACCTGCTATGGTTGATACATTGTGTCAACTTGAGGAGTCTAGAGGTTTGGCTAAGTGACCCAGCAGTTCTGCATCTTGGGGTGAAAAGGACATGCCCTTACTCTTCTGGGATATTGTTCATTGTGTTAATTTCAGAAATTTAGAAGGTTAACTATGTGATTCAGCAGGGAGCCAGGTGCTTACTTTGTATTCATCCTGAGCCTGTGCAGGAAGAGGGCATGGAGATTATGTGAGAGTCACATGCCCCTTAGGTAGAGGTAGCCTGTTTACAATATAAGGGAGAAAAAAAAAGCTTGTCATTCCCCCCTTTTACTCTTGTTTTTTGCTGTGTTCTGCCACCATGAACTATTGCCCTCTGCCATGTGCCATTCTGCCTCAGAGCCAGCCAAGTTTGGGTTGAAACCTCCACAAACTGTGAGCTAAATAAACCTTTCCTTCCTTAATTTTGGGCACTGGCTATTTTGTCTCAGCAATGAGAGAAAAGTAACCAAGACTCTGCCATCACTGAGGCTTCTGGGTGTCATCTACTACAGTTAAGCACACACAACCCTGTAGCTACTCTCCTTAGAAGACAGTTTATAAAGATGTTTCCTATTCAGAGAGCAACTTGATTGGAGGTCACTTCATTAGCAGACATTTTAATACCTTACTTGAGCCCTGTTAGTAAAACCTATAGGTTTTTGTTTTGTTTTGTTTTTTACTTTGTTTGTTGTTTGATGGGGCAGGGATGCATTTTTCCCCATTTTTTTCCTTAGGTAAAATCTATACCACTTCCTCTGTATCGTCTCCCTAGCGGCAATCTCAAGGGATGCTCATTAGTTTCCACACAATTTCTCAGTACGTGGCTGCTATTCTTCAAGCTGTCTTGCCACAGCTATTAAGGGGAATTTCAATTGCATCATACAATCAGTGCTTTAAAATAGACGTGTGAGCTGAAAGAGATCAGCCGTCTGTGCTGACTGTAATGATTTATCTTTTTTTTTTTCTTTTTTTGGTTTTTTTTTGTTTTGTTTTGTTTTGTTTTTGGTTTTTCTCTGGTACCGGGAACCGAACTCACGACCTTGTGCTTGCCAGGCAGGCGCTTTGCCGCTGAGCTAAATCCCCAGCCCCTGTAATGATTTATCTTGATTGGCAGCTTGACTGGACTGAGAAGTCGCTAGGTAATTAGTACAGCACAGCTCTGGGTGAGTCTGTAAGTGTTTACAGAAATGACTTGGCAAATGGGACAGCAGCATGAAAGGAGACCTACCCGGCAGGTGCGTGGCACCATCTAATGGGCCTGGGACATGATGCCTGGTTCAGAAGACCAAACTATTAAAAGTAACTACAGCTACAATAATTTGTTAAAGATAGCAAATATACCAAGTATAAAAGGTGGTAAATTATTGACATCAAAAGTATAAAGTATGGCGGGGAGAAGGGTAAAAAACGTGTTCAGTTTTTGCATGTGATCAAAGTTTGAAATAGCCTGCTATGACTAGATGTTTTACATAGGTCCCATGAAAAACATGAAGCAAAAGCCCATAGTAAATACACAAAAGATGAAGAGAATGGAATCAAACCATGATGTCACAGAAAATCATCAAATCACAGAATATACCAAAAAAGAGAAAAGAAAGGGATGAGCAATTACAAACCAGAAAATTAATAAAATCGCAATAGCCAAGTCTTTATCTAGTAATAATTACCTTTAATGTAAATGGATTAAAATCTCTAATCAAATCACATGAAATAGAGTGGCCTGAATTTGTTAAAAAGCAAGAACCAATTATATACTGCCTACAAGAGACTCACCTAGGATTTGAGGGTGCACATAGACTGTAAATGAAGATATTCCATGCAAACTGAAACCAAAAGAAAGCAGTCATTGCTACAAGTATAACAGAGAAAATAAATTTTAAGACAAAGACTGAATAAAGACATGAAAATAGTCACTGAATAATGATAAAGGGGTCAATTCAACAAGAGGATGTAAGAGTTATAAATATATATGTACCCAATGTTGGCACACCTACATATGTAAAGCAGATACTGTAGTAAGAATCCTGAAGGGAAATATAAAAACAGAAATATCATAATAGCAGCAGATGGCCATGTCTGTATAGATCATCCAGACAGAAAATCTATAAGGGCATATTGGATTTAAACTACATTAGATCAAATAGCCTGAACCCACATATGCAGAGCCTTCTTTCCAACAGCAGCAGAATAGATTTTTCTCAAGCACCCACGGACTATTCTCTAAGACAGGTCCTATGTTAGGTGACCAAAATAAACCTTGAAATTTAAGGAGACTGAAATCATACCAAGTATCTCCTCAAACCACAATGGTATGAAACTATAGCTCTGTAACAGGAGAAATTTTATAAATTTCACAATATAGCAATTTATACCACTTTCAAAACATGCCCCTGAACTAACAAAGTGTCATATAAAAAAATCAAAAGAAAATTATCTCATTTTGGGACAAATTAAGATGGAAACACAAAACCCCAAAACTTTTGAGGTTGAGCAAAAAAGATTTTCTGAAGAAAGACTTTATAGAAACAAGTGTGTACATTAAAAGACAAAAATTTCAAATAAAAAATATTAGACCTATAGAGACTAAAAAAAGAAGTGAAAATGAATGAAGCAGTGTGCAGAAGCAATGGGCCTGGTCATTCCAGTAGGATGGAGTATTTTATTTCTGTTATGGTTCAGACTTGGTAGAAATTTGTTTGGAATTGTTAGTGCTAGTGTCTCCTTGTACTACAAAAAATCATTTCATTATTTTAAAATGTATACCGAGAATATACCATGAATGCCTGAGGCCAAAGTGGAACATTCTCAACACCCCTCCAACTAGCATATCAGTAAGAGGAAAACCAAGGCAGCCCAGCTGATAGTCAACTCCAGCTGTCAGGTGGGCAAATGATACAGCTGTACTGGTGACACAAGTGGTCCAGTTGCCTGCAGTTGCATGAAGCAGCCCATGCAAAGCAGTAGAGAAGCTACTCAGACAATTCACAAAATCACAAGAAACAATAATAAATCATTCTTTTGGTCCTCTAAAGTTTAAGGTGCTGCATTATTCTGCCATGAATAATGGAAGTGTCAATAAATGGACCAATTTAAAGCACCTGTCTAGACCACAACATGGCTCTAATTCACCTCCCTATCCACTTTTCCTCTGCATAGATCTGGTCTACATGAGAGGCAACAACTCCACCTGCCTCTGCTTCATCAGATCATAAAACACAGGCTCTGAGAATGTGGAGACTTAAGATAGGGGCTGATTACACCTCTCATGTTGTCCCTCCTGCAGGGAAAGGTCTACAGCTGAAAAAAGGGTATTTTGGTTTGGGGAGCAGTCACTGTGCAAGGCTGGCTGTTGTGCTACTAGCGGTAAATCACTACGTCTTCAGTTTCCACTCCATGGGTAATGTGGTAGAAGCCATAGCCAGAGCTACTTCCCTAGAACCAAGAAAGGGCTCCCAAAGAACCCCTTTGGTGCAGAAGCCCAGTAGATGAGCAGCCCAGGAGACTCTTTGGGTTTCTGTTTGTCCCAGGATGTGGAGGTTCCTACTGCCATGCTGCTTACACAGGTGATGGAGACAAAGTTGTCTGGAGATGCTGCCAGGGTCCCTGAAGGCTGAGCCAGGGTAACCTGTCCTCTGCAGCCTGCGAAGACACCACATCCAGGGAGCACAGCATATTGCTTGACTCAGAGGATTAGAAGGAAAACAGCACCCCATGGTGAAGACAGGGGCAGGTTTAAAGCTGCTTGCACCCCTGCCTCCTTGTTTGCCTTTGACTCTCAATTCCTAATAAGAGCTGAGACAAAACAACTCTTCATGTCACTCTGCCATTTCCAAAGCATATTTAGAGCATCTTATCTCTGCACCGAGGACTAAATCTCCTTGAGAATGGCAGAGAAAATGTGCTTACCCTGAATACCTATCATCAGGAGGTAGAGAAGCTGGACCAGGAATCTCAACCTCGGGCTGGGGATTTAGCTCAGCGGCAAAGCGCCTGCCTGGCAAGCGCAAGGTCGTGAGTTCGGTTCCCGGTACCGGAGAAAAACCAAAAAAAAAGGAATCTCAACCTCAAGTGTCCACGGAATGCTCTGCTCCTGGACATAAGGACAAGGGGAGTGGGATGGGGCAAAGGTTACCTGTCAGGACTTCCAGGAATTAGAGCCTTTGTTGAGGGAGTTAAATAAGCACAGGTTGTTTTGGAGACTGCATGTGTGATGGCCTGAACCAGAGCTCTTCTCTAAGGGTCCCTCAGGTCAGATAGGCTCACCTCACGGCAGCTTAAGGAGGTGGTGAAGGTGATGGAGACACCTGGATCCTGTGGAGCCTGGGCTTAGAGAAAGAGAGAGACAGAGAGAAGGAGAGAGATAGACAGACAGACAGACAGAGATAGAGAGACAGTGATGCTGCCATATCCCCATGACTCCTCTTGAGAAGATACAACTGCGGTCTCCCTGCAGCCAGCCACCTTTCAGCAGAGGGGTCTCTGTGAGTTCTGTTTTCACGCAGATGTGGAGTAGCTCTACTTCTACTCCAGCTAGAAGCCAAGTTAGTTGTTGATCAGCCAACAGGTTTCACGGGAGTGGCCAGCTAACCTGTGAGTCCAAGAAGCCTACTGGCTCTGCAGACCTTCTTCATCGCTAAATTCAGTTAGGAGACAACTCCACAAATCCTGAAACTTTCCCTGGTGAGGACAATGTGAGAAGCAGGTGGAAAAGTGGATCTCCCTAACAATCCCAACAATAAGAGAGATAAAGGCCAAAAGAGAGACAGACAGGCAAACACTCAGAGGGTTTTTGGTTTAAATCATAGACACAGTTGAGCATTTACATTCCTAAATCAGAGTTTCCTCTCTTCCGCTGAGTCAAGTCAGTCCTAAAAAATTGATTCCCATACGGTATGTTGCAAAACATTTCAAAATGCCTCAAAAACTTAACTAAGAAAAAAAATTAAATTCATTTCCATACTTTGATAAATTTAGTCCCTACAATCAGCCCATAGTACATGGACTTTCCACAGTAGGAGGAAAGGGGAGGCAGAGATAGATCCTATTGAGCCAGAGCCACCCACACCCTCCAAGAAGGTGAAGATCAAGCATCCCTGAAAACAATCACAGCTTCAGAGACTAATAGCTCATGACTCTCTGTGGAGGCAGTTTCTCCCCGTGTGGGTAACAGCCACGTGTGTGCTTCCTTCTGTGTGATGATAGGGGACAGAGCAGGTCTTTAAGCAAAACCCAACCAAGGCCTCCCTATGTGAGCCTTTGCAGGGGAACTGAATACATTTAAGGAAGAGAAATGGTTTATAATCATGAGGAGAAAGAAAGAGAAAGGGTGAGGGAGACACAGAGAAAGATGGTTGTGTGTGTGTACAGAGGAAGAGTTGACACGATAATGTTTAGTAGACCAAGTATGGTCACCATGACATCAGGTCCTATTCTGTGGAAGGTAGGAATTACGTTGTGGGGGTAGGAGCCCTTGTGGGTAAATTAAGCATAGTTAGAAGGGGAGATTCTGAAGGACGTACTAAGTGTGATCTCCAGGGTCCTTATGATGTGAGGGTCATCATGGATAGAAAAGGGAGAGGCCATGTGAACACAGAGAAGAGACTGGTGCGATGTGGCCATGGCCAAGGGGAGAAGCAGCTGCCAGAAGCTGGGAAGGACAAGGAGCAGAGGCTCCCCCAAAACTTCTGCACACCGCACCCCTGCCCACACCCTCATCTTGGCTCACTGAAGCTGATTCCAGACTTCTCTACCCCCAAACTGTAGTAAAATAAGTTTCTGTTATTTTAAACCAACAAATTTTGGGTAATTTTTGACAGCGGCCTTGGAAGCTGGCACAAATGTGTCTCAGGGGAAACTGAGACTAAAGGTGCTACAGTCCTTTGGAATCTTATTCATCTTTCTAATGCTTCTAAGGCTACACGTCTTTCTAATGCAAATGTGAATGGGTTGCCGGAGTGCTTTATGGTAGAAAACATGCACAGAAAATCCCACAATGTGTGATAGTGAGCGAGAGTTCACGGCCTGACACACAGAAGCCAATATTATGGCACCAACTTTTTTGCAAAAAGAAAGAATTTTATCGCAGGTTAATTGACAAGAAGCCTCAAATCTGGGCCCCCAGTCAGCTCAGCCAATGAAGGATTTTAAGGGCTCTGAAGAGTTGACAAGTCTGGTCATGTCTTGGATCTTGATTGCGTGTAGTTGTATCTTTCAAAGTTTTCACTTTTTCCATCCTGTATTGTAAGTTCATAGTCAGCAGCCCTGCTCCTATTGTAGTCTGGGAAGCTCCCAGTCCTGAACCTAAGCTTCTGTAGATTTGAGTCTGTTAGGTCCCTCCAGCTTGGATTGCCCTTAGGTCCAAATTCAAGGTAACTCCCAGGATGCACTCTATAAAACATCTTACAGTACAGTTGGGAATAAAGATATTTTTTTAAATGCCTAGTAGTATGGAAACAGCTTAGCTCCATTCCAGTCTGGGTGATTTTGTCATTGGAGGCTGGTGCATGGCTGGGACAGTTGGGCATTACCCACCAGCTGAAGAGAGACACTGACCATGGATACAGAATGGCAGCACCCAAGCCTGACAAGATTGAGCTGAGCCCTGCACCAGGTACCAGTCATCTGAAGAGCTCACCAAATCTGGCACCTGATGTCAGCCTTCCAGCCACAAGATCAAGTGGGACCACGGGGATCCACTACTGAAGAAGACATAAAAAGACAGCAGCGGCTGATGTTGGGGCCACCATCCTCCTGCTCTTGCACTGGTCCTTCCTTCTGTTTTCCTTTGAAGCACCCTTGTCTCCTTGAGCATTTCTTTTCCTTGAGCTTCTTTTCCTTTTTCTCTTTGCTTTTCTTATTTCTTTCATAAAATAACAGTAAACTTTCACATCTACCAGTTGTCCTGACCAACTCACTGAAAGGGACAATAAGAACCTGGGAAACACTGTTGGTCCCCACCCTGTCCCATGACAGTGTGGAGCCAGAGGGAGTGGGGGCTGGGTACAGTCCAGGAAGTAAAAGCACAAAGGAGCAGTTAGTGTGCATGACATGGGCCTGGCCATGTTTGAGGGCAGCTCATTCCCAAACTCTAAAGATCGTGTCCTCTCATAGAGCCCTGGTGACAGAAGTCTCAGTTTCTGATCATTTGATTCTTGGAAATGGCTCTAGGGTCCATAAGAGGTGATTCTGAGTTAAAAGAGGTACATATTCAAAGCTCCCAGCCCATTTTAGTAAATGCCTAGAAAGGAGACGTTCTGGCCTGTTCAGCAGAGGCTGAGTCACATACAGTGAGGAACCACTCACTGAATAATAATTATTGGTGACCTTTAGTTTAAAATGACATCTGGCCAGCCAAACTTCACACAGCATCCATTCTAAGATATTCAAGGGTGCATAAAGCAGAACATGGGGGACCCTTCTCCAAAGAAAAACTGTACTTCTTGGCCCATCATGTGGGAGAGTCCCCCATCCCCAGGACACCCCTTGGACCCATAGGGCTCCGTTTCACACAGGATCAAACCTTTCACACCTTGCATGATTTTCCCAAGGTCACATGGGCAAATCAGTGAGGGCTGGGGCTGGGATTTGAACCCAGGTCTGTCTGACATCAACTTTTCCTTCCAAGTAGGCATTTTTACCTACGTAAAGAAGAAAAACCAGGAGGATGGTGCGAGAGTCACAGACCCTTGCTGCCTCTCCTCCATACCATGATGACCTTAACATTAAACTGAGCCTTTTTTAATCCAAGCTCAGTCTTTACTCATCCAAAGGACAGTACTTTGGGTTTCTTGCATTGCTTCCGCTTTTTCCTCCTTGCTTCTGTCTGTTCCTGTGTCTCTGACTCGGTCTTTCCTCTCAGATAGTATCTGTCAGTCTAACTGTCCTGCTACTGTGAAATCTACGCTTTTCTCCAGGGCTTGAGCTCTGAGCCCTGGACTCTTGGACATCTCCCACATAAAGAGCAAAGGAAAGCGCCTCACCAGGAGACTCTCATCCTAAGAGGAATTCTGTTTTCTTTCCAGTAACTGTTTCTTGTCAAAACTGACCAAAAGATCACTATGTGGAAAGGGTTAGGAGAACAACCATCCACTCAAGGAGGGAAAAGACATTCTCTACCCTGTGTGGCTTTCCTGTGGCTGCTTAACAAATCCTGCACCTCACTGGCATCAAACCACATAAACACATCACCTTTCAGTTCAGAGAGGAGAAGTCTGACCCCAGCTCACACGGAGGTTTCCTTGGGAACGCTGCAGGGGACAACTGGTTTCCTTGCCTTGTTCAGCTTTAGACACTACCATCCTCCTTTCTTGGCCCACAGCTCCTTCTTTACATCACCCCAGCCTCTTTCTCCACTACCACATCGCCGTTCTAAATCTGACCACTTTGCTCTCCTACCCTAAGGACACTTGTGATTCGATGGGGCCACCCCGGGAACCCAAGCTCATCTTCCAACTCAAGGTCCTCAGTGGAACCACAGCTGCCAAGTTACTTTTGCCATATGAGGTATCATGGGCTCCAGAGACTAGGGTATGGATGTCTTTGGAGAGAGCCACATTATCTAACTTTCCAACCCCTCTTACCATCCCCCTGTCCTCCCCTACAAAAGAGTCCAAAATCACATGGCTGGGAGAGAGAGAGGACAGGGGAAAGTAAACAGATTCATGAAGACTCGGGAAGTGAGAGCTGGATGTGAGACTCAGGGCAGCTGGCCTTCAGGTGTTAGAGGCTGGGGGAATCTTCATCTACCACTGCCCCTGTTGTGGATCCATGGGGATAGCTGTGTAGTGGTTCCTCGATTCTGTGACCCAGACGAAAAAGGAAACACTGCTTAAACTTAATCCAAGAGGGACTGGTAAAGGAAATTAATCCAAGAGAGACTGTCACGCAGCACAGGCTGGTTGTAGCAGGTTGCAGGCCTAGAGTACAGCAAGGAAGGGCTGGCTTTGAGCGTAGGCAACTCTCCAAAAGCAAGATGTGAAGGAAGAGAAAGAGATACGTGGTGGCCAGAAAGAATTGCAAGCCAAAGGGCGGAGGGCTGATATTTGATACTGAAGTCAAAGTGTGGGTGTGGAAATCACTGCAGGAAAGCCCTCCCCAAAAAAATACAGGAATTGCAAAAATTCAGTATATGTGCTGCTAAAGCCAGCACAGAAATTGCAAAAATTCAGATGAAAATTACCCTCCAAGAATAAAGATTCATTTACTCTCTTAAGTTGGGTCCCCAAGCAACAAGATTCCCATGCAGGAAGCATGTTTGTGAGCTGAAGAGAACCCTGGGAGGAAAAGAGGAAAGTGAAACAGGGAGAAAAGATGGATGGTAAAAGGCACCACAGCAGATAAACTAAAAATGAGAACAAGCGGAGTTCCCACTCCACTTGGAAATACAGGGAAAATGCCTCTGGTTACCGCAGCTGAAGCAAGAGAGCTGGGTTGTGAATGCACCTCCTCCTGCCCTCATCCTCTGAGGCTGACCTGGGAAATGCTCGGTCCAGGCTCTGTGATCTTCCAAGTTTGCAGGGAAAGCTGCCATCCGCAGCTCTAGAGAGCCTGGTACAGGGCAGACATGGCCATTAGAATTCAATAGAAATACAGTAAACGGGGAAGATACAGAGGAAACACAGAGACTGCTGTCTGCTCAAAAAAGAAGAGCTCCTGAATAAGGTGCATATCTCTGGAAGAGGATCCAGGTCAGCCAGGTGCAGCCTGGCAACTAGCAATTTAGTCTCTGGGACGCACAGCAGGAGATTCGTGCATAGCCGGCACCACTGTGGGTGGCCACCCGCAGTCATGCATGCAGTAATATTCCCCAGAGTGCCCTGGCTCCACAGGGCTGATGCGCAAGACATAGCTGGTTCCACTTCCTTTGCTACTGAACCTGGCTCGGACACCGGGAGCCAAAGTGGTGACATGAGATATAAGGGGTTCAAGTCTTTGGCCAAGTTTAATTCGGATCCAAGACATCTCGCTGTGTACATCAGCGCTGGCTTGACAGGAGATGGAGATGGTCTCCCCTGGAGATGCAGACAAGGAGGCTGGGGTCTGGGTCAGGATGATGTCTGCATTCACAGCTAAAGAGTAAAGAAAAAAGACTTGGCATTTACAGTGCACGGCATTGGGCATTGTTATGCACCAAGCAGCAGCTGTCTTCAACTAGGACCCAGGGCTTGCTGAACTGGCCTCTCCCGGGGGCCGCCCTCCTCACCTGCTCTCCAGAAAGCCACACTCCAAAGAAGCCACACCGGAGCCACCGGGGACATGCTGGCAGGGCGTGGTCAGAGCCTGGGTAGTGCACAAGGCGCCAGACCTTTATAGGGATGGCTTGGGGGTTGTGTGAGGAGGAGACATGCAAAACAGAGGCCCCAAGAGAAAGGCTGACAGTCTTATGAGTCTTCATCCAGTTTGGTCCATTCAACCTCCTCCAAGGAACCTGACAGCCATGGCTTTGGAGGCCATGCGGACCCACCATCAAAGGTGAGCACTACTTTGTATGGCAGACAGGGGTGGTGCTGATGCCAGAGGACTTCCTGGGAATGCGGTGCAGGTCCTCAAGACTCTGACTCAGGGTCCTAAGACAGCAGCCCTGTATGAAGCCAGGGTGAATTTGTCCCTGAATTCAGAGTAAGAGGGGGACAAAGCCTACTGATAGTGTCATCCAGACATTAGTGCGAGTGTTGAAATATCACTACATCCCATTAATATATGCAATTATAACATGTTAATAAAGCATAATTTAAAGGAAGAAATTGTCAGTCCTTTTTGCCCTTTCTTGCTGGAGTTCACCCCAGCTTGGTCGGATCATTTGGAGCTCAGAGGATCCAATGAGCTGCCCGGACAGAGCCTGGGGAATCCAGGAGGTGAAGATGTGTCCCCTGTTACTCACCCCTACCATTTTCCTCTCACAGAAGACTCTCTCCCTACCCCTGCTACCTATCACCCCCTGCCTGCAGCATCTTCAACGCCCACCACTGACTTCACTATCAAAATCGGCCCTCCTTCCTTTGCCTGGCAATTCCTTCTGGCCTCTGCACCTTTCTCTCCCTTCACGTTTTGCCTTCAAAGAGTTGCCTACACTTGAACCCCGCTTCCTTGCGTCCTTTGCTCTTCCATCCACTACAACCAGCCTTCTGCCTTCACCACATGATGGAAATGGTAAATTATCACCGCCAGATCAGCCGGACGAAGCAGTCACCAGCTCCAGCATCTTAACCTTCTCTTAAGGGCCAGACACTATCGCTCACTGCCCTCCTAAAATGTTCCCCTTTTGTTTGTGTGAACCTGTCCTCAGTTCTTCTACCTGCCCAATTGCTCTTTCTTTTACTGTCTAGGATTTTTCTGTCTGCCCTGTGAATGTTGGAGAAGTCCCAGCAATCTCACATCCATCCTCTTCTCATTCTTCTTTGCCTCAAGTGGCTGACACATGTGAAGAGTCACTTGCTGGTAATCATGGTTATGAGCTGGACAAGGGTCTGCGAGGGGCTCTGTGTGGGAAGCTGAGTCTGTGATCCTTGGAAATTAACCTCAACTGAGCCTGAGGAAAGTCTCTCACTGTGATTCATTAATATTTCATGGATATACAGATGCTTCATGACTTCTACCTCAATAAATCCACTATACTTTGAACATACCATAAGTGGGAAAATGCATGGAATCTTGTACATCTAATCTACTGGACACTGTGACTTAGCTTCACCTGTCTTACATGTGCTCAGAATACCTACATCAGCCTACACTTGGGCAAAGTCATCTAACACCCACCTGTTTCATAACGAAGTGTTATCTCATGTGCACACACCAGGGGGGTTTATGGACATGACAGGATGCAAAAATACAAAGCATGATGTCCAAGCACTGCGGGCAATGCTGTGGTGGTTGCTTCCCCTTTTGATCATGTGGCTACCTGGTAGCTGCTGCTGCCCAGCATAGCAGAGAGTATCCCACGGAACAGTGTCTGGCCAGGAAAAGACCAAAAGTCAAACTCCGAAGTATGGTTTCTACTGACCGCATACTGTTTCCACACCAGCAATAAGTCAGAAATCATAATTTGACCCACTGAAGCTGGGGACTCTGCAATCTTTGTTAAGTACAAGATCATTGGGTGAACTGCTGCTTCCATTTGATGCCATCTAAAAGACGTGGATCCAGAACTCAGTCCAGAGGTCCAGGGAACACATGCAACCCTCCTCCTGAGGGCCCTGCCTCTGAGAGCTGCTCTGCAGCCATGGCAGAGACAGGACGGCAGGAACGACCCACTGAGTGACCTCAGCCACCCTCAGTGTCACTGTCCACAGGAATGCAGGACAGTCGCTGTCACATTGTGAGGGTGACAGTCCCAGGAAACATCAAGAGGAGGAGTCTGGGACAGGTTGGGGTGTGAGTGTAGAAAGGAAAACTGCAGGTGCGCATGTGGTGCGGGGAGTTAGAGAGGAAGGACTCCTTTGTTCATGGGCTTTATACACACCGACTCACGCACGCACGCACGCACGCACGCACGCATGCACGCATGCATGCACATACACCCTGGATTCAGGGACCGTTGGAGGGGAAAGCAGAGACATACTTGGAATACTTGCATCTTCCAGGGTGGAGCTGGGCCTGCAGGAAACATTAATCAGCGCAGCCAGAAACCAGAGATCTTTTCTAAGCTCAGTTTGTAAAGTCTTGGGCAAGTCACTTCCCTATTCTAAACTTAGGTGCTTTTTTTTTCCTTTGATAATGAGGAAATCGAACCTCTTGGTCTCGCAGACTCCTCCCAGTTCCTCATCCCCTGAGACTGTAAATTAAGCAACATCAGTTTCCATTGGAAACGCTGCACGTACCCATTTTAGCCACAAGAGGGAGACACGTGATCGCTCCATGGCTGAGATTTTAATTTAGTTCTTTATTGTAGATTTGGCCGCTAGAGGACACTCCTGTTCCGCATGTACAGCTGACTAAAGCAGCAAAAAGGAATACCTGAATTTTTAGATTTTCCAAACCTGTGATTGTCAGAGACAGGCAGGGGCAAGACGCCCTTGCCGTTTTAACAATAATTTATTAAAAACTTTAAGAGTAAAAAGTGTATATCATCTAATTCCTATAGAACATATACTGTATAAGGAAAAGTACTTAAAAAATAATCTCTAATTATTTCAGAGATTAAATAAGAGAACGCACCTCCCATCCCCCCATAGAGAGGTCTGGTCAGGCCCACCCCACCCTGCACGCTGCGAGGACAAAGACTGCTTCATTAAAAATGTTTTCTTCCTCCCTCCGACCACCCTAAAGACCCAGCCCAGAGCACGGGACAAGCATCATGGCGAAGTCCCCTTGGGTGGGGAAGTAGGTGACACCCACACCATCTGAGGAGTGCTGAGTAGAGCAGAAACACCGCCCAGCTCCGTTTAGACAGGAGTCTCCGCTTCTCTTTCGGCCTCAGCAGTGAAGCCAGGACTCAGCGAGGCTTCCATCTTCAAGGCGCCATGTAAAACGCAGCCGCCCACCCTCGCTCCTGGGAGCCCTCCATTGCCCATGACGTCATCACTCGGCGTCATTGGCCCATGATGCAGTTCTTCAGCTACCGGTCTTTACTTCTGTGTTCATCAACTCAATTATTTGCACAGGGAAATGGAAAGTGTGGTGTAAAATCGATCCCAGACCCCCAGCCTTTTGTCTTTGCCGTTAGATGCTATCTGCTGCAGTGTGAAGGTGCCCGCCCACCAGTTCAGGTGCTGCCAGCCTAGTGGTATTAAGAGGCAGGCCCCTCAGGAGATGATTACGCCAGGAGGTCTCTGCCTTGGAGAATAAGATCAGGAGCCGCATACCCGGGCCCCTCTTGCCTTCCACCTTCCGCCACATGAAGACATAGCACTTACGTATAGCACTGGAAGATGTAGCCTTCACATCACCATCTTAGAAAAAGACAAAGGATCCTCCCAGATACCAATGCTGCCAGTGCCTTGACCTTGGACTTCTTAGCCTCCAGAACTGTAAGAAATAAATTCTCAGCTCAAATGCCCAGGAAAAGGGAGATGTGGGTTTTTATACAATGGAATGCTACTGTGCCATAGAGAAGGATAAGCTTGAGACAGTTCTAGCTAAAGAGAGACACTTTAGGACCACACTCTTAAATGAAATAAATCAGACACACACATGTAAACACCACTTTGTTTCTTTGGTGTGAGAAACCAAAAGTGAAAATAAGGATGGAAATGCACAATAGATACTGTAAGATAGAAAGAAAGAAAATGTTCAAATGGGAAGAGGAACTATGGAGAGAGGAGGGGAAAAGAAAAAAAAGGAAAAAAAATGGAACAAAGTTTTTATAAATAAGGAGAGGGGGAAGTTGAAGGGAGGGTAGAGGAATGGATAAAAAAGAATCAGTTACATCATGCACGGGTACAAATTCCCTATGATGAGTGTAATCACTATGTACACCTAACATGCACCCGAAAACTTAATGAAAAAAAAAGAAATTCTGTAATTCTGTTCTTTACCAAGTGTGCTGTCTGTGGTATCGGGTTGGAGCAGCGCAGATAGGACGCTGTCCTCTGGAGATGCTGCAGCCCGTGCAAGCGTGTGCGGCGCACTTTTTCCTGCAGGTCGGAGCAGGCATGTGTGCCCGCCCGGAACTCGAAACAGTCGGGAGGGAATAGACGGACTGCAAGCTCTGAGCACAGAGGCAGTTCCCGCACAGGTAAGCACCGTGCACGGGGGAGTCCATGCAGCCAGCCAGGGGCGGTGAGCTGCATCTCGGTAGGATCCTGGCAACTGTGGGAGAGGCAGAGGTTTGCATCTTGATGGGCACCGGGGGTTCTGGTTCTGTGCACAGCACAGATGATCTGTGCAGCCTCCCAGGAGTTTTTCACAAACTAGGCACGCGGGGTAAGGAAAGGCGGCCCAGGGGTCGCTCTTGCAAATTCCTTCTAGTCTGACTGCAGGTGCCAAGTTGCACAACGCCTGCAGAGAATCCACCACCAGTGAACTGGGAAAGACAGATGGAAATATCTTACGTTTAATTTCAAAAATTTAAATGTACACTAATGTAAATAAGGAAAAACCCAGTAAATATCTAAATACCTTAACTAACCAGGAACTTGATATATAACCACAGTGTGGCGTGGTTGTAGGCTAAATCCATAAACATTTCATGAGAGACATTATCTAATCCCCATAACTCTGCTGGATGTGTTTCAAGCCACAAATTTCCATGTGCGCTGTGCTTTCAGGAGGGTGAAAAGCTTGTTTGCCTTGTCATATAAAGGCCAGTATTACCAGCTGCAGATGCTTAAACAGAAGACTAAGCTGAAAGAGAAACATGATATTGGGCTTCAGCTGGTGGGAAGGGCATTCAGCAGGATGTATGATTTATTTGACATTATTCCAAATGATAGCACTAGTTGAAAGGATGAAATTTACTGGGCATTATGGCTTGAATGTGTGCCCCAAAATTTATGTGTTAAGAACTTCATCCCTAATAAGCAGTCTTAGGAAGGGGAGCATTGGGGGAGATGTTTAGGCCACAGGGACTCTGTCATTATAAATGCATTAATACCACTACTTTTCTGCGGACTTGTTAGGGCTTGTGGGATTGGGTTCGCTCCCTCTGCTCCTCTGTTCTTCTGCCACGTGAAGAACAATGTTCCTCCCTTCTGGGGGACGCAGTGCTCACGGCCCCATCTTGGGAAAGGAATCTGACCCCCATCAGACCCCAAATCTGTCTCCCTGATCTTGGACTCCCAGCGCCCAGAACTGTGAGGCATAAATTTCAATTTATAAATTGCTCAGTCTAAAGGGGCCAGGATTTAGCTCAGTGACACAGTGCCTGCCTGGCACACGTATGGTCCTGAGTTTGATTCCCAGTACCCCCAAAAAAAGTCTTTAAATAAATTTTTCAGTCTATAGCATTTATGATATAACAGTATAGAACAGACAAACAGCCTGGTAAACAGTTTTTTATTCTACACACTGATAAAATTCCTTATAAGTAGAACCATCCAGTCACTGACAAGGGACCCATGAGCAGAGGACCCATGAGCAGGTGGTTTGAGGAACAGACTATGATGGGGCATACAGGATCCTACTGGAAGGAGATAATTCCATAACCACATGTCAGGAACTGTATGAGTTTCTCATTGTGTTTTTCCTTTCCCCTCCCTTTATTAAATCAAGAACCTGACTATTCTGATACCTGGAGAAGGTGTGCATTAAGGCCAAAAAAAGAAAAACTTTCTCTCCAAAAGCACAAACTGAAAGAAAAAAGAACTTGCAGGACTACAGAAAAGGAAAAAAAAAAAAAAAAAAAGCAGAAAGGCGGGTTTATTTACTGTGTTACCTGGCAGGAGAGGAGACACTTTCAGTACTCAAAGAAGCAGCACAGCAGAATTTCCCTCCCGCAGTACTAATGAAATTAGTAGCAAGTAAAATGTAAAATCAAAACAAACTGACTGAGCAATCAAACAAGGAAAGGGCCATAACCCATACAACAGAGTCCAAAACAAAACAAAAAGGCAACAAAGAACTGGTGGCCAAAGGTGAGGAAATAAAATTCAGGGGGAAAAAGAAAAACAGAGCAGGACAGCAGTGCTCAGTAACCCACTTCCGGCCCCACCATCCACACCAGCTCCAAATCCTGTGCATCCTTCCTGATGTACTAAAATACGGGGCTCAGCAAACCAGATGAGGTCTCCTCTCACCGATGACTGTGGGAATGGACGCTGAGGAGGGACATGAGGAACAAGGTCAATGTGGGCAGTGTGCAAAGCCCACTGGGGTGGACTCTTTCTGTAACAGTCACAGCTACATATGGAATCAGGAAAATGAGCCAGAGCCAGGGACATCTTGTGGCACTCACATCTAGAGGAGTGAGATGCATGCAAGACTCCTACCCATACTCGGGCCTCCTCGGCTGGCCATGCAGTCTGTAGACTCCCCATCCCACTAGGCAACCAGCTGAAAGAATGATGCCAATGTGCTCCAATCAAAGATCCCCAGGGAGACATCCACCCCTGAGCAAGGTGGGTGCATTACCAGTGAGCGAGGGAGAGTGCACAGTGAGGTAACTAAGAGAATGAGGGAGAAGACTTCACAGACTCGAGGTTGTGTAGGTGATGATTTCAGAAGACGGTTTAGGGAAATGGGATTTATTATGGATTGGACATTGTCAGAAAGCAAGGATAAGTCTAAAACGGGGTGTCTTCACAAATCTTATCCAGAAGGACATAACACGATAGTAAAGTTGCAATGGGTTGAAGCTGCAATTGCTGAAGAAGGAAAAAGCTATCACTGGTCAAGAAGGAGAGGTCACTCATTTGCCAGATGGGGAGACACATGGTCCCTCTAGGGATCTGAATGATATGCCTGCCTTATTTGAGCTCTGGCATGACCATGGAGCAGTCTTTGGTCAAGATAGGTCTGGGCACAAAGTGGCCTTGTCCAGTGTTGACATTCTGTGAAATTGTTTGTATACAACAAGAGAACACCGTGGTCCAATTATGGGTGGGTGGCAGTCAGCTCCCATCCACACGAAGGCCCAGTGCACACAGCAGGGCCAGCTCTGCTTGTCAGTTCTTCTGTTTCTCAAGGAAATTCAAATGATACTCAGTCCAGCGTCACTCAGCAGAACAC
Source organism: Chinchilla lanigera (assembly GCF_000276665.1). NCBI lineage: Eukaryota > Metazoa > Chordata > Mammalia > Rodentia > Chinchillidae > Chinchilla > Chinchilla lanigera. Next base: position 914,225 of record NW_004955470.1, read on the forward strand.
ACAGTTCTCAGGTGTGCTGGAAAAGAGTCAAGACATCACCCCATAATGACACAAAATCCAGACACAATTTTAAAAGACTGGTAAATATAACTGCGTTAGAGAGAAAAATGGAACAGAAACAAATAATTCTTCACGTGTAAGAAAAAAATGACTATAGTCACTGTCAAAAGACAGATGGGAAAGTGGGAAAATACATTTGCAGCTTACAATACAGAAAAGGCTACGATCTCTAGGATACAAACAGCCCACACATTTAGGAAAGAATGGATGAAACCTTGAAAAAAAGTCTTAATGTACAAAGAGTTCATTGAAAAGATTGTAAACCGAAGAAAATTTCTCAATGTGGCTCATAACAAGGTCAGCACAGATTAAAAAAAAATACACCTAGATGTCACCCCTTACCTATTACACGTTGACAATACAGTGTCAGTGAGTCCGTTGGAAGACAGGAGCTCATATACATTCCTAGAAGTAACACACAGAGTGTAAGCCTTGTGCAGGGGAAATTTCAGTGTGTCTGAAAACGTGTGCACTTACTTTTTTATTCTTAGTCTCTGTTTCATCTCTCTATCTCTGTCTCTGTCTCTCTCTCTCCCTCCCTCACTCTCTACAGTAAGCTCTTAGATTTCATATAGTCAATTTGTTTTAATCAATTGTTTTCATTATTCTTTTTTGATGTCCATGTTGTCAGCTTCTTAATATGAAAAGTATTCCAAGATCATCGTGTTTCCTGCCCAGACCTGTAATCAACAAGTGTTTTAATTGTTTAATTGATTTCTTATCCTGTAAAATATGTTGATTTCCTTTTTTGGAGACTAGAATGAAACGGGCCACTTAATGGACCTGAGCACATTTGTCATTGCACATGGATCCTTGCTGCTTCTGGGCTTTACAACAGAGAGAAGAACAAGGAAACAATTCACTGGATCTCAAAGAAAGCAATCAGCTCACTAATGACTTACTATGAAATTGGTGGTTTGAAGAGGAACAGCAAGCATTCATCCCAACTTTTCTGTGTAGACTATAAGAACAAAATAGCTCCAGATGTTGAGGAGAACAAAACAAGAATGAGCAAATTAGAAAATACTCAGTATTTTTAAAGTCTAATGAAGTAAAGTATTTTCCAGGCAACAATATTAAGCATGTAATCATTATCTGCCAGCACCAGACTGTAGTTGCTAAGTTCGGCACCAATAAAATGTGAGGCGACAGACATTGGGGGCCTGTTTAGCGATGAAACACAGCACAATTTTCAGAAAGCATCTTCCCACTCGTAGAAGCTAGCATGAATTTATTAAGTCTGGAGCGCTAATAAGCCAACTTCCTTTCCAAAAACGATATGAAATGGAGAAAGAAGTTAATGACACTAGAAAGAAGCACACAAATACATCAGGTAGTAAAACAACCACCCTGGTTAGGACAATTAACCTGATGTCCAGAGCAGGTCAGCGGTGTGGGGGCAAAGAGGGCAGACAGGCCACCCTAGATCAGAGGCTCAGTGTTTGTGATGGCCAGATTTAATGTCTTGTCCCATGTTAGACCTTTAAGCTCACAAACCAACTCTAATAATACTTTTGATGTAGTGAGGGGAGTTCAGTTATGATCAAGTTCATTAACGATACCAAGGAATTAATGTTACTTTTATTCAGCAGACTAACCAAGATCACAGTAGGATTTTTGTGGTCTCTAGGACTTATTGTCTTCGCAGGACCCTTTCTCCATAAAAATAATACAAAAGTACATATATATTATGATCATATTGGCATAAATGTTGATATGGTCTAATGTAGATTTATAATATATATTTAATAGTAAGTGTTTTTCTGACTCTAAAAGTGATAAAAATGTGAGCTACTTTTCCCAGGTTCTAATACTATGATGGGCCATAGGGACTGTGTCTACACATGTGTGGACCAGCCCTGATGATAATGCCACAAAGAACTGGAGAAAACCCTTCACAACTGTCCTATACTCTGGAATAAATTAATAAGAATCTAGTGTACAAAGATGGGAGCTCAAAGATAAGAACATAAGACAGAATAAGACCAAAAAGGAGATTACCAACCTAAGGGGACCACGGAGAATCCACATAATTCTTATACAAGTTAAAAGTAAAAAGAAAAAATAAGCATCATAATAATTATTTTGCTGACAGAATAAACAAGGGTGACAATCACAGAGAACTTATAAAAAAAGGCTAAAATGAAAGAAATGAGTCTAATAGCTACAATTTTGTCTTCTGATCCACAGTGAAGTGGAGGACCTACAGGATCTGAGCCATTCTTCTCTGGATGAGCTCTGGATGGCCTGTATCTTCTCATAAAATATGAGACTAGACTGAAGTACAATCTCCCTGTTACCATCAGACCCACAGGCAGTAGCACTCTGATGGTCCTTATTCCAAGTAGGATAAACCAATGCTGATAACTGGTATAGCTAGATCAATCAAGGAGATGAACTCCAGCTGGGAATCTCAAAGAAGGCCTTGCTATTCAGGCATTCTGCTTATAGTATGGTGGCTGGAAAAGCAGTATCAAGAACATAATCTTGCACAAGAGCATTTCCATACAGATGAATATCAAATGCCATTTGCACCAGGCACATCTTTTCCAATACAGCAAAACCTCATCCAAGTTTGTTTACTCATTTACGTTACTTTCTTAACTTCTCTAAGAGATAAACAAGTGAAATTTTCATCCTCTTTATGAAATAATTTCTGTAAATACATGATAAAAGAAGGAAGCCAGTCATAGTGCAGGTAAAGGTATCAAATATACCCCTCCTAATCTGATCAATTACAAAACTGAGCAACCTACATAAAACAAGAATTTTGCAGGTGATGGACAACAGACAAGTAGTGCTTTGATCCATGAAAGAAAAAACACTCAATGTAAATCCTAAATCTACCTCAGCTTCCTATGCAGGATAAATTTCCAAAATGCAGACCAAGGAAGTAAAGCCCAGAGAATAAGGAACAGAGATCAGCAATGAAAGCAGCTAAAGTAGCTGGAGTTTGACAATCAGAATAACAGAGAGAAGGAAGAAAAGAGGCCCTAGAAATCTGCATTAGGTTACCTTGAAACTTTGGCCAAGTACTAAAACCTACACAGAGAATATCCATTGGGGTTGAGGGAGGAGGTATTTACTGTGAGCTGAATAGAGACTCCAGAGAAAACAGGTATTGTGAGACTTTAGTGTTCTGACCACCTGGAATGAAAATATCTTCCCGAACACTCTGGGCACTCAATTTAGATCCAAGCAAAGACCTTAGGAGTAGGTTTTCTCTGATATACTAAAGCTCACTTTAAGGAAGTCTAAAGCCAAGTCTTAATATGATCAAGCCTATGAGTATCCACCAGTAAATTATTAAAGTCCATTTCTCTTTAAAGGAAAATAGTAAAATCCAGACCCCCAAAACAGTGCTACAGTTTGGATGAGCGTCTGAAAAGAGCTATGTATTAAAGGTTTAGTCCCCAAGGTGGTGCTCTTGAGAGGTGGTAGAACTTTTGGAGGTGGGGCTAGGGGAGGCTTTTAGGTCATTGGAGCATGTCCTTGAAGGTGATGAAGAGACCCCAGTCTTTTCCTCTTCCTTGCTCTGCTTCCTAGCTTATGCAGTAAGTAGTGTGTTCTGCCACACTCTCCTGCCAAAATATGCCCTCACCAGAGGCCCAAAGCAATATAGTCATTCAACCTTGGATTTGAACCTCCACAGCTGTGAGCCAAAATAAACCCTTTCTCTTTGTAAGTTAATTACCTGCACTATTCATTGTATGATACACATGATATTTACAGAGTCCACCATGAAACATAAAATTACTAGACATGTGAGGAAGCAGGTGAATGAGGCCCATAACTGAGAGAAAGGTGTCTAAGAGAAACAGATTCAAAGATGATGTTAGAAATAAAAAACAGGGATGTTAAAGCAGTATAATCAGTGTGATGGAGGCCTTAAAAGAAAGAGCAATTGTAATGATTAATTCACTAAATCTCTATAGAAACACAATAACTCTAAAAAAGAATCAAGTAGAAATTCTATAACTGAAAAACACAGTGTCCAAAATGTTAATTTGAATATTTGTTTATTTTTGACTCTTTACTTCTCTGATTGTCAAAACAGACAAATGCACCAACCAAAAAGTAACTGAAGTCAAAACAGCGAGACAAAAATTTAGGCCTAAAAGAGCCCTGCCTGTTCTCCTTCCTCAAAGAAACTTTCACACAAGACAAAGTGATCTGTTGTTCCCAAGCAATGTGCTGGATTTTCCCAGCTTCAGCATGAGGAGCTGAGACCTCTGGAACCCAGGGAAGACCACAGATGGAAAGCAGCCTTGTGAAAGTGGAGTCACCACTGAGCCACCCTCCCTCAGAGAGTGGAACCTGGGATACTAGCTATGGGACAGGAAGGGGTAGCCATCAAGTGGACGGCAACAAAGGTCCTGTGATTCCCCAGACCCCAGGGCCCCTGCCTTGTGTGACCTCCAAGTTTGGGCAGCATAAATCTTCCTTATCACCCAAGGGCTGGGCTTTCTGAAAGTCTGGATTCTCAAGTGGTTTAATTTAATTTGCACAGTAATTAATAGCAGTTACAGCTACATGCACGGGCATATAGCATTGAGAAAAATATGGTTTTTTCTATGATGATAATTACCTTTTTAAATGATGATAATTACCATTTTAAAACAAGTTAATAACCTCATAATATTCTTTCTCTTTTGTTGGTTGGTCAAGCCAGACTATTTAAATCATACTTTTAAATAAAGAATCAAATCTTGCTTCCCATTCTTGGGCTAATATTTCTTTATGTTTCAATTTTTCAGATTTTTTTACAGTTGCAATTACTTTTCTGCAAGGGCTGACTGATTTGTTGATTTCCTAACTCTTTTAATTACGTGGTTAGGTGTTCCATGTAAGATTTTATTTTTCTTTTTTGGAGTAATGCTATGTATTTTAGACTTGTGACTGCTTCTCTTGCATCCTCTCTGGTTACCTGTTTTATCTCTGGTCAGTCTATCATCTCCAGATAGTTAAGTGCCTTATTCTATTTATTCGTGAGGAAGTCGTAGAATATCCATGTTCTGCCTTGGTATGCTCATTTTTTGTGCTAACATTTTATATCGGATTATGACCACATCAAAAACAAGCAAGCAAACCAACAAAAGCAGTCACCCTCCCTTCTGCCTATGGAACTTCTCTGTAGGGGTTCTCAGTAGGAGGTAGGACAGACTGTTTCTCAGTCCACCAGGTTGAGACACCTTTTGACATAATATGGGCAAATGGCATAGGTCAAAGAGGTATCTGTACTCCAGTGTTTGCTATGGCACTATTCACAATAGCCAAGACATGGAGCAGACCTAGGCAACCACAGACAGATGAACAGACAAAGGAAGCTTTTAGTGATAAAGAGAATAAGACCCTATCACTTGTGGCGGTATGGATGAAAGTGAGACCATTATGTTAAATGTGCCAGGCACAGAAAGACAAATAGTATAAAATCTCACTGACATGTAGAAGCAAAAATGTTGCTATCTGAGAAGGAAAAACTAGAACAGTGGTTATGAGAGCCTGGGAAGGATGGGGATGGAGATGGAGAGTGGGAGGTTAATAGGCACAGGAGTGCAGTTGGAATGTGGAGCCCTGGAAGGAATAACTTGTAACACCTATTGCACTGTAGCACAGGGGGGTGACTATGGTGGACAACCACTAATCAAATGTTTCCAAGTAGCTAGTAAAGAGTTTGAATGTACCCAACACCGAGAAAGGATAAATGTCTGAGGCGATAGATACGTCAATTACTCTGAGTAATTACCTATTAGGTACATGGATTGAAATGTCACGCAGTACCCTATAAGTTTTATATAACTGCTATGTGTCATTAAGAATAAAAACATATTTTTTTAAAAGTGAGGAAGAACGTGCATCCTCACATATAGTTTAACAAAGCCCTCACACAAAACTGCACCAATGCTCCTGAACTTTACAACAGTGAATTATAAAGATTAAACCCCTCAGGGGGCCAGAGAGGTTCTAACCCTCAGGGCACATCAGAATCACCTGTGGGCTTCAGGAAGGTCAACACCTGAGTTTTACCATGGATGCCATCTCTAGGGGTGAGCTCAGCTTTCCAGGTGATTCTACCCCGCTGCAAGACTTGGGCACCAACTGGCAAAACAAGGCAAGATCAACTTGGAGAAAAATTGCTGATGAAATCCTTTCTAACACCTAAAATCATGAGGCAGGTAGAGTTGGCACCAATGGAAAATAAACAGTGGGAATGGACAAACAGGAGAAACTTCTGAAAGAAAAGTAGGGAGGATGACCACAGAGAATCTTCTGGAAGAATAGGAAGAGTGAGGAAGGACTACAGAGAACCTTCTGGAAGGATAGAAAGAATGGGGAGGGTGTGATGCCAAAATTTGGCTCTACTTTATAACCCTTCTTATTAGAGAAGGAACAGAGAATAATTTGTCACACATACATATGGCAAATTGGCAATGACAATAGATGTACATGAACCTGATTATTTTGAAAAACATACTGGTTATTTATTGAACCCAGGACCTTCCAATTGCCAGGAAGGTGCTTGTGCTGCCGAGTTATACCTCCGGCCCTGCTTTAGGAGTTCTTATAACTTGAGGCTTACTTCTCCTTGACAAACTTTCAAGGCTGTCAATATGGTTGTTACTTGCATGTCAGTCACCTGCCTTCTGCTTGCCTCTTTTCCCTGATTCCCTAGATCTGTATGTTGTTACCTTTATTCAGCTGCTAATGACTTCTAATTTGTCTGAGGTTTCAATTATATCCTATGGAACAGCTTTATCACTCTGTAAGGTTTTTAGGTAGAAGAGGCACAAATGCCCTGAGCTTATTGGGTGATCTTGGTCAAACTCCCTTCTCTATGGGCCTCTGTCCCCCTCAGGCAATGGGTTGGGTGGACAGTTGATGCTACCCCAGGGCAGGGCAGGGAGCATGTAAGGAGAAGAGCCGTAAGTGTCCTGCTAAACTTGGCTTCTTCAATTTAATTCTGTGTTTCTGCTGTGCTGGGGACGGAACCCAGGGCCTCAGCATGCTGGGCAAGCACTCCACCACTGCACCCTAGCCCACTGTCTTCAGTTTTAAGTCAGACACTTCCATGTGTGGAAAACCTGCAATGACAGCGTCTCTTCACTTTCTCTTTCCATGCTTGCTTATTTTCCTCCCTGTCACCTGTTTCTTTTTTACTTTCTTTCTGCTTTTTCTTTTTCTCTTTTTCTGCCTTCTCTATTGAGTTTGAAACACTGAAGTAAGGAATCTGGCTGCTTGTCTGAACCACTGGCTGCTCTAGTGAAAATCTCTTAATGTTCTTTTTCCTTTTCTTTTTTTTCTCCTGATCTCTGAGTACATATCTGGACTCATAAACATTATCTGGAGGAAAATCCAGGTATTTTCTTTCCTATTTGGCCTGGGCCAAAGCATTTCAGAGCGATGCCAGCAGTAAGGAATCCATCAGTAATGACAGTTTAAGCCCCTGCTGTGTAACAAGCGTTATCTCAGTGTTCTGCATTAATCCGGGTCCTGCCCCAGGCCACAGGCACAATGCAGCCACCTCCAGAAGCTATTTCCTGCTCCTGACCTTGAGAACACTCTTTAAATCTAAATAATTGTAATTGCTGGTATTAAACTGAGCCTTGCTGCCTCTTCTCATTAGCTCTGCATAACCTTCATCATTACTAAATCTAGTCCCAGGGTGCTCAGTCTATGCTTCCATCATACCCTGTTTGCTCCAGCCCTAGCAGCAAAGATTTAGAGTATTTCTGGTGGAGGAAAAGACATTCAAATATTCAGCGTACATCAAGAGATGTAAATTGTGTTGTATGCATCAAGAGAATGAAGAAACAAGCCACAGACTGGGAGGAAATGTTTGCAAAAAGAAAAAAAAAATCTCTAATGAAGAATTGTTGGGGCTGGGGATTTAGCTCAGCGGCAAAGCGCCTGCCTGGCAAGCGCAAGGTCGTGAGTTCGGTTCCGGGTACCGGAGAAAAACCAAAAAAAAAAAAAGAATTGTTACCTAAAATGCACAAAGAATTTTTAAAATTAACTCAGTAGGAAAACAATCTGACTGTAAAACTGAGCCAAAGATCTGAATAGGTATCTCACTAAAAATAGTAAATAAGCATATTAATAGATGCTCCACATCATATATCCCCAGAGCACTGCCAATGAAAACAACAATGGGAAATAAACACATCCTTATTAGAATGACTTGAATCCAGAATTATAAAATAATGGTGAGGCTATGGAGCAACAAGAGCTCTCATTAATAGGTGGCTTGGCAGCTTCACACAAAACCAAATATGCTCTTGCTCTACAGTCCAGCAGCTGTGCTCCTTAGTACTTACCCAAAGAGGTTTAAAAAGTATACCTACACAAAACCCTTCAAGTGATGCTGGTAGCAACTTTCTTCATAACTGTTAAAATTTGAAAGTAACCAAGATGTCATTCAGGAGGTGAATGTATAAATAAATTTTACATCATATCCAGGAACTAAAATATAACTTAGCATTAAACATGTATTATCAGTCTATGAAAAGAGATGGAGGAAGCTTAAGTGTATATTATCAAGTGAAAGAAGCCAACCTGAAGACTATAAACTGTATGATCTCAGCTAAAAGGCAAGACTATGGAGACAATAAAGAAGGCTTAGCGATTGCTGGAGGGAGGAGGATGGGAGGATGAATAGTCGGACACAGGGAAGGATTAGGGTAGTGACAGCACTCTTACAAGGCTGCAGTGGTGATGCATGTCACCATACATGTATTCAAACTCACAGCCTGGACAACACCAGGATTGAACTCTAATGTAAACAACAGACCCTGAGTGACAATGGTAGACAATGTCAATGTAAGTTAATCGGTTTTGTCACCTGTACCACTCTGGTAAGTTGTGTTAACACTGACAGAGGTTGTAGGGCAGAGCTAGGGAGTACATGGGAATCTGCAGCTTAATTTTGCTGTGAGTGCAAAACTACTCTTTTAAAATGAAGTATATTTAAACCAGGTATGGTGTTACATGCCTGTAATCCCAGCACTCAGGAGGTTGAAGCAGGAGGATCTCTAAAAGTTCAAGGCCAGCCTAGGCTACAAAGTGAGTTTAAGGCCAGGTTGAGTTACATAATGAGACCCTGTTTCAAAAACAAAAACAAAAACAAAAAAACAAACAAAAAAAAAAGTGAAGTATATTTAGAGGGAAAAACATGCGTACAGGTCACCCTAACCATGGAGTGGAGTAGGGGGTTAATCCTTCAGTCCACTCCTCAGTACCATGGATGGCATATCTTTTCCCCAGAGAATCACTCTATTTATGGGGTAGAGGCTGCATGGGGAAGGCAAGCAAAACAGCCATTCTCCAATATGTATCTGTCACTGGAGGACAGTCAGGTCATCTGGTGCTTGGACAAGGGCCATTTACCATCCCTCAACCAACATGAGGCTATGGCCTCAGCACTCCTCAAAATCTTCAAGCTCAGCCAACAGCTATACACGCTGGAAGATTACAAACTTCATACTCTTCCTCCGTATTATGGAACTGCTCCCATTGGTCCAGCATAACTCAGGCTTGACCCATCAGAGCCCTGTATTCCCACTACCGTGATTGGTTCCAGGGACCAAACAGCTAAAACTACAGCCTTAAATTCTTCTGTCATTTGAGCCTATACATTGCCTCTTTGCTGAAGCAGCTTTGAGTTAGGCTTGCTACCACCTGCCACCGTAAGAGGACTGAAGATTCATCCACATGGTATTTTGACTGGAAGCTTCTGGGAAGAGAAGATGTGATAGATTGACAGCTGGTGGTCAATTTGTAACACCTAGGTGAACTGAACCAGTGTGATGCTGGGTGTGGGAGGCCCACCTGAGGGCTATTGCTGCAGTAGAAGAGGCAGAACTGGAGAAGAAGCGAAGCTGTTGGGAGCTGCTGGAACTGTTGATTTTCCTGGGGTTGCTGTTGGTTCTTTTGTTGCTGTCTCTCTTTGTCATGCGGCTTTCCTGATAAACTCATCTATTCTTATCATCAGAGGAGCTCAGGACCCTGGTGTTGCTGGGAATGGCTACAGTTCATTTTGGTGGGGGGCTCTGGTCCTTGCTTTGAGCAGCACTTCTGGCTCCAGAAAGACGGTGCAATGCTGTGTCTCCTGGAGAAGCTTGTTGCGCTGGCTTTCCTGATAGGATCTCAACTGTTCTCATCCTCGGAGGAGCTCAGGACCTCACTGTTGTTGAGGATAGCTGTGGTCCTTTTTGGAGGAGCTCTGGTTCTTACTTTGAGTGCCACTTTCTGGCTCCAGTGCAGATCCCTCAGCCTGCTAGCCCTGAGCCTTTATCCCACTGGCACAGACTTTTTAGCTTCCACCACTGACCTTTGGGCCTTTCCAGCACAGATCCATGAAACAGGAGTACATGAGACATTGTCATGGGCTCTTGGCCTCCAGTCGGACTCATGGGGGGCATTGTTATGGGCTCTAGGTCCTCAGCTGGATTCATGTAGGTCATTATGCTGGGATCCAGGCCCTCAGCTGGATGCTTTGGTTTTCAGTGTGTGGACAGATTTCCTTCACTCTTTTTGTGTATGACTCTCTGGGTGACTATTATAATGTTATAATTAAGTGTCCTGTATTGTATTGTTCCCCTTGCAAAATCCCAAACTCCGACAGAAGAAATAGCTAAGAAACAAGGTAGAGTGTAGATAGGGCAGGTCCACAAGTGGCCCCCATGCTGAGCCCCAGAGCTACCTGCCTGCCCCTGCAGGACTCTGCCCTGACTCCTTTCCAATCTGGGCATTTTCTGGACCTCTTTTCCCTCCAGTGCAATAAAAAACAAGCATGTTGCCATGTGCGTCACTTTCACATCCAGCCCAGACACAAGCCTGGGGCTTTCTCATGAATACTCGGGGCTTTGCAATCCGCATTCTACTTTTCCCTTCACAGCCCACAAGTGCGATGACCAGCCCACTCACACCCCAATCCACCACCCCAGAACCCCTCAAGCCTACGGAGCCCTCACACTCACAGGCAGGTTCTCACTGGGCGCCCTGGGCTGAGGCCGAGTTACCCGCTGCCTGGCAGTTCTCAGCTGTACCGTGCACTGGAACCACACACAGCTACTGCCCGTCTGCCCGTGCCTGGGCCATCTCCAGCTCTTCCGATTTAACTGCTTGTGGGTGGGGCCCAGGCATCAGCATTTTGTAAAATTCTAAAGGGTTCAGGGTGAGTCACTGTTTAGGCTGTCAGAAGGTGCGACGGGCATGGCTGCTTCTGGAGTTTAATGGAAAGTCGCGGCACAAACACAAAGCATCTCACAGGACCTCTCCGACTCACTCACCCTTTTTCTTAAAGCTTTTCAGAGCTTTTCGCTGTTCATGGGGTGTTCTAGAAAGCTCTGCTTGATGTGACCCCCGCATGCCTCTCAACCATCGTCTGAAGCTTTCTGCCATTTCGGCCTCTGAGACCTGAGGTCCCTATTCTACTCCCCTCCCCCTCTGAGAAGACAAAAAATTGTATCCTTCTTTCACCTGTGTTGCCAACTGGTGAGCACAACTGGCGCTGAATCCTTGCGTTTCCTCCTAGCGGAAAAAAGACCCGAAGATACTAAGTTTTACCGCAAGAGGGCAGCATACGCACAGTCAATGGCGCACTCTGGGCGTCTCAGAACAGGGAGAGAAATTATTAGCCACCGTCTGGCCTGTAAGTGTAAAGTCCTTTGATTTATTTTATAGATTTGTCCCATGTGTTTGGGAAAAAGAAATGAGTATCTGAAACGTGCAAAAGTGCTAGAATGTGGTGGTTTGCGTGGGCCAGCAGTGCAGCTTGATCCTTAGCCAACAGTTTAACCAGGAGGACCTGGTTTGGGTGCCCAGTTACCTGGCCCACACAAACTTTACTTTCACAGTAGTTAGCACTACCTACTCCGGACGAGTTTGTCCAGTAAATGAATCTATGGGGGGATGATAATAATAATGCTCTGCCGTTGGGAGGATTATATGAGATAATGAATTCAAACAGGCTTAGCAATTCATAAAAGGCTGTGCTATAGAGTGTATTATTAAGGCTAATTGTGTAACTGGCAGCAAGACAGCTGAGGTAGGAGTGGAGGGTCACTCTGCACTGGCCACCCTGGGAAGGCTTCTGGGAGCTGGAAAATGGGAGGGGACACAAAGCTTCAAAGCATTCTTCTCTGTCATTACCAGCTGTGTCTAGGAGACACTCTCGAGGCACCAGGAGCCTACCTGGCTTCTCACGGGGGGACACGCGTTCTTCTCTGAGAACATGTCCAGTTTGAGGGCCAGAAACACATGCCTCCTGGCTAGGTCCTCTCCACACAGCCGAGAGTTGTTCCCAGCCAATTGGATTGCATCCTTTCTGCAGGGCCCCTCCCACCCCCACCTCTCACATGTTAGAAGAAAGGCTCTCAATCCTCGCCGAATCATATTATTGCCTCTGTAATTATTATGGTTATTACTATGACCATCATTAGGAAGAAAATAATACAAATGTAGGAAAGCAGAAGAACGTGGGGATTCTACGGCTCTGTGCGAAGTTAAAAGGCCAACACACACAGAAGCACCAGCACCCCTCCTGCCAGGCTATATCAGTGGGAAGGGGGCTGTGTGGACAGGGCTTGGGCCAGTGAGGCCATGGTCAGGGAACACTTTCCCGTCTCCCACTGCCCATGACGGGTCCATTCCCCTCTGCTGATGTTGTTAGTGCCCCACACTTCCTCTCCACCTCCTCTGCCAGGACCCTGGGCCAGGCCAGCCTCACCTGGCACCTGGATTCTTATAACACCCCCGTTCGCACCTCTGGGCCTTCCCAGTCCCTCCAGGGCACCCTGCCAAGATCTTCCCCAAATAGGTGGTGTCACGGCGTCACGACAGCCATGTAGACAGGGGAAGTAGGCCACTTGCCAGCTCAAAACTAGCAGCGTTTCTGTTGAAGTCTTCGTTGTGGCTCAAACCCTACAAGGACAGGTGCTGAGATCTGAATATCTGTGTCTCCCTCACACACACATGCACACACATTCACCTCTGACCCCCCAAGATGATGGCATTAGAGGAGAGGGCCCTTGGGAGGTGATTTATGTCCTAGGGGTGGAGCCTTCATGACCGGACTTAGTGACCTTAGAAAAAAGGCCCTAGAATGACCTAATCCCTTCCACCGTGTGAGGATGCTGCAAGAAGGTGCTGAAGCAGAAAGCTGGTCCTCACCGCACAGCCTGGGGGTTTCCCAGACACTCCAGAGTGTAAGAATACATTTGTTGCCTAGAAGCTTCCCACTCCAATGTATTTTATTATGTAGCTCAAGCACACTATCATCTGGCCACAGCTGCTTCTAACAAGCTCCTTGCAGACATACGCTAGCACCTGCACCACACCGCACATTAGGTCCACAGTCAGTTTATTCTCATAGGCTGATTAGCAGTGGAACCTCACCACCCTACCATCTGACTGGCAAAGTCTTCCCAAGCCAGGCTCATACCTCCTCTTCCAAATATTTCCCAGTGTTGGATTTCTCTTCTCCTTCACCTCTCCTGGGTATTCATATCCAGAATCCCTTTTCTCAGCCTTGGGCTCCTCAGTCGACACTGCTAGTTTCCTGAGTCTACAACCCCTGTCAAGATCTGTACCTGGTCACTGGTCCCGCCAATACTCAGCATCAGAAAATGATTGGGGCTGAATGACTGTCCTTTGATTTGTTCTTGCAATGGCCCTGCAAAGTGAAAACCTCCCTGAACTGGCCACATGAACAAAAAAACCAAATACCAGAGGGACAGAGCATGTAGAGTCTAGATCTGTACAAAAGAAGCCACAGGAGGCTCACCCAGAATGGCACTCTCTGCTGAGAACATGCCCTGGGCCGCTCCAGGAGTCATGAATAGTAACATAGTGAGTAAGATTACAGATCTTGTATCTGGATCCTGGTTTCATTTCCACGTGTACAATCCCAGGAAGATGTCTTCCTTTCTCTGAATGTCCATTCCCTCAATTGTAAAATGGAGGTAATCAACTCCCTCAGAGGATGGCAAAGGGTAAAATGGGATATTAACACTGAATCAGGCACATACTGATACAGAGATGGAGCTCTGTAGGATGAGATTAGCACTAAGCATTGAAAGCCAAGACTTCAATTTCTCTTTAGTGCCTGGGAATAATGGTAAAGTCCAAAGTAACATCCCAGGAATGAGGAGGATAAGGAGAGGTTGGAAAAACATCCCCTGGTTGTTCAAGCACATTCCCAAGATACCAGGCCACCCATCAGCATTTCCCAAGCAACAAGTCACTGTCTTTTCCTCCCCCACTCCCTGGGAAAGTGTACAAATTGAGCTCATTCCACAGGCCACTCTCTCCTGGTTCTCAGTCCCAGTCGTGACCCTCACGTGCTATTTGATACTGAAAGAGCCAGGTATCAGCCATGTTGGATGTGGCCTGTGGACATACTTAGGCACCCAGGAAGTGAAAGCGGCTTACCCGGAAGGAATAGGGATCATGCACAGAAGAGACGCCACTGTACTTCCTTGTACCCAGGAAAGTATTACCTAATAGAGAATCTAGTCTTCTAGGTAGAATGGAGAAGACAGTGAAAACAAAAAAGGAAGTACAGAGGCAACTGAGAACAAGGGTGGACCTGCTGCCCAAGTAGTAGTAAGGGAATCTGAAGAGTTCACATTAGGAGCCAGCTTGCTGGGTCTAGATGTCTGCCTCATTACTGCCTAACTGGGAAAGTTACTTGAGAATTGTCCAGTTCACGTCTTTATCTACAAGGCACAAGTACCACCAGTGTCTGTATCACAGAAATATTTCGAGGACTCCAATTGGGTACTTCATGTAAAATGCTTAGTACATTGTATGTGATAAACGCCCACTGGGTGAAGAGGATTAGCAGTGATGATGATGGCGGTGATGGTAGTTTGGTCCTGATGCAGACTGGGTGAGTATTTTTATCCTCATTTCATGGTTGACTAAAATCAGGTCCAAGAAGTTAAGCGTCTTGCTCAAGGTCGCATAGTCGGTACAGGGAACACCTAACTCAAGTTCGGTTTTGGTGCTACCAGGAACTCAACGAGCAATCCAGATGCCCGAAGGAGGAGGACTGGCACCAGAATGGACATGCTTTTTGGGGAATCAGAGCACAAGGATTATCCAAACTGAAACCAAGTTGTATCTGACAGCTAATTCCAAATCATTACGTGGAACTTGAGAAGAGCACACTGAGACAGTCTCTGCCATCTTTCTCTGAAGTGGCCACAACACCTGCAAGATTTTATCATTCTTCCTGGTCCCAATATTTGTCTACATCTGGGGTCATTTAATTCATGGGGAGTCTTATTACAAGCACAAGGAATCTCTTAAAAGGAAGCTAAGTCAGTGGGTTTTAGCAGCAAAGGAAGAGAGGCCCCAGGGCTATTTCAAGAGGACCTGGGCTGTGGGAAAGCCTACTTGTCTAGCGCCCTTCCTATAGGCTATTGTTTTACTGCAGGTGAAACCTGCTCAACAGCAGCATTTAGAGCCAACTTACTCAAGGGCCAAAGTTCCAAACTCCAGCTCGCGTTTGACTGAGAGGAGGGAGGACCTGGGCAATTACAAGCTATGGCACCCCTCACTCTTTGCTTATTATGATGTTGCTGAGATCTCACCTTTGACTTGTCTTTGGTGTGACCCCAGCACTCGTGTAATGGTACAGCAGGTGCTTCATAGATACCTGCTGAATGAATAAATAGAAGTCACTATCGTTTGCGTGGAGCAGAGTGACGCCCCCTCAGCAGCCAGACCTCTTTGCTGCTCCTGTCATCTGTGCATCTGCCTCAGCAGGTATTTCCATACACAGGAGGCCCTGGGGGCCTCTCAATAACAAGCAGCAGCCACTGGGCTCTTGAGACTGCATCCTGTGAGTTTCCCATCATGCCACACTGGGAGGTACAGGACATGCTGCCTAGTGCGTTCTGAAGCAAGGACCAGCCCTCTGCTTCCTTCCCCCCTTTCTCCTGCACCAACTTTAGGGAGTACCAGCTATTTGGGCAATCTGTGGCCTCCTGTCCTAGATTGTTCTGCCTGTCACTCTCTCTGACCTCTCTAATCACCAAGAACCCAAGGAGACATTTTTCAAACAGTATCAGCTTTTGAGTAGGAAGATCTTGACTCTATGACCAAGCAGCTCAGCTCCTTGCTGGCCATGGGTCCCTGGCAAGTGTCAAAACACTTAGTTTTTGCTCCTTAGTTTCCGCCTCCATCCTCCAGGCTGCGATGAGGTGGATTAAGTGAAATGGGAATGTTAAAAGACTTGGAGATGCTTCCCGGCATTAAATAGGTTTGGGAAAAATTGTGAGGAGGGACAAAGGGGAAAGTACTTGCCAAACAGGCTTCCTAGGCCTGAGTGCATACACAGTGCATACAGTCACTGTTTCTGGTCTGTGGTAGTCCTGGTCGGGCTGGCATCCTCACACTGGAGGCTGCCCTCCCTGACCGCCTCCTTCCCAGCTCCCAGATGACCACCTCCTCGCTTCCTGCCCTCACCAGACTCCTGCGTCTCTGTGGGCCTCCCATTCCCCAGGGAACCAAGCTTGCATCGTGTCAGGCCGGATTTGGGGTCAGGACCCCCACCATCCTCACTGGACTACTGCAGCCCCTGTCTCTTCAAATTCCACCCAGTTATGGCAAAGCCCCAGGCCAGGCAAAGTTTGGATCATTTCACAGCCATTTGGACACTCCCTCTCTTGTTGACCAAAAGCTCGCCCAGCTGTCTGGAGCCCGATTCCATGCTCATCTTCCTCTCCAGAGAGGGACTTAGCATCCTTGTCCTGATAACCCAGGCCCTGGGCATGAATCCACCACACGGCCCGTCTATGTGGGGGCAATGGAGACAGCACAGGAGAAATGGGGAAGGTAAAGACGCACGACGTCACACGAGGGGAGATGTGCAGTACAGTGATCCCAGGGACTCACTGGCCACAGCCCTTGAGGGCAGAGGCGAGGCCTGGCCCTGCGTCTGGCTCGTCGCAGCTCCTCAGTAAATATCCAATTACGCAGGCCCAGGGTTGACACGTAATAAATATTTTTTATTGTTTCAAAAGTATCCCACGAATGTTGGTATCCAGGATCAAGTTGCCCACACCTCTGCCTTTGTTTTGTTTTGTTTTCGGACTACATGTTTAAACAGGAATCAGAGAAGGGCAATGCTACCCAGCTCCGACACCCGCAGCTAATAGGTCAGGGATGCCCCACGGCACCTTGGTGAGGCTACCGGTCTACTTGGTGCAAGGGAGACTTTGGCCTCACTCCTTTGAATGAATTTTTCCTGGAGAGAAAGATCAGAGGTGCAGGCAGGTGCAGGTAGGAGGGTGTGGTGTGTTCCCAGTTTCAGCCATCATTTGTCCTCAGAGGATGGTGACTTCCATAACCATGTGCCACCCAAGACACGTAGGTCACGTACCAGAAAGCACTAGCCCCCACTGCTGTGGGGAACACTGGCCGTGGCCTTGACTCATCTGCAGCCTCACACGTGGAGTGGACAGCAGATACAGGGCCCAGAAGTCAGCAGAGGGAGCCTGGGATCTGGCTGTACACTTGGCCTCCGTGGCTGGCTGTATATGTGACATGACCCTTATGCCCAGGGACCTCAGTTTGAAATTTGGGTGCTGGTCCAGATCACTGGTTCTCAAACTCAGGTGTGGAGCAGAATCATCTGTGGGGCCTGTTAGAACATGGATGCCTGGACTCAGCCCCTGACCTCTCATCAGCCAGGCAGAGGTGCGGCTGAGACACTGGCACAAATTCCGGGATGCCAACCCAGGGGCTACACTTTGAGAGCCTCTGGCCTAACTGATGACTTCAGCTTCTTCTCCCTCTGAGATTTTAGAGTTTCACTTCCATGAAATAGCACAATAAAGGGAGAAGAAACTTTATAAAAGAGAGAGAGAGGAAATTTTAGAAGCAAGAGAAGTTTCTAAACCCTCCACCTCAAGGTGGCAACGAGCAGATACCTAATCACTGCCCAGCCTGTGGGGCCAGGGACCTAACAGAGCTGCTCTTCCTCCCTTCTGCTCTCGGGGTTTCTTTTCATTTGGTTTTCATGGATTGTGCATCTGAGGCCATATTTTATGACAGCAGCTGCTTGAGTCTGTAATGAAATACTTTATGTGAAAGCACGTTAAAAATATGACGTACAAGGCAGGGGGTTTATTTTTAACGTATGTTTCTATTTCCTGCTTTACCTCCTTCAAAAAAAGCAAATGATGATTGCAATAAAAGACAGAGATGTAGTTGATGGGAGACAGTTGAGCAGGAGGGAATTGAACTGATTTGAATTAAATAAGAGTTTCATTATCCATCATAGTTACCAAGCCCTGAAGGAGTACAGAGGGGAAGCTGGACTAGCTCCCAAGATGAGCAAGACACCGTCTCCCCTAGGACTGGGGAGGGGACAGCGATGGAGCCGAGCGTGTGGATGCATGGGTGCTATGGGACCTGCTTTCAGAGGTCCTGGGGCCACAGGGAGGCATATTCTTTCATTCTTTCCTATCCTTTCATGACCATAACTCTAGCTGCTCCAAAGTGCCGTAAGGCCCATGGTCAGAACATTGAGTGACCAGGTCCCAGAATGAGAATTCAGGCTCTCTGGCCCCTGGCCAGTGTCTTCCCTGCCTTCTCAACTCCTTCAAGGCCTTGAGGTTTCTTGCCTTTAGGTACAGCACAGTACTTAGACTGGGACTCGGCCACTCAGTACTCGGGTCTCCTGTCCGTGGGGTTTTAGCTGCTCCTTCTAAATATCTGCCCTCACTTCTGCCCACCTGGCTGAAGCAGGAGGATTAACATGCATTCAAGAGCAGAAACTCAGAGATCTACAGACCAAAAAAAGGCTGATTTAACAGTTTGACTATGAGCAATGTCCTTTTAGACCCTGGGACAGCCAGGGGCCCCGCCCTAGGCCATGTGCCTTCAAAGGCTCTGCTCTGGCCTCTGCTCTGCTTCCTTGTCCACCATTCTTCCTGTGAGGTGAGGAGTTTGGAGGGAGGGGACAAAGCCCCCAGAACCCCACTCCATCAAGCCTGCTTCTATATACACACCTATGCCATGGGGTGCCCAGGGGTGGCTGCTGGGGGGATCTATGGAAGGGGAAGAGATGTACAAACCTCTGTGCACAAAACCTCTCAGAGTTCAGAGCTGGGGCTGAGGGTTTGGGGAGGCCTCAAGCTTCGATTTATATACTTGCTACCGGCCCTGCTAACACTCAGACTTGCCTATAAAACTATGCTAAGTGCCCGCTTCACGAAGGAATTGCCTTCTATTTGTATAGGGAAGAGAGGCAGAGCAAGCCAGATCCTGGCTGTCTCCACACCCGCCTCTGAGTCTGGCTAGAGGAGCCCAGCAGGCAGGGACATGGTCTGAGAGTGCAGAGCCCCCCCACGCTGGGGGACTGTCCAGCGTCACATGGGAGTCCTTCTCAGAGGGCGCAGCCACACTCTTCTCCAGAGTTGTTTCAAGCCAAGATCCCAGTTACTCTTGAGAACATCTGTAAGTGGATGGTCAGCCCCGGTGGCGCCAGGCAGTCCAGGCCTCGACAACCCTGTGACCTTCCCCCAACCTCTGCACGGGGACAGGCTGGGCCAAAACCCCAGTAGAGACCCCTGGGCAATGTGGTGTGGTAACACCTGAGGCAGCAAGGACTGGTTTTCCAGGGATATCTCTGGTTTTCAAACAACCTGAGAGCCAGGTAAAATGGTACACAACTGTAATCCCAGTACTCTGGGAAGCTGATGCAGGAGGATCATGTGTTTGAGCCCCACTCAGGCAATTTAAGGACTTAGCAAGACCCTATCTCAAAATAAGAAATAAAAAAGGGATGGGGAGGTAGCTCTGCACAAAGGCCCTGGGTTCAATCCCCAATATCACTTCTCCCACTCCCAAATGGGGCCAGCCTCAAAAACTCAGCTCCATAAGTACCAAATGGAAGAAATTCTAATTAACCAGAGTACAAGACCTCAGAGGGTCAGCACACCACCAGCTTATATGACCACTGGCAGCTCAAACCAAAGCAGAAAACTGCTGTAATCCTAGGTCACATTTACAAAAGTCTAGGTCTCAAAATAAGAGTGGCAAAAATGGCCAGGCCACACTTGGTACATTGCATTTTGTTCTAAGTAACATATTTTTAAAATCATAACAACAAACCAGGATATTCTCTAATACTAGCACAGCAAGGAGCTTGGAAAGTAGCTTTTGGAGAATTTTAAAGAAATGGCTATGGAGCCAAGCATGGTGGTGCACGCCTGTAATCAAAGCACTTGAGAGGGTGAAGCAGGAAGATTGCCATGAGTTCAAGACCAGTCTGGGCTGGTCAAAGCCAGACTGAAGTACAAATAAATGGTTGTTTCGGCTAGAGGTGGGGTGGAGCCTTGGGTATTTGTGAGCTACCTTCTAATACCTGTTGGGTTGGTTATATATGAGACTTCTTATCTCAACCTGAGTATTACAAGATGGGTACAGACAAACACAATCTATCCATAGAAATTCCAGACAAAGCATGGTCCTACGTATAAAGGCCCACAAAAATTCCCACACCATTGGGCCAGGGCTTCTATTTTCAGGAACTTATCTCAAAGAAGTAATTAGAACATGGCAAAGACTTTCCTACAGTGTTATTTCTGCCGTGTTCTTTCTAGTATTGAAACATTGACCTAAGCGTCTAATACTAAGGATAACATCCACACATTGTGATACATCCATGTCATAGCAAATTCGGCAACCATTAAAAATGTCTTTAAAGATGCTTTAGTGATAGGAGAAATGTTCACAACCTCAGTGAAAAGAAGAAACTACACACAAAATCTACAGCCAATGGGATTCAAATTTTGAAAAATGCATGCTTGCCCACACATGCACAAACAGGGAGAAAGATACTAAAATGCTAATGGTATGCTTACCACTGCAAATTACATTGATCAGTGACTCCTCCATATTAATTTTTATATGCTTTTAAGATCTTCTGCAATGCATATGTATCACGTTTATCATCAGAAAAAAGTTTTAATAATATGTAAAGAGCAGTTATACAGTACGTGCAATCGGTGGTCAATTCTGAGATTTAACAGGTAAAGCAGCTCCCCAGTGAGGTGTGGCCTCACTGATATTGGGCCCAGATTTGCCCAGGGTGGGAGGTTGAACACAAGAGGGCTGCCGGGTGAAAGTGCTGATGAGATGAAAAGGAATTCAGCTGTGCTCCTGCTATAGCTAGTCTCTGTGCTCCCAATTGGAGATGTAGAGTCGAATAACTTCTACCGTGAACTAAAGCTGGTAGGAGCTGGGGTGGGAGTGGCATCCCACACTTTCTGCATCTTAAACTCACTTTGGAAGCAGCCTTTTCCCACAGCAGGAGCCAGGCTGGTTTTTATGTCTAGCAGCCTGCAAACCGTTTGGGATCAGGACAGAGGTAGGAGATCTTGTGATCTGTCTTCAAGAATTGTCTCCTGATGGATTCATATGGCAAAGATGAGCTGCTTGAGGAGCAGCCAGAACGCCTCTGACTTCTGAGGCACCAGTGTCCATTTTGACCAAACTTCCTCGGGGCCAGTTAAACGGATCAAGCTCCAGCCAGTAGGCTCCTTTTTAAGTCTGTAGAGCAGAGTCCCTTATGTCTAGGAAGTGAGATGCTACTTCCAGCGGCAAATCACCCTCCCATTTAAAATAGTGAGAGCTCTCCCCTCTCACCTTTGCTCTCTGCCTCACCTGCAGCCATCTCTAAGGTGTCAAAGAGCAGACAGCGCAGCTCCCTTTCACAGATGAGAATGTTGAATATGCTCAGGACACGGAGAGCCAGGGGTCGAGCCAGGGGCCAAGCCAGGGGTCGAGCCAGGGGGACCATAGAGAGCTCCCGATCCCAAATGTGGAATAATACAATGTTCGACTTCTTGAGGGTTACTTGAGTGAGTTCTTATTTTCATGAGGGATCGTCACTGAGTACCAGCAAATAAACAAGCCACAGACATAATAGTTCTTAGAATACTTGACGTACTTAAGCATTCTTAAGCTCCCCTTGCCCCAGCTACTAGCTACACACATAAAAACACACATCACACACATAAATCTCCCCCATAAGGAGGACTCTGAGCACCAACTGACTTGAGCTATTCTTGGCTTTAGCCAACATAGTAGAGGAGGTAGGTATTGTTTTCAGCAAAGTTTTGCTCAAATATGAGACTAACGTTCTGCACAGGATGGGCCTGCTGGGAAGCCCCTCCTTGCCTGGGTGAGGTAGATGTGCAGCCTGCTTTAGCAGACTCCAGGCTCTCAGTGTCCAAGTTACTTTCACAGGCCATCAAGAGAGAAAGTTTTCTCCTCTCTCAGAATGAGGGGTCCTGGTGAAAAGGCTTGAGGGGAGTGGTATATTCCTTGTTTTCTAATTTCCAGGAAATTTTAAATATCCTTTAGTTTTCTTAAAGTGAGCTGTATTTCCAAATCCTTCCCTGCCTGAAATATTTTGTAAGAGAAGGAAGTCTTTGGCCATCAGTATATAGTTAAAAGAGTCAGAATGCCCAGTGTAGGAACACTTTGTTGCCATGCCCCATAACCAACTTTTGAAGATCTAAATATGCCTCCCTATACCCTCAACAGCCCACTACGGGTCTCCAGCTCTGTGACCTTAGCATGTAGATTTGGCATCTCTTGATGTCACTGTCCTCTATAATTTGAGGGTGTGATCATCAAGATGCCTCCCAATTTTAAATAATATGATTCAAAACAACCCTGATTAGCAAACTACAGCTTGCTGGTCAAATATGTTATTCTCTGCCTGTTTTTTTAAATAAAGTTTTATTGGAACACAGCTATGCATGTTCACATTGTAACAGCAAAGTTAGCAGGGGTAAGAGTTGGCGCACAGAGAGTCAAAAGCATGTATAGTCTGATCTTTTGCAGGAAAAGTTTGCTAACTTCTGATTTTGACCATTAGAAACCTAAAGAGCTTGAATTAGACAATGAAAAACCAGACACTCTGTAGGCAGCATGCAGTGAAGCATTCATACGCCGAGAATCTATTTATATTTTCAGCCTGCTTCACCTCTCGAGATTGCACAGCAGGCAGCAAACTTATGGAACGTGTTAAGTAGAACTTTCTTGTCATTGCCCTGAAATGGCTGCTTCTAGGCTTCAGTAGGTGCCCCCTTGGCAGTCACATGGTCTCTCCCCCTCTGGTGCTTCCCCAGGCCACAGACTTCATCAGGTCTCACTGGACCAGCCTCTTCCTGACTTTACTGCTGTTTATTTTTAAATCTGTCCTCGAACAGAAGTCTCTCCCTCCCCTCAAGTGTTTTAATTGCTCTTCTCTGGACCATGTCCAGGTTCATTATGTCTTCACAAGAATTGCGCATTTTCAGGAACAGGCAGACCAATTCCAAGCCAGGAAAGCAATTCTGGTGGTGAGGCTCTGGGGTGGAGCCTAGGCTTTATGGTCAGACATGGGTTGGAAGCCTGACTCTCTCACCTTCTGCCTACGTGACCTTGGTTGATGATGGCCACAGCCAAGGCGGCTGTGCACAGTGGGTTGGGGAGTTGGTGAGACGTGGTATTCAGCGTGCACCTGCATATACACACACCACCGCAAGGGGAAAAGTTTCCTGCTGGTGATGCTCTGTGTGTGGACTCCTACCCTTAGAGATGCCAAGTGTGAGTTCACGATGTGTGTGCATATGTGTGTGTACATACATATAACAAAAGACAGACATCCATAAATGTCTATAATGACATGCATATACATAGGCAGTTGCATAGTATGTGTATGTATATGCATGCCTTATACATGTACATGCATACATATGTACATTTACTTTGTTTATTTATATAACATTTTAAAAATTAATAATATGTATCTCACCAAATGAGTGCTAAGCTCCTGGCAGAGACGCAAACCTACCATCTTTCTGCATGTCTGGAGACCAACATAATATGTGCCACATCAGAATGCCTGAGGAGCAGGGTGTGGTTGTGCATGCCTGTAATCCCAGCACTCAGGAGGCTGAGGCAGGAGGATCATTGTGGGTTCAAGACCAGCCTGGGCTACAAAGTGAGCTCAAGGCCAGCCTGAACTGCATAGCGAGACCCTGTCTCAAAAAGACAAAACCCCCTCCAAAAAAAACCAAAGAATGCCTGAGTGAAGGGACCCTAAAGGCCACCTTGTACACCAGGGGACAGAACTGAAAGCTATAATTGCTCAACAAATGCTTGTGTATTCACAGGTTAAACTGAACAGCTCACAGAACCCTTGCTTCAAAAATTATTTAGCAAACATTTAGCAATCACCTCATATGAGGCAAACCTCTTCCAGGAGGGCGTGTCCCCTGCATTCCTAAGTATCAGTTTCCAGCTCACCAGCCACTTGATAGAGTAGCTGGAAGGGCAGGGGTTGAAGAGAAGGGTACCCTGGAGTGTCCGGAGCCATTGTCCCCTGGAGATAATGTACCTCTGTGATGTTAGGGGAAGCCACGGGAATGTGCATTTCCATTCACAAGCCCCTAACGCATACTCTACCATTTAGGAAATGCAAAATACCTCGACCCTTTCTGGGTTCTCCCTGAATACCCAGCATCTGTGACGACATTTTTTGGTGATTTTTTTTCCCTAAACAGGTTACCTGAGACAGGTTCTCAGGTAGCTCACCTGCCCCTTAGCAGCTTGAGCAAGTGACCCTGTGGTCTGGGGGCTACAACAACAGAAATTAACATGTAAAGTTCATTCTCTAACCTAAGAGTTGACCGTGTCAAACCCAGAGGGCCCAAAGAGCAGCATCTGAGGGCCCAGGGAGCCCCACATCTCTCTGACTTAACCCAGAGTCGGAGTCGCCCTGCGTAATTCTGGGTGTTTTTGAAAAGCAAAAAAGTTGCCAAAGGCCTGTGCCGGCAGCTCCCATTACCCTTGAGCAGACCCTATCTCTAATCAGGGATCATGCATTAATGACAGAGACAAGTCCTCGGGGAAGATGAAAGGCCTTGTATAATTAAAAAGATAAGAGCCGGCCTGGGAGAAGGAAATTGGGATTCAATTAACAGAAGGCTTCTCCCCCAGCCACTCACTCCTCTCCGCTATCAAGTGTTCCACTCAGAAGTGCTCCCTCCACTCTCAGACAGTGAAAGGCTGAAGGACTCTTATTTATGGCCTGTTTGGAGTTGGGCCTGAGGCCTCCCTTGGCTGGGCGTTTGTTTACTTAGAGCCCAGGAGGGGGGGACAAGCAACACAAACCCTGCAGGAGGAGGCCACAAGGCGCTTTTCACTCCTTTTCTTTCCCGTCTCAGCTCCTCTGATCTTCATGACAGGGGAAGAAAAATACTCAATAGAAGGTCTATTTCCTTCCTCCCTCAGCCTGAGGCTGACACAGCAGGCTAAGGGTCAGTGCTGAGAAAGCTCTGTGGGGTTATTTGTGTTGGGAAACCATGCCACTTCCCCCTTTCTGTCTTTCTCAGGTTTCTGTGGAGGCAGAAGGAAGATAAGGTTGGAGAGGCAGCTGCCCAAATGGCCAGTGGGACCGGATGTACAGGTGACCAGCCAGCCCTGAGGGAACCCCACTTCTGGTGCTCTCCCAAAAGGTAGTGAAGCTGGGGCTGAGTGTAGCTCACATGGGGCTGTGGGCTAAGCTGGTGTCGGCAGGATGGGGACAGCATGGTGGGTTCCAGTGAACCCCGGGTCTGTTGGGTTGGTTCCAAGGGGCCTTTCCCATCAGCCACATTACCCCACAGCTAGCTGGCAAGGGCAGCTGGACCCCTTTAGAAATAGAACGTGGAAGCTTCTTTCGACAGACAGGTTGTGTCCTGACTCTGCCCTTCCCAGAGGATGTTGAGGTAGACTCCACTGCAGCTTCCCAGCCTCTCTTTTAGGGACTCACAGAAGCTGTCAGAACCCGCCCTGCTAGGCAACAGCTCCCGGTCCATTTTTGGCACTAGAAGATGATGCAGTTGTGAGACTAAGAAGGACGGCCTTGAGCAAACCAACCCAGGATATCTGGACCCAGGGCGCAAAACAGAATACAATAGCTGGAAAAAGCAGAGAAGTGAACAGATAAAAGAAATAAAAATCTAGGTCTTAGTTCTTGTTCTGTGCCTCCCTAGTAATCTGGAAGCTGTATTCAAGGCTGCACAGGAGCTTCATTTAATATACCTTAGACACATCAAGCTAGAAAGGGCTTAAGCTAAACTCTGCATTTTAACCACTCAATATCTTTTCCATGTCCCCTACTCCAGCAAATAAATGCCTCGGTTGGGATGTCCTGAGCACTGCCCTTGACCCTCCTCTGCCACAGTAGCAGTGACCTCCCTACTGACTCTCAAAGGGAAGGCTCTGGCCCATGTGACACGAGCGCCGATGGCTCTGTGTAAGCCACAGTGGGCTGCACCTGCAAGAGGATGGCCAGCCAGTGCAGCGCACACAGAGACCTCGCTCAGATGCGCTGCGCGGCCGCTTCTGCAGAGCTCTGTTATAGAATAAGCTGAATTGTTGACATAGATCAAGAGATTGACAATGATAGCAGGGATTTTTCAGCTAGATGCGATGGGGAGGGGCTGAGGGAAGGAGCTATTTGGAGCAAACAGTGATGTGGTTACAGAGTGAAGACTTCGGAGATAATCAGCTGTATTCCCCATTTCCCAGAGAAGCCCTTTAAAAATAAAGGGTGTGGCTGTCAGTCTCCACCAAGACCTCC
Source organism: Chinchilla lanigera (assembly GCF_000276665.1). Taxonomy (NCBI): domain Eukaryota; kingdom Metazoa; phylum Chordata; class Mammalia; order Rodentia; family Chinchillidae; genus Chinchilla; species Chinchilla lanigera. The sequence continues at coordinate 940,923 of NW_004955470.1, forward strand.
AGTGACCCCTACTTCCTGGAACTTATACCTTTGTGTAGTCAGTTCCTCCACCCCAAATTGAGTAGGGGTGACCTGTGTAGCCAACAGGCTGCTGAAGGAATCCCAGTGTGTGACTTCTGAGCCCAAGCCATAGCGCCCATGGGGTCTTCTGTCTTGGATCACTCTCTGTGTGGAAGGCCCACTGCCATGGCATGATGACACTGAAGCAACCTTACGGTGAGGCCAGTGAGGTGAGTACTGTAGCATCCTGACAGCAGCTAGCAAGAAACAGAGGCCTCCTGCCAACAGCCATGTGAGTGACCATCTTGGAAGAAGACTCTCCAGCCCCAGTCCACCTATCAGATGAGAGCATCCCCACTCCCCCTATCAGATGGGCGCAGCCCCAGCCAATGACTGAGAGCCTGTGATCAGAACCTTCCAGTCATGACCCCGCAAAACTGGGAGATCAAAAATGCTGTTGTTTCAATTTACTAAGGTTGGGAGTTATTTGCAATATAGCAACAGGTGAGCAATATGAGGGTGTGTGCTAGTGGTGGCGAACCAGTGACACATGTATCATATCCTTTTAAGACACTAAAAGCTCTATATTCTAAACTAAAACCTCAGTATTCAAATTTAATTGCAGGGTGGCATTTTGCAGTAAATGAGTGGGTTTTGGGTTACAGTTTGGGTGCTTGTCTCTAAAAGGTTCACCATCACTGGATACCATTTCCAGTTACACTGTGAATCTTCACAATGTATTCACATGGCTACCTCATTTTATTCACTTGGTTATCTCCTGTTTCTGGCTGAAAAGTCAAGAAGCTGTGATTTGGAGAGGTCAAGGTGCCTTCTCATGTTCCAAAGATGTGAAGTGACAGATAAAGAAGCCAAGCGTCCTGGCTTCTAGAACTTTCTCTTCACACACAGTCCATTTGCCAAAATCATCCTCTGTGGCCTGTTACATCCTTGGCCATTGTTTAGAGTTTGCTGTACCTCACTTCTGGGTACAGAACGAGTCCCAGGACACAGGAGAGGCAAGGTGGATTAAGGAGTTACCTCCTTTTCAGCAGCATCTGCTAACCGAGCCTACATATACCCGGCCACCGCCTGACAAGCCACAACTGAGTGCCTGCTGTCTGACAAGTGTCAAAGAAGCCACGTCCACAGGATGCATTTCTTAGAGGCATAGTTCAAAAGGGAGCCAGGAGGCAAAAAAAAAAGAGAAAAGAAAAAATAAGAAAGCTATAACATTTGAGCTTGAAATGTCACAGGGAGCTAAGGAAGTTGTCTGATGGATTGCCTTGTCATCTCCAAGCCAAAAGAAAAAAAATCTCAGATCCATCAATTTGTTCCTGCCCTTTTAATCCACACAATATTTTACAGCATGAGAATGCAAAGAAATTATTTTCCTAGACATTCAGCTCTGTATGTGGATTGCTCAGCACTTAACCAGAAAGTAACAAGTAAGAACTGTAGATTGTTCAAGCATCCACATGACTCAATGACCCAGGTTATGTGTGTAATATACTATCACATATATTAGTGCCTACATGGTAACACATGTTCTTTCACATTCATTCTTTCATTCATTTATTCATGGGGAACCTGTTGTTTATATAGCTCTACCCCGGACCACAAACACAAGGATACCTATGTGCATATATTCAGATTGCCCAGGCTGCCTTTCTGGACATGCACCTCCCTCTGGCTGACTTACTGGTCAGTAGACGTGTTCTCCAGTTCATTTAATCTCCTCTCAATACACTCTGAGCCTCCACCATCATCCTTTCTGCCTTGGATCAAATGCCCGGCTTTGCAGCTCAGGCCCTATTAGGATGCAGCTTTATTACAGAGTAAGCTGAAAGATCCTCTTCCTGACAAGATGCCCAGCAGCGTGAGGTATGCACTGCAGAAGTCTCAAGAAGGATAAGTACTGATGATGGCTTCACAGGAAAGATCCCCACATGAAGTAGAATTAATGTGCAAATGTGCCAGCCCTCAACTGTCTTCTCCCATCCACAGGTCTTTACTCCTCCTTCTTCTGGTTCTTCTAAGCAATCTTTCCTGATCCCCAGTCAGTGTGACTTCTTCCCTTCTCATAATATTTGCTTTCTCTAAGTCAGTTATCTGATTCATCTTTTAATTAACCAAGTCCACATCTACCCCTTGAACTAGGTGGTACTCTCCATTGACCATGACTATGTCTGGCTTAGGAAATGGTACATATGTATTACCATGATTTAAATGAGAAGAGAATAGGAATTTCCTGGATCAGTTGTGGGATGAATATAGTCACAGAGCTCAGAAATCATGAAGAATGAACAGTAAACAAAGAAAGAAAAATCATCGTATTGATGCAAGCAATTCAGCAAATAAAAAAGAATCACAGATTCTGATGATGGTGACTAAATGGATACATGTTTCAGTCTACATCCTAGGGGATGGTAAAGGGGCCAGCTTAGCTATTATAAGCCAAGACAAAAGAAGGAAGTGAAGTGAAAGGGGGTTACATAGTTCCTTCAGAAGTTCAACATTTTCCACATCAGCCAACAGTTTCACTTCTAGATGCCTACCTATAATAAGTGAAAATATGGAGCGGAGTGTGGCAGCACTCACTTGTAATTCCAGCCCTCGGGAGGCTGAGGCAGGAGGATTGCTGCAAGTTCAATGCCAGCCTGGATTACATAGTGAGTTCAAGTCCAACCTAAACTACATAGTGAGACATTGTCTCAAAAAAACCCAAAAATATTAAAATTTTAAATTAAAAATAAATAAATAAAGGAAAATATGTTTGTACAAATATGTATATATAACTATTCATGGAAATCTTACTTATAATAGCTCCAAAGTGCAAATAACCCAAATGTCCACATCAATATGAAGGAATACTACTACTGACTAACAAAAAGGGATGAACTATTGTTACATGCAAATTCATGGATGAATCTCAAAGACATTGTGCTAAGCAAAAGAAACCAGTTGTAAATGACTATATAGTCTGATTCCATTTGCATGAAATTCTAGAAAATGCAAAACTCTGGAGGCAGAGATTAGTGACTGTATGAAACCACAGGTTGGTAGGGGATAGGTTGAAGGTCACGAATGTCTTCAGGACAAAAGGGAGCTTTGTTAAGTAGTGTAAATGTACTAACCTTGATTGTGGCAATTGTTGCACAGCTAAATAAATATTCTAAAATTCACCAACAGTATATTTAAAGTGGATAAATGCTGTTGTATGGAACAAGAAAATGTAAGAAACTTGACCCTAATATGGAGAACTTGGGGTGCACCTTAAGGTGTCTGGGCTTTCTATTGCTGTCAGTGGAAGTACTAAGGAAGCTTGAGAAATGGGGGATGGATAGTATCAGAGAGAAGAAATTGGGTATAGGCGTTTTCTCTAAGGAGTTATGTAATGAAGGAGCAGTTATGGCATAGATTGGGCAGTAAACAAAGAAAGAAAAATCATCATATGGGTGCAAGCCATTCAGCAAAGAAGAAAGAATCACAGATTCTGATGATGGTGACTCAATGGATACATGTTTCAGTCTACGTCCTAGTCTGGTAATCTTGGTGAGAAATATAGGTGCTGTTTGAAGTCGAAACAGGGCATGAGTTGCGGCCAGCTTGAGGAGAAGGTGATTGGAACCAAGGACTCAAATTCTACCATGGGAGGTGTTATGGTTTGTGTCTAGATGTCCCCCAAAGCCTCATGTGGGTATAGGGCCTTTTCAGAGGTGGCTGAATATAGAGTGTGAGGCAGGGATTAAGGATGTGTGATTAGTAAATCTGTTCAGTGATTGGTTTGGCATCACTCTGGCTAGGATTATGGGTGCACATGCTATACCTACACTATAGTGGGTAGCCTGCATTCAACATAAGGGACAGAAAAAGTCACGTCTCTCCTCCCTTGTTGCTTTTGCTAACTTGCGGGTACCATAATCTGTTCTCCTCTGCCATGTGCTACCCTAACTTGGAACCAGCTGATTATGGACTTACACCTCTACAAAATGTGAGCTAAAATAATTCTTTCTTCTTTTGACTTTGGATGTCGGGTATTTTGTCTCAGCAACAAGAGAAGTTACTAAGACAGGAGGATTGATAGAAATTTGGTTAATATTATATGCCAAGATGATTCTACAAGCAATGTGAAATCTTAGGACAAAAGATAAAGATTCTGGCACTAGTGATGAGAGGGGGCATAAGGCCCAGTGAGGGAATAGAGGCTTGTAGACATTGATTTGCAAGGGCCGGGGCTCAGAAAACCTCATGTTTGCAATGTGCAGTACATGAGACAGAGCCACAGAACTGGGGGAATGACTTAGGCCTAAGTGCCAGAGAGTACTAAGCCACCATCATGGCCCCAGGAACCCAGAAGGGGAACTCAAGGACTATGGAGTTGAAGAGTAGATACTAAAAGGTATCTCTGATATCATCTAATTGTACTGACCTCACACGATGGAAGTTTCTGCCATGTCCACAATACAATGTGGCTTGAAAGTTCCTCTAGAAACAAGAAGTCCACTGTGGAGAGGTGTTTCCATTGCTGAACAGCTCCATATGATTATGGCAGTTCCAATAATGGTGATGATGGTGATGATAACCATGATAATGTGATGATGGAGAAGGGACAGCTAATATGTACTGAGCAGTCCTCTTGCACTGGGAACTCTCTGAGGCACTCTAACTACATTAATTGTCTCATTTAATCTTCAAAGGAACATTATGAGATGGGTGCTGTCACTATACACCCTCATTTAACACATGAGGAAACCAAGGCACAGAGAAATGAAATAACTTAAGTAGGATAGTGCAGCTAAGCAGTTGCAGTACCCGACTTCAACCCATGCTATCTGGCTGCACAACCTTGCATTGCAAGACTAGAAGTTGTTGCTGCCTAGTGATTCCATATCTGCTTATCTGTTTCCACCAAATTCTGTTTTAGGGAGCAACCAGTAGTTGGAAATGTTTTTACATCATTTCAAATGTATTGACAGAGCAATGACTGTATTTCTTCTGAATTTTCTCTCCTGTAGGTTAAATATATCCATTCTCTGAAGTGTTCCATAAGATATTTTTAGCTCTCTCGCGCTCTTGGTCACCCTTTATTGAATATCCTTGGGTTCGTAATAATTCTCACTGAAAGCGAAACCTAGAAGTAAACAATACTTCAGGTTTGGCTCCAGTAGCATGAGTAAAATGAGATGATATTTCCTAATCTGGGGTGGAACAAACAGAAAACTGGGCCTGGGGAAAGGCCCTCAAAGAAGGAAATGAGAGTGATACTAGGTCAGAGAAGGGACAGGACACAATGCGTTCATAAGAGCCAGAGAGGCTAGAGGGAGGCTACACTACAGCAGCAGTGTGAGCGCTGTCAAAACTGAGAGAACAGGGAATTTCAGGAGCAAGGTTTGCAGAGTTGGGTTTTGCAGACGGGTTAAGAAAAATAAGAACTGAGAAGGCAGAAAAATCTCTGCCTGGGGAAGAGGAGCTGAGAAGTGCAGGAGTTATGGAAAGGGTAGACAGCTGGGGTGACCACTTGCTGCCCTCTCTGGTTACCAAAGGAAAGGGAAGAGGCAGTGCCTGGGGGAAGCAGGGTTGGGGGGAGCAGGTGGCTGGGGTAAGTAAAATGTTGATGTGCTGTAGCAGTGGGGTCTGTCCATAGAGAGGAAAAACTGAAGTTGCTGTGATCAGGGGAAAATGGAGAGCAGGTGAGAGGCAACACAGAGAAAGCACTGTAGAGATAAAGATAGAAATATCTGAGGATCTTTATCTGAGAAGGGTGTATTCATCTCAGCCTCCCATTTTTGGATTGGGTCTTTGAATTTGGGGGGCTGATGCTTTTTAATTCTTTATAGGTTCTAGATAGAAGACCTTTGTCTGAGGGACAGTCAGCAAAAATTTTTTCCCAGTTTGTGGGTTTTCTTTTTACTCTGCTGGTGATTTCTTTAGAAACTTTTCAGTAGGATGAGATCCCAGTTGTTGATTCTTTGAAGTATTTCATGGGTGGTTTGGTTTTTGTTCATGAACTCTCTGCTACCCCTATATCTTCACGGTTTTTACCTACTTTCTCTTCCAGTAGATTTAGTGTTTCTGTTTTAATATTGAGATCTGTGATCCACTTTGACTTGAGTTTGGTACGTGATGATAGACTTGGGTCTATTTTCAGTCTTTGGCAGGTGGCAAGGCAGTTTTTCCAGCACCACTTATTAAAGAGGCCATCGTTCTTCCAGGGAGTTTAATTGGCCCCTTTATCAAAGATTAGGTGGCTGAGTGTGGTTGTGGTTGTATCTGTCATCCAGTCAATTCCATTGATCCTCTGGTCTGTTTTTTACCCAGTACCATGTTGATTTTATTACAGTGGCTTTGTAGTATAATTTCAGGTCAGGGATTGTAATTCCACCTGACTTGTCCTTGGTGTCCAGGATTGCTTTTGCTATTCTGAGTCTCTTCTGGTTCCAGATGAATTTAAGGAATGTTTTCTCTAGATTTGTGACAACCATGGTTAATTTCCTACAACTTTGTTTGTAACTCTGTTTTGTTTGTATTGTTCTTATGTTATTTTGTAAATGGATGTCTGTCTGTTAATATGTTTTCCTTCTTTTATTTTTTGAAATAAAAAAGGAAATATCTGAGGATCTGATGGTGCTGTGAAGAGGTCTGACGATAAACCTCAACTTACTGCTTTATGCTTTGAAAGGATTTTTTAAGTTCATTATCTCATTGGCTCAGTTACGAAAAGGAAGGTGTTACTATTTCAAGCTTACGTGTGAGATAATCTCATACAGTGTATGAAAAGGTAACTGACTTTTCCAAGGCTACAAGTGACTATAAAATTTTCTGACTTTGTCCCCTTTTTCTGAATGTAAAACAAAAGTTTACTGCGCCATTACTCGGAGAGTTCAGTAAAGAGTGAACTGAGGCCACGCCTCAAAAGAGAACCAAGAGAAGTGGATCATTGAGAAGGGTTAGAAGCTAAGAAGAGCTGAAAAGATAGAGCATACAGCTGTGGAAAAGAGGTCAATGAGGAATGAATTGAAAGTTTGTCTGGTAGAATTAAGAGTATCAAGGAACACAGCCTAAGATTGTACTGACCCAAAGGGAGCCCGGCACCAACCTTCTCCTGCATTCTGAGAAGCAACAATCCATCTGTCAATTTCACTAAACATGTCAAAGAAATAGTATGTGCCATTATGTGTCAAAGAAACAGTACGTGACTCAAAGTAGGGCTTTTACTGTGGCCAGAGACAAGAAAGAAGGTACAAAATATACATAAATCAGGGCAGTGGCTATGCAAGCCAGATGCAACCAAAGACTGAAATGCCTGGATAGAGATGCATAGAAAATGGAAGAAACTCCATGGTGGGTGGTCTGAGAAGGTCACCAGGGAGGGTTATGCTCAGAATTTCACGTGTACATGAGCACAATGGTAAAAATCACTGCAGAGACTACTCAGAAACCTTAGTGCTGGTGAATGTGTTGGGATAATGTCAAACCCCATCACTCGAAGCACAGGAAAAGTCCTCCAGAGTGATAGAAGAGGAAGGTTTCATAAAATCTGACACGAGGAAGAGAAATGATGAGTGGAGAACCTTAAAATTACCCAGGAGAAAATAAGCCAGAAGGGTACTAGAACATGGTTTCAGAAACCTCGGCCAGGATGTTGGCAATAAAGATAGAAAGAGCTCTGATGAAGGGAAGAGGGGACACGATTTGACTCCTGGAAGACTTCAAGAATGAGGAGAGGGGAGATGTCAGAGGTAATTCCTGATCACCAGTAAAATGGTCAACACTGATGGATAAGGAAAAATTGGAAGAATCACAGTTTATGCAGTCAAGCGAGCTTAGGAGAAAGCAGAAAGCTGTGGCCAGGTATTTGGAGAAGAGGACTGAAATTCTCAATCATCAGGTCTAAGTAATGAGGACTCAGAGATTATCTCCACGGAGGAGATGGGCTACAGGGGGCAAAAGCAGGGGCCCTAAGTCTTAAGTCACAAGCAGAGCATGTGAGCCATAGAACTATCTTCTAGGCTCATAGCAAGAAGCATGTCAATTAAAAATGGGACGATAATGACAGATGGTGAAGAAAGAGGCAGAAGGTACTGACATTTCAAGATGATAAGAAAGTCCTTGGTGTGCTAGAGCAAGTGCCTGGTATTGGGACATAGAGAGCAACACTCTGTGTTTGTGTGTGTGTGTGTGTGTGGTGTGTGGTGTGTGTGTGTAGTCTAGGGCAGGCAAAGGGGCTCAGAAACATTATTCTTTCAGGTAACTGCCAAATTCCCTTTACTGCCAAGACTGCAGCTCTCAACATGCTTCCAGAGCAGGACCAAGTGCCAAGGCCACATCTCTGAGGTCACTACACCCAGCCTGGATTTCCTGGTGCCATGGACATGTGAGCAAGTTTCTTACTAGTCTTCCCATTGCACAGAGACCAGCATGCCGCCAGAGCGCCGTGGTGCTAACTTGAAATTTCCAGCAAACCCATAAGAGGAACCCAACCAAAAGCATTTCCATCTCTATACAAACAATATTTAAAGACCTGCTTGCATTTCAGGGAGTTCTGAGAGTTTGGCAGTTCTGGGAAATTGCCCAACCCCAGTTCTACTAGAAATCTTGGCTCAGTTACTGACAGTGTTTTCTGAACCTCAGCCTGAACTGTGCAATCTGACCTACAAAAATACATAAGAGAATGATGAGACAACATATTTGAAACTATCCCAACACATCCAGGTAGAGTCGTATTTGTGTAGTAAAGAGAGATTTTTGAATTGCCCAACCTGTGTCTAAGTCCTGGTACTATTCGGTCTCTTGCTCTGCAAAACTTGAACCTGTCTCAGACTCCTGCAGCTGACCTCTGATTTCAGACCACCTCATAGAGTGAAGAGAAGAAAATGGACCAGTCTATTAAAATGGGCCAAATTATACAGGAACACATCATCCATTATAGAATGTTGACTTTGCACTACGCCTTTGCCAGTACATGAAGAGATCTTTTCTTTAAATTAAACTTAACAGCCTGGAGTTCAAGTGGTGATGACGACTTGCCTTGCATGGTTCTCTTCTTCACCTGCCATTCCAATTCTGTAACACATAGCAAGTTTCCCTTACCAATTATTCTCGATAATTTCTAGCAGGAAACATCACAGTCCTATCAGTTCTATCCCTTTAGAATGAGTTTGAAACAAAGTATAGCAAGAGCATTTAGTGAGCTGAAACAAGTCATTCACTTGGGATCTATGCCTCACTTTCTTGCAGGATAATTCCAAGACTGAGCCTGCTCTAGACCAGAGCTATTAGAAAATTTCCATGTGGCCTTGGGTTAAGAGTGTCACAAAGAACATCCTTAGACTCAGTCTAATGTTGGGCATTTTCACATCCTTTAAAATACAAAATTTAATATAATTCTCTATGCAGCATTTGGGGTTGAAGTCACTGTTCTACTTAACAGATGAAGAGATGTGGGCCTAGAAATACTGAAAAAAATCTGTGCCCAAAGTTACATAAAGTAGCTGGGATCTTAATCTTTTCCTTTAAGTACAGTATTCTTTCCAATGGTAAAATGCCTCATAAAAGAAAGTCACTGTGAACCAAATGAATTATAGTGGCTCCTTCACACAGTATTTTGACTCAAGAGCTTCCTTGCATCTACTGGTCCATTAACAGAGATGAGTCAGATGAGTTATCCTGTAGAATGAATTAGAGAAAGCAGAGCTGCATGTGTAGGGACACGACTTAATAAAAACACAAGAACACTGCAGATCAATGAGGAAAGAATAGACTATTCAACAAATCTTGCTGGAACAACTGTTTAACCATAAAGAAAAACTAAATTGGAATTCTACTTCACTGCATGCACAAAATCAATCCTAGATGCCTTACTAACTTAAATGTAAAGGGTAAAATCTAAAACTTTAGAGGAAAATATGGGGGAACATCTTTATGATCTTGAGATAGGAAATATATTTATTTTAAAACACGATGAATAAAATAAAGCTCATAAAGAAAAGATTGTTAACTTTGACTATGTTGAAATTAAAAACATGGATTCATCAAAAAATACTGTAAAGAAAATGCAAAGACAAGCCACACAAAGTAGGAAAAAATATTTGCTACCCATGTAATCAACTACAGATTTTTCAAAACAGAATTTCTACAAATAGGCAAGAAAAAGATAAATAGCCTCACAAAAGAGGCCAAAAAAAGGCATTTTCATCATCTCATCATAGAGGAAACACAAATTATCAATAAACATACAAAAGCCCACTTAAACTTCATGGGTAACCTAGAAAATCAAAATTAATATCATAAAGGAAAACACCCCAGAATTTAAAACTCTAATACCAAGTGTCGGTGAAGTGGAGCAGGAAAATATTGCTGGTGGGACTGTAAGTTGACACAACCACAATTTAAAAACTCAGCATTACCTAATACATTTGAAGTCGTGCATAGCCTGTGGTTCCCAAGTTACAATGTTACAATCTTACAAGCCTGCCTCTCTCTCTCTCTCTCTCTCTCTGCCTCTCTCTCTCTCTCTCTCTCTCTCTCTCTCTCTCTCACACACACACACACACACACACACACACACACAGAGTCACTTGACCTATACAGCAAGAAACACTGAAAAAACATTCTAGAAAATAGTGCTGTAACAGAAATATACTGGAAAAAAATAAGCAAACCAAATGTTCATTAACAGAAAAGTGGATACCTATGGCATATTCCTACATTGGAATAGCACGGCCATGAAAGGAATGTACAGACGCACACCTCAGCACAGAGGAACCTCAAAAACATACTGTTGAACAAAACAAGGTCATACTAAGCTGCCCAAGAATACAAATACATATTTCATGACATCATTTAAATAAAATGCAAAAGAAAAAAATGTTTGAAATATGTAGCTATAAGGCTAATCTATAAAGACAAGTAAAGGCATAATAAGTCCAGATTGCAAAACAGTGGTCAGCCCTGCTGGGGGAAAGGAACCTGGTGCCTCCAATGATTCTACAGGTGATGTTTGATCTCTTAAATTGTGTGGTGTTTGTATTTTTGCTTATTAGATCAGTCTTTGCACCTTATGTATGCCATAGAGGCTGTTTTGCGAATATGAGTTTTGTAGGGGAATCAGACAGGGAAAATTAAAATTATAACTCAGGATGAACTTTCTAGCACTGTCTGCACATCCAGACCTAGTAGCATGAACACTCTAAGCCCCTCCTACTGGACTCTATAGCCAGTGCCCGGTACATTTGCTAGGATATTTTAGATGCATAAGAATAACTTGATGAGGGAACAGATGGTGGAAGATTGGTTGAGGGGATGAGTGAGTGCATAGTGAGTGAATAGAGCAGCTAGCTCAAAGCCTAAGTAATATTAAAGTGTTTAATAGAAACCCTCAGCAACTGAGAGGACAAATTAGAGGCTAAGATGTGAGGTTCATGATGAGGATGCCTGTTCTCCTGTCTCCTGATTGTACTCTAAAAAGATAATATTAGGGCCATGTAATTTAGCATAAATCTAAGTAAATCCACCTTTCTTAAATGGAAAGATGAGTATGTGCATGTTAATCCTGAGTGGTGCTTCCCTGCCCACCCCCAGGCTGTCCACAGAATGGCCTCTCCTTTCTGGACTCCTCCTGCCCTGTGCTGATCCCTGTTCTCCAACCAGCCCCAAGTCAATCCCTTGCGTGCCCTTTGACTGTGGAGACTGTTTACTGGTTTGCCAGTTTAGTGTTCTTCCAGGACCTTCTAGGCTGTAAACTTGATGAAGGGAAATGTGTCTTATTCATCGGCTAATCCTGCACCTATTACAGCACTTGGCAGATCACGTGTGCCGGACAAGGCATAGCTCTTTTGAAACTAACAGACGCTGAGATACAGACCATGAAAGTACTGAATCTAAACTCAATGACTCAAAACACAGAATTAATAGATTAGCAGAGTGAGGATCTCAAAATCAGAAGAAAGGGCGAAAATACAAAGTAGGCTCTAGGCTGATTATGGCTAAGACATAAAAAAGCAATTTATACCAAGCCCCAAAGTGTTGCTGAGTCCTGTGCTAAGCCAAGCCCTGCTGCACTTAAGATACCTAGCGGGCCGCACATAGCCCAAGCAGAAAGTGGCTCCATAAAGTTTGAGTTGTGATGTCTTTGGGAAATGAAATAAAAGTCAGCTTTGTAAAAATGCAGCATTCCAAATGAAAATTCTCTTTCTGCATTTAGCTGTAAGAAACACTCACAGGAGTGTACCCTGGAAGGATAGAAGGTGCCAAGGCCAGGAGGAGGTGGAGGAACACAGGCAGACGAGTGTGGAGGGTGGAGAGGTCACCCACAGATGTAAATACCGGGGTTAGTGATGGTTCTCATCCCTCAGGCCACACTGATCCTGCGCTACTTTCTGGGCTGGTTCCCAAACCCAGTTGAAATTCTCCTAGCAGAAATGGCTGGAAACTCTAAAAATAATCCAAATTTTTTTAGTTTTGTTACTCAGTACACACTTCCTTGTATCCAAATGTTAAGCGTAGAACTTGGGGAAGAAATTAAGTTGGAATGCATAGTTGATTCCGATGACTTATTTTCTTCTTCCTTCTGGGATTATTCCCAAATCTTGGCTAGTTGGGCCTGGTTAGTGATAACAACCGTCCAGTTCCCAAATACTGTCCCTAACATTACACAAAGCAGCTACAACTGGCTGACATCTCGTTATACGCAAGCCCCAACTGAATCAACAAATAAACACTCTCCTTATGGTAGTTACAGTAGTATCTGCAGGTACTACTTAATTAGAGTATGTTTACAATGCATAATAGCTATGTTCATTTTGGAGGACTTGGTGAATTTACATAGTACATTGTGATCATTTTTTTATATATTTACCGTTCTTTATCCCCTGTCTTGGTCACGTTGGCATTTCCAAAATTCTTCTTTCTTATTTCCTACCATCTCTCCTTTTTAGTATTCATTCATTTATTTAACTTATTTATATTACAGATTTCTTAGAAGACTTGTGATGTTTAACTCTCTGTATCTAACTTATTTCACTTAGTATGTACATTCCCATTTTTCATAGGAGAAAACCAAGACTTTGAGGGATCAAATAGCACATCCATGTGATGGGATTATTCTCTAGGATTATCTGACTTAGTCTGCTCTTAGTTGATATTTTTAAAGAGCCATCTCTAAGGAACAATGGGCTTTTGGGAAGTGTTGTCAGTTATCTCTATCTACTATGAGAGGAAACAATGTCAGCTACCCATACCCACACAGAACCTGTGGGCAGGCATCAGCCCAGAGCTGGACATCATACAATTCAGTACACGTGCTGAGGGAGTTTTGTTGGAAGTCACACAGGGCATCAGGACCGTGAGGTTGTTAACTAAAGGGGACTACCACTTCCGGAGACTTTCTTCTTTGCTTTTCCTCCCCTTTCCCATCCCTTGTTCTTTCCTTCCTTTCTTTCTTTTCTTTTCTTGCAATATAAAATGTCTTTATTTGTTTAAAAAAGTAGTTAACTATATCTTTGTTTATAGTAAACTTTCACTGACAAGCTTACAACAGTTCTTTTCAAACCCAAAAATTAGAACAAGTCAGATAAGAGACTAAACCAGATGGAATGCAAACATATTTAGTGAAAACAAATCTTCATCAAGTAATTGGAAATAATGCTAATTCTTAATTCAGTATTTATATATTGATTTTACATTATTATATAGGGGCTTTTATTTTTAATTTACCCTTTTAAGCCTTTGGGCAGATAACTCTTCTGTTTTGAGCTTTGAGCTCTTTCACTTATGGCCTTGCCTTTCCTTCCTTCCTCTCTTTCTCCCTTCCTCCCTTCCTTCAGCCTTCCCTCTGTCTCTCTCTTCCTTTCCTTCTTTCCTCTCTCTCTTCCCTTCTGCATCACTGACAATCATCTCCCTGTATCAACCTTTGTGCTGGGAGCTGTGATACAGAGATATAAATGACATGGGCCCACACTCAGGCACTTGGCTTCTACACCTTGTGAGACTACATCACAGCGCAGTGGAGGACAGACTACTTCCACCCCAAGGCAAATAGTGGCCCCATTCCTTTCCTCTTTTGTTGCCCAGAGGGGAGGGACTTGGGTGCATCTGTCTGGCTGTGAGGCCAGTGAGCCAACCCACGCTGCCCAGAGGAAAGGCAGTGCAGTTACAAGAAGAAAGAGCCACAGAACCAAGGAAAGAAGCAGAGCAAAGGGCCAGAGTCAGGCAGGCAGAGGTGAGGGGAAGGAGGAAAGGGCTTCTGGCCTGGGAAGAACTTGGTGAGCGGCGAAATTCCTTCTGACTAGTGGCACACAGACTCCCACACTCAGCTCCACCATCCCCCAAGAAGGACTTTGACTTCTCTCCTCTTCATCCTTAATCTTGTAAATAAGATTGGAAAATGTAAATCGTACCAACACCACAGAGGATGACAGAGCTGGAGCCTGCCTGTCGAGTGGAGTGGAAGATTCATTCAGATATTTATTTATTATTATTATTTCGAGAAGAGAGAAAAAAAGCCAGAAATATTTCCAAAATGTCAACACTATTAAGGAAATCTGAACACCTTAATCCATTTAAATGTCAGCTAGAACCAAGCATGGGTTTGGGAGTAAGGAGGGGTAGAGGGAATTAATGCCAGATTCCACATAATCTATCAAAGTTTCTTTCTTTTCTTAATATATTAAATATTAAATGCTTCTTTGCATCTGAGTGAGAGAGGAGAGAGAGAGGGACCAGGGTGGAACTCATAAATGCCTAGATAATTGGTTTTGAGGGTTTTTTTTCTTCTTTCTTTCTTTCTTCTTGGCGGATTCTCAATTTCCCTATAAAAGAGAAAATTCATTTCCAGCCGCTAATGTAATGTCAGCGTGCTGTTTACTAAGCATGGATGATGTATAGGGGGACACTACTTTCAGAGGACTACTTAATGATGCATAGAATTAAATCCTGAGCTCCTCAGCTGAGCCTCCTCCCTCCCTCCTGGTTCCCAGGCTCCCAGTGCATCCTGGGAAGAGCCGGGGTGGCAGAACCTGCCTCCATTGTTGCTAGAATTCTAGGGTCCCTGTAGAGAAAGCCTGGAAATAGCCCCTTAACCTCAGCAGAGGCATTTGCCCTTGGTGTCCCTGGAATGAACTCGTAAGCTGTGAAAAGCTGACACACAAGCAGACAGACGAGCACTGTGGGCCCAAGGAAATAAGATCAGGGAAGGGATCCGGGATGCTGGGATGCTGGGGTGCTGGAGTGGGTGGGAAGGGGGCTGGGCAAGTTGGACAGCCCAAGCAGGGAAAGGGCAGGCCAGGAAGAGACAGAGGGGGAGCTTCTCCAGGCTTGCTCTCTGCCTCTGGAAACCACAGCGCTGTCAAGAATAATAGATGTGGGCATTCAGCTCCCTGTCCGGGGACCTGTGAAGCTGCCCTGCCAGAGCAGCACCCTCATGCCCCTGCATGGGCCGGGCAGGCGAACTGTCTGTTCGCTCTCCCTTCACAGCAGGGTGGGCAGCCAGAGTCACCCAGCCTCCCTCAGGAGCTGCACCCTGCTGAGAGGCGGTCCCAGCTTCCCCTTTGGGAAGGTGACCTAGCCATACCACCAAGCAGAGCACTAGCTCTGGTTGGCTGGCTCTGCCATTGGGGAATGCGGAGCTAAGGTAGAAAGGCAGATAATGAGGTGGGGGAGGATAACTGCAGCCCTCCTGGTGTGGGGTGTGGGGTGTGGAGTGTAGGGTGTGGGTTGTAGGGAGTGGGGTATGAGGTGTGGAGTGTGGGGTGTGAAGCATGGGGCATGGGGAGGGTTTTCCAGACGCACAGCCCCTTCTAAACACCCTCTGTTGCTATGGCCTCCACAAATGTACTGAGCTGATCTCACCATTGGCCCATCCAGTGACCTTGTTTTCTTTGTCCTCTGCGTGTCATTGACCACAGTCTTTTGGGATCCTCGCACTCCTTGGGCATCCCTCATGCTGCTGCCTTAGAACAGCTTGTTGTCCGCCTCCCCCATGAGTCTCTTTGGTTTCCAGTCTGCACACTGTAGACCTTCCCCAGGAGCCTTCCTTGATGGTTTGTGCCTTCTCTGTGTATTTCCATTCCCTCTACAGGCTCCTTCCTGTCACGACTCAGAGCTCATGTTAGGAGGATCCACATCTTGAGCACTACATTGCCTTAGACACCTTCAGCCTCATACTCTACAGTCAGCTGCCTTTCCCCACCTCCTTATTTCTGCCCATGCTGCTGTCATTTTTCCAGGCTCTCAGATCAGGAAATTTAGGCTCATCACTGTCTTTCTCCTTCATCAAAGTGTTGACATGGCCCCCAGCCTCATTCTTTCCTGCTCACTCCTTACCCTGTGTCCCTCTGATCCAGATCTCAGTCCTGGACCGTTGCCAACAACTCTCCAACTTTCACTGCCTCATGTCTCACCATCACAATCCATCCTGGACTCCGAGACCTACTTCATTTTCACAAGAGACCACTTCCGACAGGTCATTTCACTGAGGTTGGTCCCCACCTATTGAACTGTGTCCAGACTGCACAACTTTGAGCAGATCCCACTTCAAAGGAGAATCAAGCCCAGGGGAGTGTCTTCAAATAGCAGCCAATATTAGAAGGAAACCCAAGGACACCGATTCCTTAAGCAGGTGGAGAAATTGAAAGTTTCCAACCTAGAAAAAAAAGGAAGTTAAATATTTGCAGAGCTTAATTTGAAAATTGGAAGAGTAGTTTGGCAGCAGAAGGGGGGAAATGATGACAGATATGATGAAATGCCTCCAGGACCAAGAGACCCAAAATAACATAAGCTGGAACCTAGCAGAAATTTCCAACAGGCCAAGACATCTCATGGAAAAATGACCTGCTACCATCTCTATCTGTGTTCCAACAAAGACTGATAATCATGTGTACCGATATTGTAGAAGACACTCTCATGTAGCATTGATGAGCCAGGGTGAAGTTTCCTAGGAGGGCTTTAAAGTTCCTTCCCACTTAGGGGTCCTGTGATGCTGCATCTGACTTCAAGGCCCTCCTTCCTCCGACCTGACCTCCACATCAAAGTTCTTTCTCAGCATCCCAGTGTGTGTCTAGGCAGGCCAGATTCCACACATGCTCAACACAAGACTATTCGTGATGCTTCCCAGTGGAGAACAGCCTCCCACTGAGCCCTCAGAGCCCTCCTCCAAGAAGCCCAATCAGGTTACTCCTCTCTCTCCCATCTTAACTCACAGCCATTCAGTGACACAGTGTTGCACTGCTCCCTCCTTCAGACCCAACTTTCTCTAAATGTGAATGACTCTGACCTCCTATACTACATGCATTATGATACCTGTGTTACGTACAGTATCGCTGTAACTAACACAGACCCTGGTGTACACTGGCCATTAATAAAAGAAGTAATCAGTTGGTTGATTAAACACTGCACACTACACATTTTCACAACCCAACTTTAGTATCACTGTTAGCCTTGCCAGCAAAGAAATGTTGCCCAAAGAATAATTCTGGGCACAGTTCTCCATCAAACAAAATGCCTACTCCTAATCACGGCGTTCATAACCCATCTAATTCCAGTCCTATGTTACCTTTCCAAATGTCCCTGTGGGCCTTGCTCTGCACTCTCACCAAAGCGGACTCCATGCCATGTTCTGTTCCCACTATTGCCCTGCCTGCAATGCCCCTCCCATCTTTGTTCACCTGGAAAATTCCTATTTGCTCTTCCAGGGCAGCTCAGAAATCACCTTCTCTGTGGAGCTTTTCCTGATGACCTCTAAGGCAGCTCCTTGGCTCCCTCCTCTGCACTCCCATGACACTTTGGGCAGATCTCCATTATATCGCTCACCATATTTTATTATAGTTAATTGTGTACACATCTGCCTTCCTCACTGTGTGATGTGCTTGCCCTTCAAGGGCAAGGACAAAGACTTACCATCCCTCATCCCTCTGGTACCCAGCAGAGTGTGAGGCATACAGCAAGTAGTTAATAGGGAAGGAAAGAAAGAGGAAAGAGAAAGAAAGGAAGGAAGAAATGGAGGGAAAGGAAGGAAAGAAAAGAGAACAAATGTCAGGGAAGTGGGGGGTGTTATTGTCCTGAGGAGATCTCATGGAGCACATATTACTGCCTGGCCCATGGGTAATAAGTGAACAACAAGAAGGCGTTGCATGAATCTTCATGGGTCTGAAATAAAGGAATCTCGGCTTCTCTCTTTAACACCACTCTGATCTAAGCAGACTTGTACATGGTGGTGGCTTCCGTGCATTATAGTCTGGATATTAAGGCAAGTCTCTCTCTCCTGTATGTCTGGTATCCCTATGGCATCAAACAAAAAAAGGTACCATTTCCAGGAATACTGGAGTTCTTTGAGGGTGAAATATCTTGGGGCAGGAAATTGGGAGCATGCCTTGTCCCAGAGATGTGGTTTCTTCAGTGGTCCTAGAATTCATGACAGCATCAGGACAAGTTCAATAAAACTCATTAGTTCCACTTCTCAGCAGACTTCAGGAAAGCTCTGGCGTGGGCTCCCTGGCTCGTAAATACTGGTAATTGGAATAATAGGGTGTCCTAACTGGGCCAGAGAAGAGCTAAAGTACAGTCTGGTATACAGATCTGAAAAATGCCTCTGTCTCAAAAATCTATTTGAATCCTGGGGCTATGGTAGAACTGAAATGCCTCCCAGAATAATCATGAATTGAGTTTCCTGGCATTCGCACATAAACGGATTTGGCTGGTGCTGATTCCTCACAGAAGTCCATTTGCAAAGAAGAATGACAGGGAACTGTAGAATAATTCATCCTAAGGAAAAAGTCTTTCAAGATGAACCACACTCAGCAGCAGGGCGGAGGCTTAGAGGTCACGGTGGTTCTAGGTGCAGGACGGGTTACATTAGAGACTTGTCCCTTCAACTATCCTGAAGATACAAGGGGAGAAATTGTTCCTTGTATTTGCAAATGGGAAGAGGTTTTTTTGTAGTAAATTTTGACTCTCTGGGATACAGGCAAGCCTCCTTTGAGAGCCCCTCCAATGGGACACCAAGGGTTCAATAAGCTTATTTCTAAAAAGTCAGTAGTCAAGCCAAGCAACACTGGTTTCAGAGGGCAGAGCTCCTGGTGACAGCATGAAGAGTAAAGTCTCTTACTGAGCCGTGGAAGTGACACCCCAAAATAACAGAAGCCAGCACAGAATGGTAGCCTTGACTAAACATTCTCCAACATCCACCTCCTGGATAGTCCAAGAATGTCCGGAGAGAACACGGTAAGAAATTCATGAGCAAGTAGCAGCTCAAAGATAGCAAAGCTTGAAGTCATGATTCAAGTACCATCATCTGAACCCACAGACTGAGGAGCCTTGAGATACTGAGAAGATGCTGTTTTGGGAGGTTGTTGCTTTACCTTGCTATATTTGTTTAAATGTAGAGTAATCACTCACGCCAGAAGAAGAGAAAATAAATAAAAGTGGCAGAGTTTATACATTGGGCCAAGTCACAGCCCCCTACATGGGTGCTCTTTCAGCTTAGTCTATGTGGGGGTTATGAACCCACAAAGGTTAGAGGTGCTACCTGGAAGCCTGGCATTAGCCCTGGGAGTTGGAGAAGCCAGAGGTTGTACCAGTGATCCATGGTGAGAGGAGAGGCAGAGCTCAAGGCTTGCCTTAAGGAAGTGAGAACAAATTCCCTTACAGGCTTCTTTGCATCAAAAAGGGGAGGAGGGGCTTTTCAAAAGACCGTGTGCTTATAAATACTGAGTGTGCTTCGGCACAGCCTACATTTCTTTGTCTTGTGCTCTTTTCTAGATCTCTTTATTTTCCCCATTAAATCCTACCACCAGTTTTTACTCCCTAACACATTGCACTATATCTGATAGCCTGAATTCTCTCCCTTTTCATCTCCATAATCCAGCTGACCTCTATTGCCAGACCCACTGTTCCCCGCCCCCTGCAGCCCCAGGGGAAAGTGAAGAGCAGACACAATGGGCCCCTCGCATTGTCTGTGTTTCCTCTGCTCAGCATCCCTACCTGCTAACGGTCAAGTCACCAGTGCCTTCAGCCTGGCCCATGGGGCTCAGGCCTCTCTTACCTCTGCCTCGTCCTTTCCCAGATCTGATGTTCTGCATCCCATACATTCAGAGCTAATGGGATAAGCACCTTTGGGTGTGAGTGTTAATGACTGTTATAAATAAATGAGCTGCATTACCCTGGGCTCTGCTCAAGTCGCGACGGCAGGAGATTTCCATTAAAAACTTTCATGTTAGGAAGCTCCAAGACACCCACATTTCAGTTCTGTAGTCAGTGATGTGATCAAGCTGCTGCGAGCTCTGTGACCAGGCACCCCCCCACACACAACTCATTGCATACTTCCTTCCACACTCAAGTCAGGTCAACGTCCATCTCAGTGCTCCGGGGCAGTCTCCACATTGGGACTGGTCCCAGCCCAGGGGGACACTGCCTCAGATCCACAGGGTCATTTAGCCTAATCTTTCTTTAACACAGTGTGTGTACCAGCTTACCACAGTAAATGCAATCATTATGTACTATGAATGTGTATTAATAAAAAAAATTTAAATGAAACAGCCCTATGATTTTGCTTCCAAAGTTATAGATTACCAAAAAACTTTTTAAAATCTTATCTTACTACTGTGACAAGTAAGGGAAATTTCATCACCACGTTTGGCCGAACGATTGAATTATTCTCCACTGTTATTCTCCGAAGAAGGGAAACAAGCCCTGCTCAAAGGGGGTGGGCAGAGAGATGGCAAGGAGGGGCACTGAGAAAAGTGAGGAGTTCAGTAAACCTGCCAGACAGGGAAATGAGGAAGCAGGCCTCCAGTCGCTGCTGAGGACGGGAAGACTCACTCGCTGAGCCCTACAACAAAGGCATGCCCAGCCTCCTGCAAATGACAGAAGGGCTCCAGGGAGCTGGGCCCCAGCAGGAGGGACAGTCTGAACTCTGAGACTGTCAGTCCAAAATCCACTGAGAAATCACTCTCTTGGGTTAGGATTTGGAAAAATGTGCCTATTTCTCCATTTATCAACCATAATAGCCAAGACACAGTTCCTGAGTCCGTGCTGTGACAGACACTACAATGTTTTTTTCTATGTACTCACTTGTTTGTCCCTCACCACAACCCCGTGAGACAGGTCCAATAATTGGTCGCATTATACAGAAGAAGAAACTAAGGCTGGGCGAGATTGGGTAACCAAAGACCGTAGAGTATGTCTGCAATGCGAACACAAATCTGCCTATTTCTCGGGACTGCTTGTCTGGAGGCATCTGTAACAGCCTGTTACGGCTTGTGTCTAGATGTCCCCCAAAGCCTCATGCGGTCATAGGTGGGGCTTTTTAAGAGGGGGTTGGATCTAGAATGTGTGATGTTGGGATTAAAGGTGTGTGATAACTAAATCAGTCCACTGATTGGTTTGGTGCCACTCTAATCCTGGTACCCTAAATAGAGTATAAAAGGGCAGAAAAAGCTGATGTTTCTCCTCTGTGAGTCTTGTCTGCCACAACACCCTGCCTTGCAGCCAGGCCTACTGTGGACTGAAACCTCTACAAATTGGGAACCAAATAGTGTCAGGTATTTTGCCTCAGCAACAGGAGAAAAGTGACTAAGATACAACCCTTGTATCTCACCCCTTTGCAATGCAGAAATCCTCCTGGGACTTCTCACTTCTCCTGGTCAACAAGCAAGGGGCAGAAAGAGGGAGAGCAAATTCCCCTGGGTACTAAATTGTCCCATAGTTCAAATGGAAAGTTAGCCACTGGTGACAACTCAGGCATGTGGACAGCTCCTCTTGGTTTGTATGATTTTCTTCTGCACTCTGTATTGGCTTTCATAGCAGCCTTAACCTATGAACAGAGCAATGTTCCCTCATCTATAAAATGAGGGTAAAATTGGTGCCTTGCATGGTTGGTAAGAAGATGAAATGATTATAGGAAACCCCTAGGACAATGCCACGCACAGGAGCTACACTTCCTCCAAACTTAAAGGTCCTTCCAGCTCTTGGAAGATGATTGCACCAATAAGGAGACTGGCAACAGAATAGCTAATTTGTGAAATTATTTGAACTTCTCCCTCCTTCCTATTTATCCATTTTCCACTTTGCTCTTTATTTGTAAGTATTCTTTTTGAATTTCTCATATAAGAAAAACTGTGCAATATTGAAGGCTGTGTGTCAGACTTATTTCACTTAACATTGTGCTCAAAAATAACATCCACTTGCCTATGAATGCTTCAAGTTTATCTTTCCTCATGGCAGTATAGTATTCCATTGGTATAAATACTCATTTTCCTTATCCACTCATCTGTTGATGGACATAATGTGCTGTTTTCAAGGTCTAGTTACCATAAACTGTGCTGCTATATATATAGATACGGGGGCTGGGGATTTAGCTCAGTGGCACAGCGCCTGCCTGGCAAGTGCAAGGTCGTGAGTTCGATTCCCGGTACCGGAAAAAAAAAAAATTATATATAGATACGCATGTTTCCCAGTAATATGAGCATTTTAACTCTTTGGGGATGATACCTAGCAGAGGGATAGCTGGGTCAAATGGAATTTCTATTTTTGGTTTTTTGAGGAATCTCCATACTTAGTTCACTGAAAAGAAAGTTTTATACTATTTTCTGCTTGTTTCTTCTTTATAAGTCTTTTTGTCTACATCTTGTATTCTGAGTAACTACTTTTAAGATTTTGATACACAGTGTATTAGCCATTGTTACTCTCATTGCTTTGTTGTGAAATCTGTATTTTTTAATAAAGGAAAACTAAAGACAAGGGACTGTATATGGTCCTACAACTGTAACCCCACCAAGCAAGGTTCCCTCTCTCAGACCGTGAATTGGCATCTGTGCCTCCTCTAATTTACTTCTTCTCTCCTCACTTCAAATGCCCCACTTCTGCAAGTCCTCAATAAATTGATGGCATGGAATTGTGCTTTAAGACTAGAATCTGAGAGAAGACTCTATGTTTGGAGTGGGCCAGGAATGCCTTGTGATGACAAGATGTACTGGTCTTTAGGCAGAGAAGAGGAACACACAGGTGAGAGCACACAAGTTGGGGACATATGCACAGCACACACACACACACACACACACACATGCACACATACACACACACTCACACACACATATGCACGTATGCACATGCCAGCCAGCAGGGTGGCTCGGTAGACCACCCCTCCAGCAGCTGTGGTCTTAGAAAGTGAATCTCTACTCAGTGTAGAAAAGAGCCATTTGGGTAACTTGTTTCTCTTCCTCTTTAGGGGCTCTTCTAAGAGGGAACAATCTATGGTTAAACCATATAAAATAATACATAGTATGCACCAACATTGCTTGGCATGTAGCTCAGTGGTGAAATATACCTGGTAATGTAGCTCATGGTAGAATGCTTGCCTAGTATATGGAAGCCGTTGGGTTCCATTTCTAGCACTGGAGACAAAAACAAAAAAGAACATAAATACTCTGGTTCCAGTGTGGCCAAGCATGATGAGGATCCCCCCTTTGACCTGCCTTTCATGCCCCACAGCTGCTCCTGGGCATCTACCCAGTTCCCCATAGGGCTCCCTGGGGTGCACTGTGAAAGACAAAGACTTAAAGCAGAGAAGAAAGAAAGACAGGGTTTAGGGCTGGGAAGCAGTGGGATTGTGGTTGACTCTCAGATCACACAAGGTAGGCAGGTGCATGCAGCTCTAGGGGGAGGTGGCCTAAGTCCTTACTAACTTGCTGAAGTCTCTGCGTCAAAGCCACATGAATGGCTTTGTGACAGGCTCATAGGCCTTTGCTCTGTTTGATCTGTTACATGCAGGTCGACTCAGACTAGAATTTCCATCACTCTCTTCATTTCTCCCCTGTCCTCCTGCATCCTGGGCTGGCCTCCCCCTCAATGCTCTCTCCTTCTGCTGGTCCCACTTGTGTCTTGATGACACTTAGTCTCATCATCCACATGAATCACTCAGTGTACATTCATCTCTGTTTGACTCCTCACAATGTTGATGTCAGAGCCATGCTTGGCACACAGTAGGCACCCAATGAATATCTCTGATGCAGACAAAGGAAGGAAGAGACTCATCAGCCCAGCATTGTTGCCATTCTCCCATGGTTGCTCAATCTGTCTGGGTCCCTGACCCCTTGCCCCCACCCATCCCATATTTCTCACTGTCAATGGAAGATCTCTATTTGGTTGACCTTCCAACCTCTGCAGTGAAACGCATCCAAAACAGAGTTTGTTATCTTTCCTTCCAAACCACAGCCCCTTCTCAACTTCTCAGTTATTACTGGCAGCCCAATTAGCCTTGGGACCGGACAGTCATCTCTCTTCATTTTTCTCTTTGCTTGGCGTTTACTCCCTCTACGAATCTTGTCTGTTCTTTCTCAGCAAGATCTCCCAGCCCGACTGCTGTCTGACCCAGGCTTCTGCTCTCTGTGCTGGGACCCCTGGGCATCTTCCTTCATGCTTTGCATGGACGCTGGTGCAGCTATTGTTGGCCTCCTTGTAAGATGGGCTCAAAAGTGGATGTAGGCTGCCTGCACCATCACAAGGAGTACTCCCTGAACACGAGATAAGGGATGATGGCAAGAATGCATGATCCTGCATGCACTTCTCCTTGAGAAGAGGGCTCCTCTGCCATATATTCTTCCACATGGTTAAGCAGTCATTCAGAGTCATTATTTGGATCCTAAACCAATCAGCAGTCATTATTTGGATCCTAAACCAATCTGGAAAGTTTTCCCCTGCCCTACCTCCACCGCATCACTCTTTCTCCTGATTAGTGCAGTATCTACATGATTAGACTCATCAGGACATCATGACAGTATGTAGTAGAGCCTGCTAGTGAGATCAGCAGTTTGCCTGCAGGAGCTAATGGTCCTGGCTCCTCCTGACCACTGGCCTTCTCCTGCTCCCAGGTCTCTCCTTCACCCTGTGCAGAAGGCACTTCAAGTGCCTTACTTCCTTCAACATTAACCCTAGGGTGTCACCTTCCACGTGAATAAATGCTGAAAACAAGAAACAAACTATCTATCCACATGGGCAAAGCAGGCCATTATTCTTACCAGTAGATTAGACTCTAATTTAATTCTACCCAAAAGTGCTTTTCATGTGAAGTACTGGGGAGGAATTTGCGCATCTCTCCATGGTTGCTGGTACAATTAACTGCATGTTCCAGAGTAAACTCTGGGCTCACTGCACCTAACACCCCTCGAAGTCTATTTTTGCTAGATGATTTATGCAAAATAAAGACGGTTTCTGGAAAAGAATTGGGAACTTGGACATATACAAACATGTCTGGTGACATTGACAGGATCTTCATAGAGTTCAGGTTACAGCGAGGAACTTCAAGACGCTACCAGTGACCCACCATTATGGATCAGTCTAGACGGGACCTGAGCCATGGACAGAAATTGCTCTATATAGAATAAAGACACTGCTTGAGCTCAGTTGGTCCATCCAACCTAGTGATATGGAGGTTCCTCTGCAGAGAAGAGGCCCTGGACTTCTAAGCCTGAAATAGCTGTAACATCTTATGATCAGGGACTCTGTTTTCAAACCCTGTGGAGAAGTCACACAGGAAGAGAGAAGCCTTTCCCTGCTGATTTTTAGATGCTTGGCTAATTGCCACCCTGAGTATGTGGCGGTGACTACCCTGAAAGAGGCAGCCCAAACAGAGTGATGGCATGGACACAGCTGAGAATGAAGTGGAACCAGCAGATGAAGAGAACAAAAAGATTCATGAAAATATCATGACACCTCCAGGCACTTCCTGAGATGGATGGGAGAGGCCATGAGATGAGGACAGAGTGGAGGGGATGGATGGTGATAGCTTCAAGCTCCCAGATGTGACCTCTCCCATCCCGAGAGCCAACCACACAGATCCCGGTGACCTGATTTTACTTACAGTGCAGTGAAGGAGCATTCAGATTACATAAGGAATCCTCCAGTTCAAAGTACATGAAGCAAGTACAAAGGATGAAGGAGGGAGAAAAGAAAAACAAGGCCGTGATCTTCCAAAGCATGAAGCGCAGACAGGGCTGGGACAGAGGTGCCATTTGGTCAGGATTGGGTGGGAGGAGGGGGGAGGGGCAGAAAGCCAGACACTGGTGTCTCCTCAGCCCAGCCTGAGCCAGCACTGTCCTCAGAGTGCAGGGAGTTAGAGCAGGTTTAAAAGAGTGGAAGCAAAAGAGAACAATGACTCTTTTCATGGAGAGGTTAATGGACTTTTCCAAAAGAGCATAATTAAAAGTAGCATTTGGAGAAGACCCATACACATGTGAAGCCCACATAATTCTCACAACATTCTCTCAAAATAGGGCTATCTTCACTTTAAAAACAAGAAATGCAAAGGCTCAGCAATATTAAATAATATGCCCAAGGTCTCTTGTGTCCCGTGCATACCAAGTTCTGCTAAACCAGGAGGCAGAAAGAGTGTTAGAGGGTGAGAACAGACGTCAAACTGGTGAAGCTCTACAATCGGCCGTTCAGTAAGTATAATGCATGAATAACTTGTGAGACACTGGTGACTATCGCCAAATACAATTGTACAAGTCCTTGAGGACTGGGGAATCTTGTCAAATAGTGAGGAAATGTAAGGTTTGGGAAAATTTGATTATCTGTAGACATTGTTTTGTGTGTATCAAGGTTCCTTAAAATGATCGGTGTGAAGACTCCATACATAGACTACAGAACCAGACTTCTGGGGGTTTCCATAGTCAAGAAACCACCCAAATGATTCTGCTGTATGTGAAAGTTTAGGGTACAGCTTATTTTAATTTCAATTATCCAGACAAATAATTGACTAGTTTGTAAATACCCATAGCCTATGATTGCCATCATATTTCTTTCTGACAATAGCAGATCTTCATGAGCACTAATGCTCTGCCTTATATGTATACTCTGATTGAATCATCCTAAGAACTCTGTCCTCTACTTTATAAAGTAGGACCTCAAGTTCAAGGAGATGGAAGGACTCAGTGAAAGCCACCATGCTAATATGCAGCAGAGCTGCGTTCTGAGCTTGACTTGCTTGTCTCCAAACTGGTCTCCCTCCACTATAGCTATAATATCCCTCCTTCTTTCCAGAGGTTGGACCCAGGGCTAGGCTTGAAGTTGAGGAAGAGTCCCTTATGCACCTGGATACAATAAGGGTGAGTCTCAGCACAAATGTGAATAGCTCTTACCAGCAGCAAATACAGACTTTGAGAAAAAGCTAGTGAGGGAAGACGAAGAGGGTGTACAGCCTCCATCCCTTCTAGAGAAACAGGGAGCGTGTCCACAGAAGAATTAGGAGGGATGAGAGAGGGAGACCTGGGTTAAGGAGATAAGAGACAGGGCAAGAAGGAGGCCAGCTTGAGGAGTTTGCACAGTTTAGATCTGGAATCTGGAAAGTGGGAAATGAAGCATTGTGG
The DNA here is from genome assembly GCF_000276665.1 of Chinchilla lanigera. Classification (NCBI taxonomy): domain Eukaryota; kingdom Metazoa; phylum Chordata; class Mammalia; order Rodentia; family Chinchillidae; genus Chinchilla; species Chinchilla lanigera. The sequence goes on from NW_004955470.1 coordinate 968,279, forward strand.
AGAGGGGTGCTGTGGGTGGGAAGTTGGGTGGCAGGGGCAGGAAGAAAATTTCCAGGTGCAGGAGTTTAAGGATAGAGCTGCTGTAGTGGGGGCACACAGGTATTATGAGAGCAAGAGCAAAGGAAGAAAGGGAGAAGGAAAGGAGGAGGGAGAGAAAACAAGCCACAAAGAGAGAAATGGAGAAAAGAAAAAAAAGAAGAGAGAGACAGAGAGAGAGCTTGCCATTTCTAAGCCAAACCAAATCCAGCCAGTAGACTTACAACTAGTAACCTTTTAGAAACTATTGTCACCCAATAGTTCCCAAGAATTTGATCTCATGACATTTTCATAGTCTAAAAATCTTATTTAGAAAAATGCTGTCCAACAACATTTGTTTATGTGGCTTGCAACTATTAATAGTTGTCATATATAAAAGCAGAAACACTTTAAAACATATAAGATCATCCATAAAAATAAACCCATTCATGTTACCATAAAGAGACATATTTTCATAGAAAATGATTACATTTTCAAAGATTGCTGAATGTCATTATCATTTATATTTGCATAGTCTGGTTTAGGAGAAGATAGCTAGATTCTGATATCTGCTCCCGCATTCAGTGTCGTGATGTTGTTTTGGACAAAGTATATTGAACAAAACCTAGCCTCAGACAGATATGTAATTAGAAAAGGGATTGTATGAATCACCCTTTTAGATAATCACAGACATACTTCTCTTAAAACACCTCAAAACTCAATAGGTGGTAGTTTGCGAAAGTCTAGTAATAATATGAAATCTGATGCCACACCAATAAAGTTTTTGGGTTCTCTTTAAAACGCACGATTTGTAAATTATGCATTGTTTACTTGGAAAATACACATCCAGTGGGCTATGTAGATCTTTCAGAACACAAGAGAAACCTCCACTGCACACGCAGGTGAATAAAAAACCAAAGGGTAATGACTTTGAACCAGCCTCAGCCCCGGAAAACGTCTCGGGAAGCCCAGAGGTCCCATACAACACTTTGAGAATTACTGCTGTGGGGTCATGAAAAGTGTCCTGAGCTAGGAATCAGACAGACTGGGCACTTGCTCGGACTAACTTTTCATTAGCCCGGGCATAATAAGCCCTGAACTCCTCTGAGCCTCCTCAGCCAAGCTGGATGAGTCACTGTCTCATAAGGAGTCCCCAGGGACTCCCCTCATCATGCCATCCTGTGCTCTGAAATAAATTCTTTTCCATCCAATTCACCAACTGCCACCTGTCCATTGTACCCCTGCTGGAGGCCCAGTCTTTGGCCACCCTGCCATGATATATTGTGCCAGTTGCTAGTGACCCTTTTAGTGATACAGTCCCAGTTCCCCTCAGTCAAGTCCCTTCCTCCTCTTCAGGCCTTCTACTGCCTTGCCAGGCCCCTCCCTGGGATCTCATCTCACTCTGCCTCTCACGGTGCCCACCACCAACACGTCCACCCCCACCACCCCCACCTGCGCCGATCAGGAGTCCCTGGAGAGCAGAGACCACCGTGTCTGTGTCTCCTTCAGCCCCTCTGCCTGACGCAGGGTAGGCTCCCTGTGGAAGTAGAATTAATTGGTTAGCATGTTTCAGGAAGATCTATCTGTGAGGCCGAATGGATATTTATGGGAGAAGAGCCTGGGAAGAGGTGACTGGGAGGTGAAGGGAGAGGAATGACAGTAAATGGAAATAATGAGGAGACCTAGGGGAGGAGACTCGGGGGAGAGGTCGGAGTGTGCATTTTTGGGCCACAGAATGAGACTAAGAGACAGGGTGTGATGAGGCTTGCTAAGAAGATAAGAAGGACATGTTAGGATGGATTGGAGGGATGGGGGCAGGCGCTGCTTGGATGGTGAAATTCTGTTGCGTAAAGAAGCTAAGGATGCTGTTGTAGGAACTCCTGAGATGCTGGTGGGCAAAAAGGCTCAGTCTCGGCAGCACCGAAATTGCTGCTTGCATGAGTGAAGGGCATGGTAGGAACTGATTCCCATGACCCCGCCTCCCACCCTGTCCTCTCATAGTGCCAAGGATGCCTTTGGCTCTTCCAGTTGGGCTTCCTCAGAATCCCCACCCCAGGCACACAGAAGTCCTTGCCAGTTCCCACACATCCGGTAAGAAGTGAGCCTGGGAGAGGCCCAAGTGGAGAAGAGCAAGACTCTCAAAGCTTCTGCTTTTTTCTCTTCTGATATTTGCGCAGAGGGAGTATGGCCTGAGCTGGGTGAACTCGGTGCTTATTGCTCACACTACATTAAAATTCAGATTGGCTTGTGCAATATCCCCAGCATCACCGCTCTGTGCTGATATTTTTATAACTCTTAATATCAAACAAATTGCCTCTTCGCTGAGACAGTTTAATGTGATGGGGGCCGTGCCCGCCAGCTTCCTCACACTGGCCCCATAAAGATCACCGTTCTGTTACTGGGGACAGAGGAGCCATGAATTTCCTATCAAAAATATGACTGGCTTTTGCAGAGTAAATCTTGGGCTGTATTAAAAGGATCACGGTGTTTTAATTTCTTTTCTCCCCCCTCCCACTACCACCACCGCATCTTTCCTCACTAGTAAAATGAAGGAGGGGGCCGCTAGGTTGAATCAGCTATGAATCACCTTTTTTGGCTTAGGTCCCGATTTTTTCATACCCCTGCCTCCTCTCCAGTCATCAATAGATGTCTTTGGTTCCACCCCAACCCCAATAGATCCCACCTCTCTCCTTCATGATCTGGGCAAGGGAAAAGATTTAGATGGATTTTCCTAGAAAATCCCTACCATACTGTCAAATTCAGGGTCAGAAGTATTCTATCTTGTTCAGACAGATTTTGCCTCAAAGGTAGCTAGACAGTAAAGAGAGCTATAGTTGAACACTATACTCTTCTTTTCCAAACTTATCCCATCAAAGATCCCTTTATGAGCCAAACCATGGATTCTTACATGATGAGAAAAAAATAGACTGTTTATGTAACAATTATCTGTTTCATTTAGTAATCAAACACCTAGAAAAGAATGCCAATCAGAGCAATGTATTTGAGATAGTATTCCCAAAGCATGTTGGTATAAGTCAACTCAAAGCAAAGAAAGATGACATTTTGCTAAGCCCAAGACAATTTACTGTAAGGAATTAGTCCCTTCCACATGTTGAAAATAGTCCATGGACTTCCCTCCTGCCCCGTCCCATTACTGTCTCAGATTGCTGCTCAGAAAGCCAGGGCACTGAAGTTTAGAACTGGTGTTAAATTGTCTCAGAGACTCCAAGACTCATTTGGGTGGAAGGGTCAAGTCAGTAGAAATCTCAGTATAACATTTCCACATTTTCTTTTGCTTACGACCAATGTGCTGATGGAAGCACAGAAAAAACGAATGACCAAAGTGTTTTGCGCTGCTGTCCAGGCTTCCTGAGACCCACGTGCTCCAAATGGACATCATCCACACATCTTCTTTTGTTTTTTTTTTGTTTGTTTTGTTTTTTTTTTGTTTTTTCTCCGGTACCGGGAACCGAGCTCACGACCTTGCGCTTGCCAGGCAGGCGCTTTGCCACTGAGCTAAATCCCCAGCCCCCACACATCTTCTTTTGGAAGGGAGGAAGTTGATCCGCACATGTCACATATGCCAGTCACCCATGTGAGGTCACACAATCTTGATTTTTTTTCTCCCCATACTCCCTACACCTTAAATTCCTCCCCTTTCTGTTTTGCTCCACTCATACTAGACATTTTTCATAATGGAGTGTTAGTATGATTTCACCACTTCCAAGTTTTACATTTTAATACACTTTGAAATTGGTATCATAAACATACGTAACACCAATTGGAGGTTAATTCCACCCACTATTGTAATTTAGCATATATCTTATTTATAAATGTCTTACAAAGACCCAAACTGCATAATGCTTATCTTCGAATACCATATCACCTTTAGTTCATAAGACAAGCGAAGCTTTAGCCATCTCTTTTGTTTCTAGAACATTCTCAGATTGCCCTTCCTTAAAGACTGGGATTATCTATGAAAACCTACAAAACCCTAGAAGGGTTGATCTGGAATGAGAATTCACACCAGGCCCTGAGGACTCTCAACTACTGTGTTAAAAATAAGCCACACCTTATCCTTATGAAGCTGGGGAGATGCAGAACACATGTCTTTTATCACTGATTACAATTTTAAAAAAATAAGATGATTTCTTTGATGAATGCTAAAGTTAGTATATCTTTGTAAGAGCAAAAGTTTAGAAACAAAATGAATGAAAATATAGGCCTTATTAAAAATAATCACATACAGAAATATATTCAAGGAAGCACCGGGCTGGGGATTTAGCTCAGCGGCAAAAGCGCCTGCCTGGCAAGCGCAAGGTCGTGAGTTCGGTTCCGGTACCGGAGAAAAACCAAAAAAAAAAAAAAAAAAAAAAAAAAAAAACAAATCAAGGAAGCACCATATTAATTTAAAATTGTTTTAGACAAATATTTAATATGTCGTAAAAGGCATTCATAGCACAACATCAAGTAGCTAAATCAAGTCAAAACTGTTTGTAGTATGATCTTTTTAATTAAATGTTTTGAAATTTAGGACAGATAGCAAACTATCAGTAGTAGAATAGCAGGTCATTTTTTCTTGTTATTTCCTGTCTTGTGTCTTGGTTTTGCTGCTGGGGCTGAAACCTGGGCCTCTCCAGCTAAGCATGGGGAGTGGTTGTTCTCCACCAAGGAGCTGCACCCCGATGTCTTCTTCCACATGCTTATCTCTGCCATCTTAACGTTTATCAGAAAGAAGTGTATTGCTTTCTTAAAATTAAAAATAATAATAATAAAGTACTGTGAAAAAAAAACTGGTTCCGTTGCACATCCCAACAAGACTTGAGCTTTGAAGACATCCTATTTATGCATTCACTCGTTTCACGGTAATACTTAAGGCCAGCTGACCCGGTCCTAAGGTACTGCAGGAACAAGAGCCCCACCTCTTGCCCCGAGAACCCAAGAATTCTGCTCCCAAACAGCAGAGCTTTTGAATCCCTGCCTTTGGGGTGGGGCCTGAGGGCTCTGGAAGCAGCGCAGGAAGCCGATTGCGGCCCCGTGGGGTCAGGGTGGGGCTGAGGTAGCCTGGGCTTGAGAAGGGCCTGCGGCTCCCTCGCATCCACGCTGGCGCCCGCGCAGCCTGCGCCACTGGCCACCGAGCCGCTGCTGCGCCCGCCCCTGCCCCGGGTCCCTCTCCCGGAGGAGACCTGCTGCTTCACCCAATCTGTTGCTGCGCCTTGCTAGAGGTCTGTGCCCGAGTCAGCGCCACGTCCTGGGGAAAGAAGAACCGCGCCGGGCTGGAAGTTCTTCTGGGGGGAGGGAGATCCCTGGAGTCGGCGGCAGATGGGGGAGGCCCCACTGGGGCGCACGTGGGCGCCTTTCTGGGAGGAAACCATGTACCATCCGCTCTCGCTCGCTGCCATCCAGTGTTTTCTTCCCCCAGTGAGTCTCTTAATTTTCCTCATTTATCTTAAAGAGCTCCGTAAGCGCCGCGGGCCCCGGTGGGGGCACCGCACGGGGGCCCCGACACCCGACCCCCACGCCTGCCTCCCAGAGGAGCCATCCAGCGCGGACCAAATCTCATTTTCCTACAAATAGTTTGTCAGAAGCGGCAGGGCAAGCAATAAATCACGGAGAGCAAGAGCGGAGAGGGAAGGGGAGCGGCGGCCGGGAGGCGGCGCGGGGGGCGCGGGCCGGAGCTGGAGGCGCAGATGGAGCGCGCGCGGGGAGGGCGCACGCGGGAAAGGAGCGAGAGACAAAGAGGAGGCGCGGCGCGGAGGAGAAGGGGGAACGCGGCGAAGGGGAGCTGGGAGGGAAAGGGAGAGGCAGACTGAGGAGAGGAAAGGAAAACCCTGGAAGGAACAGCCGAGAGTGAATGAGGAGGCCGTAAAGATGGGAGAAACTGAATCCAAGGAGGGCGTTTAAAAGGAGGAAAGAGGTGTCTGGTAGACGAGTGGACCCCCCCAAAAGGATGGTGGGCTGTTCCCCGTGCCTTGCCTTTTCCAACTTCCCGAAGTATTGAGGCGCGCTGTCCCCCTCTCCTCCCAGGCTGGAAGGATGCAGGAGGCAGGTTGGGATGGGGCCCCTTGGTTCCCTCTAGTAATGGCCAGCCTAGATCGGAAGTCACTGCGGTCCCTGTTCTCTGCACATGCTAGGTGATGGTCACAGGCAGGGGGACCTGCACCCCAGCTGTTACGATGAAGCTCTGTGGCCTTGGCCAAGCCCCTTCGCGCCTCTGAGCCTCGGTTTCCTCACTGAGCGAATGAGACCAGTAATTCTGATTTTCGAGTTTGGGAGAGTTTTCGAGCACACGGAAAAGCAGCCGGCACACAGCGCAGACTGTTGATTTAGCAAAAGCAGCCCTGTTGAGTTTGTGCCAGTGAACTTGGCCCTGGGGCCCCGGGCAGGGGTGCTGGGCCTTGCGATCCGTGCACCACCTCGCCTGCCACCCCCGCAGCCTGTGATCCTGAGCCAGACGCTGGGATCCGGCAGCTGTCAACGCAAGCACACTCCAGTGCTTCTTGCTCTGCCTTTGGCCTCCCTCGGGAAGCTTTAAACACTAGTGAGATCATCACCGTCAAGCTCTCTGGGCTTCTGGTGCAAGGGCAGCTCGATAAGGAGGGCCACAAGGTGCCAGCCCTCCACTTCATGCCCTGGTCCCACCCCTGCCGACCTCTGGCTAGGCTTACTCAGGAACTAGGGCTCAGAGCAAGCTTGAGTATCAGGTTCAACTCCTCCTCCTCCTCCTCCTCCTCCTCCTCCTCCCCCCAGACCCCTCCTCCCAGCTGCTAGCAAGGAGCCCAGCTCTGCAGAGGAGCCTGTGGACGAATTTTCAGGTCAGAAAGGGGAAATGATGCTGGGGATGGGGATGTTGTGTTGGGGCCACTGTCAAGGGCAGGAGGGCAGGGATCTTGTCTGCTATGTGGCTCACAGAACTGCCCCCAGCTCTCAGCACTAGCACGTGGCGGGCTCATGAAGTAAACAAAACGCAGTTGCTATCAGGAATATGTATTCAGTAGTTCTGTATCGATGACTATGAAGAAGTTGTTATAGAAAGGGCAGCTGAGACGCAAAATCCCTGCAGCAGGAAGTGGCAAAGCTGGGATTTGTGTCCAGACATTCTGTCTCCTTGGCAGACACCCTCCCCATCAGCAAGACTCTTTGGACAGCCCTTGGTGTGAGGCTGCAGGAAGGTTAGGGATGGCAAAGTGTCCTTCTCCTGCCTCTTCAGATCTGGAGAGAGGACCCCACAGGGCACTGCAGTCCAGGTGGCTCATTCATTCCTGGGCTGCTTGCCTTTGGCACTGTCCTGTGGGCTCTGGACATGTGATTATGCTGCTCTCCCAGGGACCTTTCCCCCTGCTCAGGACTTTGAGAACAAAGTCACATTCCTGGGAACCTCTCCCACCTCAGCTCGCAGGACCCCAGCCATACATGTTCTGCTCCCATTCCTTCTGACCCTCCAGCAAGTTGGCACCCTTTGGAGACCTCGTGTTCAGCGCTGACAAGGAGCAGAGCACCAGAAAAAGAGAACCAATTTCTCCTCTCCTGCCATGTTCCAGTAAGATGACCCTAAGCAATTCTTTTTACCTCCCCGGGCCTCAGGTTCTTCAACTGGAAAATGGGGATTTGCAAAAAATCCATGCCAAGCTCCCAAGGCTGTCATGAGAATCAATTAAGGCGAGAGCTGTGAAAGCACTTCACAAGCGAGAGGGCCTCTTATTCTTCACCTCCTTCTGATGACAGATCCTGCTCCCCTGCTGGGCCTCCTGCTCACCCTCCAGGAAATGCACACAGTCAGTGTTTCCGGGGTCTGAACCCTGAGGACTGCAGGATGCCCCCTTTGCCCCATGAAGCACCGTGGTACAAACCATTTAAACCCCAAAACAATGAATCAACTTGGGGAGGCAAAATAAAGCAGTGGCTGAGCCCTCTGGCAAGAGTAGAAACTCAAGCTTGCAAATTCCAGCTGTAACCCTTATTCACAGCATTCCCTTCAGACAACTATTCTGCTCTTCTCAGCTTCTCTGTCCGTGAGTTGGGATACAGATTCAATAACGAGGCCACTTTAGAAGGCAGGTAATGTATCTACAGCACTAGGCACAGATGAAACACCCAATAAGTAGCTATTGGTGCTATTTCCGCTTATTTTTGTCTTGACTCCAGACAAATTAGTTACCTAACTGTAGCTTCTCTTCCTCTCTCAATGCCCTCAATTCCAGCCTTTACTTCGTATCTTTATTCTCTCCTCTTTCAGCAGCCTCCAGGCCACTCAGCCCACTCAGTCTGGCCTCGTCACCACTTTGGATTCCTAGAGAAGGCAGGGAACACAGGGGAAGTGAGGGAACCTGCCCAGAGTCACAGCCTGCCTCACAGGCAGAGCTGACCCTAGGCTCCCGCGGCCTTGCTTTGGATGAGCTGTACCTGATGGGACTTCCAATCCCCACAGGTCACACCTGGCTGCCTGTCAGGCATCGCCTTCCTCCTCAAGGCCCTTGGCCAGGCTGTCATCTGCGCCTGCTTTATCCCAGCCAATGTACTCGGCCCCTTTCCATCATCCCCATTCTCAGCCACCTTTCCTGCCTTTGCCTGTTTTCCTACGTTGTTCATTCGTAGATGTTTCCTGCCCTTGCTGGGCTCCAACTGAGACTGCTGGGATACCAGGGAATCTAGAGCATGGAGTTTGCCCTCACGGAGCTCCAGTGTGATGAGCTCCACATGGCCAGCAAACCTCCCACCCTCACGTTCTGGCTCAAGCTGCGGCTTCCTGTCAGGCCCTGAAGCCCAAATTCCTTCACAAAACTCTCCTTGATTATCTCTGGATTAAAAAACTTTCCAAATCCTCCCAAAAGATGCTGTTCCTGTTGGAAACTGTATCCTCAAAGTATTTTTATCTCCTTTTTAAAACTGTGCTTCTGTGTTGATATAATGTTGATGGTTGACATTCTAAAGTCCATTTTCAAAATCCATATAGTCTTACCTGGTTCCTGAAGATAGAGGTCCACGTCACTGTCTGTGTTACATTTTAAACTCTGGGGACTGGGACCTCGGTCCTCTGTGAGTCTCAGAGTCATGGTCCTAAAGTGCAGTCCATTAGCAAGAAGGGCAGCCAGATCTACTCCCCAGAAGAGAAGAAACATTCCCTAGAACCATGCAGATGCTACCAGGGGGAGGAGGGGAAGAGTTGTGGACATGAGAGAAAGGAAGGAACATCTCTGGATGTGGAGAATTCAGGCTCATGCCCATCCCTCCAGCTCAAAGGCCATGTCTCCCTTGACAGCTTCTTCAGTGCCCCAGCTTTGTTTAATGCCTTCTTCTATAGAAACACCCTACTTTGTGTAGCTCTGCCTATAACACAGGGTGGATTCTCTGTGGAGGTTTCAGACAGCTACATCTGTGCACAACTTTGCTTTCTCACTCTCTCAACTATTTGTGCAGATTTTTCCTGAAACGAGGGCAAATTCTACCAAACTTTATGTTCCCTCCCTCCAAAACATCCTCCCTCAGTTTAATACCTGGTATTTAGTAGCTGATCAATAAATAAATATTTCAGGAATGGAGGAAAAGGGAGAGAGAAAGGAAGAAAGGAGAGATGAGGGAAAAGTGAGGAGGAGAAGCAGGAAGGAAGAGGTGGTAGAGGGAGGAGGGATTGTGGAAACGCTCTCAGGTAGGAGAAGCACTCTATAAGCAACGCATGGAGGTCTTTCCACATAGTCTGCCAGTGTATGTCACTTCTCCATCCCAGAAACAACAGGGGCAGATTCAGTTTCTCCTTGTGGCGTTAGGTCCCCTGCTTCATCAGTGCCCTGTGTGGAAGCCAGTACTGTATGGAAAGCACTGGGTATATGCTTCTGACATGAAGTAGCATCTGCAAATTCATTTGGATGATTAAGATGGCTCAGATCAGCAACCTTGAGCAAGATCCAATAAAATTTAAGAAGTCTGTCAGCTCTGCTACCAGATTTCAGAACAGGAGGTTGCCAGGCAGAGTGGGGGTCCAGGGTCAGCAGCCAGGGTCCTCCAGCCCAGTTGCAATGGGAGTATCCAGGTAAGGACACAGCCACCAGATGGCAGATACGTAGTGGTAGCCTGAAGGGCCTGGGCTTATACACAGGGTACTCAAAATGCCACCTACTAGAGTGTGAATGGAGTAGAAATGTATTCTCGCATTGCTTTGCTTTTCTCTAAGAAATGGGGGACCTCACATTCCTGTGCCCATTTCTCTGTGGCAGGTTAAGGATTTGCTGCAGAATGAAGAGGTGAGCCAGGCCCAAGAAGGGCAGTAAGCTGGGCCAGAAGCCTCAGATTTTATTGCCAGAGCTGCCAAGAGCTGTGATCTGACCTTGAGCCATGTTTTCCTGACTTCGTCTTCATCTACAAAACCTATTTTCCCAATCAAGGTGGTTCCACATCTCAGCTTGTCTTCACAGACTCTTTTCTTAAGCTAAAAAGTACCAGGAGGATTTGAAAAGATTTTTATTTTTCCAGAAAAAAAGCGTAGGCTGAAGCTTTCATTATTTCAATGCAGAATGAAGTCTTTTCTCTGTATATATACCTTTGGTGTTTCTTCAAATGAAAGTGTGCTCTGCTCTAAAATTCATTTTGCCCTGTATGTTAAGGAGCTGGTTACTCTTTGCAGGATTCAAAAAATGTCCCAGCCATTCATTCACTCAGCAAATATTTTATTGAGCACATGCTATATAAGTAAGGCTACAGGAGAAATGAAGATGAGCAGCATAGTTTGTTTTGGTTTGAATTTAAAATGCTACCTAAAATTCTCGTGTGTGGAGGGTAAGTGGATCATGGGGGCGCTGTACTCATCAGTGGATGCGTCCATAGGTAAGTTTAGTAGCTGAAAATGCTATTAAGAAGTGGGACCTGGTTGGAGGTGGTCACCAGAGGTGTGACCTGGAAGAGTCTATCTCCCTCCCTGGCTCTTCCCTTCACTATCTACTTCCGGGCTGCCGTTGAGCATCTTTTCCTTCACCATGCCCCTATGATGTCCTGCTTCTCCCATGGAGCCAGGCAATCAGGGACTGAAACTGTGAACCAAAGTATAGCTCCCCCTCTTTAAATTATGGGTGTCAGGTATTCTGACTCATTGAGAGAAAAATGACCAAGACAGGGACTAAGGCTTTGAGAAGTTTCTCTTTAGGAAGGAGAATTTAAAGAAGTAAGTAGTTATACATACAGTATCACATATCCCATACAGCATAACAGCGTACAATGTCAAGGTTAATCAAAATCTTACAGATCCTCTAGCCTTTAAAATATTCAGCTCCTTACAAAACCCATCCAAGGTGATCTTTGCCCTTAGCATTTGAAAAACCTAAATTTTGTGGTTATGAGAAGGAGACCAGAGCTTCTTTACTGAGCTATTTGGAAGAAATGCCTGCCCTTCTAGGTGTTTCCATGTCTGTCACTCTCTTGCTGGCTATTTTAATCCAGAGGTTTCCCTCTCTGGGCCTCAGTATCCTTGTCTGTTAACTGAGAGGGTGGGACTACAAGGCTTCTGAGACCCTTCGAGCTCTAACATTTTATGATCTATGATTAAGACTGAGATGACATTGCTTAGCCTGCTGTCCAGAAAGTGACCCGCCAACTTTCATAAAAACAATCATCATTAACCTATGTTAATTGGTCAATAAAACCATCACAATTTTATAGCATGAAACTTGGGGCTTGCCAGGATTAATGCTACGGATGAGCCATGTGGAAGTTCAGCTTTAGAAATGAAAATAGCTGACTGGTAGCCTAATGATTGAAAGTGACACAGACTCAAACTTATTTTGGTTGAAACAAGAACAGCTCATGGAGAAACTGAGCCATATATAAAACAATCTCATGGTTGGAAGAACACAGGTCAATGATGCTGGCTGGTAGGAGGAAGGGACTGCATTTTCTGGGGTCAGGATTGGTACAAGAGGAATGCAGAGGGTTTATCTGATCACAGCACTGTATTCCTGCCCCTAAATAGATCATGACCACCACTACAGCGGGACCCTGGCAGCCAGTGGTCAGTGAAGGAGGGTTGGAGCCTCCCATCTTTCCTCAAAATTAATCTATTCATTATCTGTCCCACTTCTTAAATTTAGTATCATTTCTTCATGGCTCTCTATTTGCACCCCTTTGAACTTGACAGAATTCCAATCTTTTAAGCTCACCGTCAAGATTTTCCTATTTGATGCTGCCCTGTTAACCATAAGAGTTATCAACTGCTATGTGCCAGGTAATTTATGTACTTGATCCTTGCAGCAAGAGAACGGGTGACGCTGGGACTTCACCATTTCATAGTTAAGAAAGCTGAGGTCCAGAGACTTGCAATAACTTGTCAAGGGGCTACACTTGTGCTTGGCGGAATAAAGATTCAACCTAGGTCTGCTTGCTTCCAAAGTTTTTATTGCAGCACCTAGCTCCATACCCTCCTCAGTACCTGAGCCACGTCTATCCTGAAGTCCTTGAAGAAAGAATAAGATACATGGCCCTGTAAATTATCATTGGCTTTGTCCGAGATGACAGACAAAATGTCAATGAAAAGAAAGTGGAGAGTGAAAGTTGTGAGATGCATTTGAGCAGGAAAACAATAGGCCTGGAGAAAACAGACATGAGAAGACAGATAGGTGATGCATTTCGGGTTCTTGGAGGTAGAAGGAGTCAGACATGGAGCAGGTAAGAGCAGAGAGGCTGAGAAATGAAATGGAGATCATTTAAGGCTGCAGTGAGAAGTGGCTTTTGGCACAGGGCACAGGGAGGTAAGGTACATTACAGACGCTGGCTGTAGCTGGACAAAAGGAGACTTTGAAGGGCACCACAGAGCTTCCACCATCCTGAGTCATCTATGCCAAAGCAGATGGATATTTCACCTAGTATAGAAAGCCAAAGTCAATTAGCGGTGTGCATAATAGTAGTTATAGATTCTATGGTAAGTACCAGCTTTTAAAAATGTATACATATAAACCTACAACCTACACACCTGCCACCTTCTCCTATGCGGACGGCAAAGGCCTCGTTACAATGTTCTAAAGCCAGCCCTCCAATGTGAGTTGTGAAGTGACAGGCAGGGAAGCTGTGCTTTAAGAAAACTGGTTGTGCAAATGTATAAATGCATCAAACGTGGTTCTGAAAAAAGGCTTCTTTGGGTTACTTGTAGACTTTGGCTTCCACATTCAATTTAGAGATGAGTTTGCTAGTACGTGATGATCTGAAGGATATGTGCTAGGAAACACTCCATACAGTCCATCGTGCTGTGGTCATTGAGATCATCTACCTGTGTGGCTGGATAGGATCTTCTCAACTTAGAATAGCAGGAGTTATTCTTGCTGTTGAGATATCCCTAGCCAGAAATACTCTAGAAGCATGTTGAGAAGTTAAACAAGGACATGAGTGGTTATTATGGACATACTTAATTAATTAACACTCCTATTAATAGAAGATGTAGCATGACGTTGTATATGTTTTCTGGATGCTTGATTAGCAATACATAATGTTGTTAGTGTTTTTATCAGGGAGAATAAGATAGTCTTTCTCAGACAAACACATTGCAGGAAGTACCTTATATGTGAAAAATGTCAACCTGGGCCATAGACTTTTTCCAAGCTGTAGGATTCACTCCAGCTCTGGTTCCTTTGTGTGACATCATTCAAATAACATAAGCCTCAGATACCTCATCAGTAACTTCTTCATGGGGCTGAACTATCAAGACCTGCCCCCCAATACTCTCCTTCCTTTTTGGGGAGCCCCATCCTTACCTGGTTCCTCCCATTGTGTGGCTTCTGCACCTGCTGCCCACTCTGGCCTGCTCACTCTGTCTCACATCTTTGCCTACTGCCTTCTGCCACCTTTCAGATCATAGTGCAAGCATCACTTCCTTGGAGAAACCTGCAGAAAGGACCAGGGCAGATATTTCCATTATAGATCATATTGGTCACTGATGCAGATTCAGCATTTCTGTGATTAGAAATTCTGTTTATCTTCTGCATGGGGCTACAAGTTCCCAAGAAGACCATGTCTGTTTATTCTCACAACTGTGTCCAAGAAACTATACCACAGTGGGAGCTCAATTCATGTGTGGTGGGTGGTTGAATAAAATTCATCAATCAGCTGATATAAAATGGGATGACACCCACCTTATAATAAAAATAAAAGAATGGCTTACTCCCATCACCACTATGCCCTCTCAACATTTGACCCTTACCTTCAACAATATATAATCTCAAATTATAAACATGGAACTTACAACTATCCCATTCCTTCTGCCAGCATCCCGCCACTGATCTACCCCAGTCAGCGTCCTAAGTGAGAGTACCTTAGGGCCTCTCAGACACAGATAACTGTCAACCTCCCCTCTTTTCCCCTGCTTCCTTCTTTTCCTTGATTGAACCTCCTGCCCTGCTGCCCTCTTCACCTCTCTCTGCTAGGATCTAGTGCAGTTGAAGACCCTGAGCTGTTATGCTTATCACACCACCTATTTTTTTTAATATCTTGACAGAAATCTGTATTTCCCTCTCACTTTGTCTTTCCTTTCTCATCGTTCCTCTCTCCCCTTTCTCTTTCATTTCTCTTTGTAGTCATTCTATTTGTGAAACAAAAATTGACCTTAATCGTGACAGATAAATATAAGAGCAGTGCTCAAGTGATCTGTCTGAATCAACGAGAAGAGAGATGAAATTAGATGTCATAAAGAAACAGTGTCACCAACCTCAGAAGTCCTTGAACATGCTCACAGCCTCCTCCAGGGTCCCCCCAAAAGTCTGTCTCTTAAATATCCTCAATTCATTCTGTTTTTTTAGATCAGCTTTTGGAATAAATGCAAGAGCTAGTATAATCAGAGTTTAGATGCATCATTTAATTACACAGAAATAATGTTACACGCTGGTGCATTTCATTCTAGACATACAAGTTCTGGGCTGCTCTGAATAGCTGATCTTGGAATTCTAAGGGTGATTTTTATAACATTGTTTCCATGCAAAAGATCTGGACTCCCGAGCTCTTTTTTAACTTTCATCCTGTCCTCTAAGAAGCTGAAAGCAATCTGGTTATCACAGAGAAAGTTTCATTGGAAGAAAGAGCACCTGAATTTTAAGAGTGCTGGGAATGGCTTAAGGGTGTCAGACCTTTGCTGCAGGATCTATACAGATGTCTTAGACATTTGACCTAGAAGGAGCTCCCAGAAGAGAGGCTCCTTGGGATCCTTAACAAACAAGGTTCCAGTTTCGTGTACAGTCTGCAGCTGTAGCCCTGGCAGCACTCACCCCTCACAGAATCCATCTCACTGCCCTGAGGCTGTCTGTTGTATCTCTGGCAAGGACGGGCTTCCCCTTTTCACTCCACCTCTCCTCACCATCCACCTGTCAAGGGAATCTGCAGCTGTTGGATAACAGGAATCCCAGCAGCAGCAGCAGCAGCAGCAGCAGCCATCTTTCACTGAGCATTTGCAAAGTGAGCATTTGCAAGCAAGCATAGCCAAGCAAGCCACAGGCAAGAAGGACTTTCCCCAGCCTCAGATGAGACTCATGTAAATTAGAGACTGGGGTCAGGGAGCTGAGGTGTGAACATCTCGGGCAGCCTTTCTTCCAAACCGCTGAACATCCCAGGGACTGACAGGAGTGTACTTCGGTTCCTTATCCAAAGGGAGTACTTTATGCCGAATCCAGAGCAGACAAAAGTCAAATGGCCAGTGTGAGATCCATACAGAAGAGAAACCAAAGTGAGCCCTAGAGAAAGACGATCAAAGTCCAGACAGTAGGCTAAGAGGAAAGAGGGCAGAGCAATGGGCCTGGAGGTGGGAATTGGGACAAGATGAGTGGTAAAAATCAGGCATCTCCAGATAGAAGTTTCTGGCTAGGGGTGTGAAGAAGGCTGCCCCTCCATGACGCACGCCTGTGCAATATCACAGATTTCAAGCACGTGGCACACCAAAGGATGCGGGCATCTCAGCCACTGTCTGGAAAAACAGAACAAAAACACTTTCAGAGACACAAAACTTCTTGTAGCAGGTGGAGCTCTGAGATGTTGTGTAAATGAACCAAGTCCAATTTTAAATGCTCTGGGGAGATTGATTTGTTAAAAGGAATTTAAGAAGACTAAATGACTAGCCATCCCCAGCTACCCTGGTCTGTAAGCTTGTTCTCACAAAGCAGGTCTTCCTGAAGTGGGACAGCTGGGCTGACCCTGGCTGATATTTGATCAGCCCACCCTGGTTTCTGATGAGCAGCGAACCACTGATTATTGCCACTGATGGCAGCAGTGTCCTATTTGTAGCAGTCCCCAGGGAAGAAGATCCACAATCTTTTTCAAAAACTCATTTCAACTTCTAAACTTCTTCCAGTCTGAGTTTTCTCCTCTGTCCCCAATCCCACACCCCCGCCCCTTGAAAATGAACAGAAGGGGTCACCACCTCCTACAGTCCCTGTGTGGGCTGGAAAGTCACTTCCTAATTCTTCTTTTCTTTTTCCCTAGCATACTTCTAGGTCTCCCTTCTTCTCCCTGAAAAAGAGAGACTTTCAGGTTAGAGACCAGGCATGAGCTTAGTGGTGACCTGAGATGGACTCCAAGGTGGGGACCCTGCTCTGCCACTTGTCAACTGGGTCTTCTTGGTCTCCTGACCTGATGATCACTGTGAACCACAGGCTTCTTATCTGGATAAGGTAGATGGGGGCAGTAGCTGCCATGAAGGGGTCACAGGATTACAACACACACACACACACACACACACACACACACACACACACACACACGAGGTTCAGTAGCCTTTATCTGTAATGCTTGGGAACAGAAATGTTTTTTGGATTTTGGATGTTTATGGATTTGGAATATTTGTATACACATAATGAGATCTCTTGAGGATGGGACCCAATTTAAACATAGAATTCATTTGTATTTCATAAACAACTTATACACATAGCCTGAAGGTTATTTTAAGCTGTATTTTAAAATAATTTTATACACACAATAAAGTTCTGTGGTATGGAAATTTCCACCAGTAGCATCATAAAGTTTGGGGTTTTTCAGCATTTTGGGTTTCAGATTTTCAGGTGAGGGAAGCTCAATCCTCTATGGCTCCTGGCACAAGTTGGCTGTGACCTTCACTGTATCCTCTGATGTGTTCTTCCACATGCTGTGATAACCTCTTTCATATGGTTAGGTTTAAATCATGTACAAAATATCTGTTGTGACCTGAAACTCAAAGCAAAGCAATCTTTGGGAAATGAAAATATCAGACATGATATCTGTCCTGAAAAGCTTACAGGTGAGTTAGCAGGCACATTCAGACACAGACATGCACACCCTTCCATGCTCCCACTGCAAGATGGCCAGGCAGGTTTGCTGGTTGGCAGGAAGCAGGCTCCCTGGCAAAGTTCCTTCCCTCAATCCTGAGCTCCCTGTGAGGTCCCTGAGTTCTCAGGGGATTCTGACCCCTGAGACTGCTTGAGGACTGGCAGAGTTCTTTAGCCAAGAACAAGAAGGGGATGAGAAGGGGGCAGTGTGAGGAGTCTAACGTCAGTGGGCATGCTTTTTGCTCTGGCCCCTGTACTGCATGCCACTCCACTCATTTAGCCTAAGTCTAAGACGGTACTGCAAAGCACTGTAGTTGGACATTGTCCTGCGTCACCCTGGTGCCCCTTCAAGATTAAAGCACTCATTTCCCAGCTCTCAGAACTCTCTGGATCTGCACTTGTCTGAAGAAGGTCAAGCCCCACTTCCCACAAGTGGTTGATATATGGCTTTAAAGGCTTGGTACCCTCACTCAAGTCAGGGACACTCTGTCACTCTGTGGAACCGTCTGGGTTCAGAGCACTGTGTATCCTACACTGCTGCTCAGCTTTCCCCTCTGTCTTCCCACACAGGTGCGAGTCACAGAACCACTCCCCAGTAAGCTCCTGCATGGTCATCTCTCTATGGAGACTTGGAAAGGCTCAGAAAGGTTAAGAAACTTTCCGTAGGTCACATAGCTTCCAAGTGATAGGACTGGGCTCAAACCTGTTAATATGACAAGACTGTCATTTTCAGTACATGTAATAAAATTACCTCATTACTCTTAGGAACTCAATATACTCCTTCAATTCTAAAACTTCCCAAAGACATAGGATGTATACTTCAGACCAGCAAAAGGCCAAATGCGATCAGGCCTTAGGGTTAGAACAGATGACAACTTTTAGTCCCTGCCCTCACTGAGGCGCTGTCCCTGACTTTCTCCACATGCTGTCTCAGGTGACACAGGTCCAGGAAGGCCCAGCCAGATGGCCTGCAACAGAACTCCAAGGACACGAACGCCAGTGCCCACCATGCCACCTGCTACTCATGCCGCTGTGAGCAAGCCACTCGCCATCTCTGCACGGGCTTCAGTTTCTTCATTTATAAAACAGAAACGATAGTTCTGCCCCAAAATTGTTTCCAGACTTAACTGGTAGGAAATATTCTTAAACCATTTTGAAATGCACAAAATCATCTAGTGGAGCCAGAATGCAGAACCCAGAAAAGAGGGGAGTAGATGGCATTTATTCAGAAGCCCAATACAGTTCTTCCAGCTTCTCACTAGCCGACTTCACCTTCATAACCCTGGTCTTCATAGCGAGACTGTTGATCTCCCAGAGGAATCTCACATTAACATTCATGGTCCACCTGGAACAGCCCAGGACACTTACATGAGCAGGGAATTACATATTTGGGGCCTGGATTACAGACAATTTTCTCAAAAGTTAGCTCTAATTTGATAGCCCTCCTCCTTCTGTAGCTCTGATTTCTTCTCTATTGAAATGAAGAGATTGGACTGCATGCTCCTTACTGCCCTTTCCATCTCAGGCATGTAGAATCCTCTAGAAGCTATGCCCTTTACACAAAGTGCTCCTCCACCTTTACCCCACTTCTGTTCATCAACTGGCTTCCCCCACCCTCCACCTTTGCAGCCCAGGTAGGAGGATAGGAAGGGCAGAGTAGGAAAGAAGACTGCCAACAAACCTAGGGTCCCTCGGAGTCCCTGGTACCCTGAGACAACAATAAACCACACTGGCAGCCTTTTTCTGAGGACTGTATGAAGGCTGTTTATCTAAATGCCAATCCCTCATGGGAAAAGGATGTGTGTTCACCAGTGCAATTGGCTCTCCCACTACAGCTGATCATCTGTTTATATTGAGCATCATTCTACACTCAGTAGTCCACCCTGTAGAACATTTTAGGAGCTACATACTGATTTCACAGTAAGTTAAATAAACACAGTTAGGAAGGAAAATGTGTTGGAAGGGTGTTGAGTGAGTACACACCAAAGCTAAATAGACCACAGTTGTTCAGCAAGTCAGTTTACAAAGTTAATGACCAACACATTCTGCCTAAGCTAAGCCCTCCCACCTCACCCCCATGTACTTTGGCACATGGGGCAAGAGGAACAGAGGCAGCTGTAACTGTCACTCTGTGGGAGGTTTGCAGCACCCTTATTGCAAAAGACAGATGTGCTTTTCAGAAACGGGGACTTGTTTTGCAGAGTGGTAGAATGTTTCCACAGCAAAATCTATCTCATCACCAACATGCTGTGGTTTATCGAGAGATGGCTTTCACTAGAAAAAAGGTTTTTAATGGCTCTTCACAGGAAGAGCACGAACGATGGTAGAGAAAACTGGAAGAGCTTTAATTCCATTCATTCTTCATTCATTCATTCATTTATTCAAAAGTACTAGATAAGTATATGGTTGGGGGCATTTATTTGACAGCCAACCACACTTATGTGAATCCCTGTGTAATTTCAAATTGCTTTTTTGGAATTTCAGTAGTAAGTGATGACAGTTAACTTCTTGTCACCCATTTCTAAATAGCTATTTGTGAATTTACTTTGGTACAGGCATTATGACAATAGGACCATCAGACATTTTTGGTCATCCGTGCTGCTACTGTCTACCAGCAGAAGTGATATTTATAGATGATTCTGTGCAGGTGCCAGAGGAAATATGTCCTCTACATAAACACAAAGTGTTGGGTCTAATGCTCTAGTCCAGTGATAGTCAAGAGGTCATCTCATGAAGCAACTCAACTGAGTGGGGTACCGCACTGAGACATTTTCCAAAGCCAGTGTGGGTCAGAGGGAAAGAGTGTCCTGAGGTGCAGGAAAAGGAAGGGTGTTTAGCATCCTGGCTTTTCTATTTTGTAAGCTACATTCTAGCATCCTTCAGGCCTTTTGATCATAAGGGCTCTTCAGTTTATTTATTGACTCCTGGAAATGCATTTATACTAAGATTTAGGTTCTTTTTCCCAGGGATAGATCTTAGCCACATGGCCACAGCTGGAGTCCAGACTGTCCACAGCTTTCCTCACTGTTCAATGGAGTCAGGCAAGGGAGCAAGCTCCTCTCTGCCTGGCAAGAGCTAGCATCCAGCATGGGCAAACTAGGCAAGGCAAGCTTGAGGGTAGTTAAGGTGATGAAGCTCAGGATGGACAAGCCCTGTAGACTCCTTGTCCTTGGGACTTGGAAAGCCTCCCTGTACATCAGGCTGGGAGCTAAGCACAGAAATCATAGCTCCTTGTGAGTTAACTCCAGGGATAGCTGCACTCCTCACCTTCTGTCTGAGTAATTAACTAGCAGTTGTTCCTGCTTTGTGGAACATGGACCCAGCAGCCTCTGGGAAAACCTGTGGGGACGTTCTTAGTCTGATTGGCAGACAATTGGCAGGAGCCGAAGCTTCTGCAATGCTTAACTGAGAGGACAGAGGGCAACTGATTTTTCTCTTCTCCAGGTGAAATCACACCATCCATCTCTCCCCTTTCCTTTGGAGCCATCTCAGCGTAATAGTGGCTATTTCTATTGGATACTGACCCTATGAATCCCCTGAGGTGTCCAGCTCAGCCCTGATGTCCATTGCTATATGGGACTTGGGATTGAATTCCTAAATCCTTAGAATTTGAGTACTAGTCTGTCTAAAAGGAAATAAATTTTCAATATCCTAAGGAAAATTTCACCACCATGCAGAAGTGGACAATTACTCTTGGAATACCCAAAGATACCCAGCTGGCCAGAGCAGGGCTAGAAATCTTGGCTGATCATGTCCAAGCTCTACTCTCATATTATCCTCTCCAAACCCCTATAAGACATGTAATTCGTAGCAAGCTAGAGCCATGTAATCTTCCCAGAGAAGTCACTTCCATGTATTAACTCCATATTCTAAGCCTTCAGCATGAGTCTCTTATTTAAATTCCAGAACTTTCTTTTAGATATTTAAAGATTCTTCAGATGCAACCTGACAGCATTCTGTCTCTTTCCTCCTTCTTAACCTTATCCAGTCAGCTGCACTCCTGCCTATATCCTTTAAATTCTGGGTACGGATCTATTCTGTGAGGCAAATGTGGATCTATTCTGCTTCTCTGGGAAGAAAATGAATCATATTTTGCAGCCAGGGGGTCACAGGGAAAATGCTAGAAGGACTCCAGCTCTTTTTTTTTTAACGTGTAAATCCAATTTATTTCCTTTAAGAGTATGACTTCTTTTTCTTTCTTTTATTTTAGAGTAAGAATTTATTGGGAGAAAGAAAGCTAAGAGGGATAGAAGGATGTCTTGAAAGTTGGTTGCCCAAGAAGTACAGCTCTGGAAGAGGAATATGAAGCCGCTGAGTGACTGGCTTCCCCTTGTGGACTCTGAAAGAGTGGACAGGGGAGCTTAGGGGTCTGATATCCCTCTGTCTTCATCCAGCCTCAGTTGTCCACACTCAGGAACTAAAATCCCTTCTTCCTGAGGTGGTTTGATCCATTTTCAAGGGAGAAAAGGGTGTTAGAACCTTATCTTTTCCACAGCGCAGTGCCACCTGCCTCTTTCTAGGTAATTACATCTTCCATGTGATTGACTTTCCAATGTGTCAACATGACCCCTAGATCCTCCAGAGCAAATAGCTTCTCTTCTCTAGCCAAGCATCTCAGGTCCCATTGTTCTGGGGACCTAATCCCCAGACCACTCCAGAAACACATCCTGCTAATTCCCTTGGAAGGCAAACCTTCTGTGCAGTGCCGAGAGTGGCCCTGGATAGAAGTAGAGTGAGTTGTCACCTCAGTGTCCCACCAAAATGTCTATCTAGCAGCCAAAGACAATGTTAACTGTGTGTGCTTCCAAGTCCTGGGACTTGTTCCCAGTGCTCCAAGAAAATGGGCCCAATTTCTATCAGCAGTGTCTCCTCCCTCACCCAGTCTGGACACCTTCCTTGTCGTCTCACAACCCATCGTACACATGGCATAGTGTCCTTCTCAAATCCCTGGTCTCCTGTGAGGCTTACTCTGTGTGCTTCTCCTCACTGGGATTAGGAATGGATTGTTTCTGTTAAACATTTTCTATAAAATAAAGGAATTGAACAGGGTAATCAGATATCCTGCTACTACACTATCTTCTGAGTTAATTCATAGTTTTCCTTCCTCCTCAAGGGTATGATCAGGCCTGACCTGGTGCTGGTGCTTAATAAACATTTGCTCATAAAATTGAATGGAGGAATGCTGAGGAGTGGGAAGGACCAGGAAAAGTAGCTGTTGACAGAGAAGATGTGGATGATTGAGAAAAAGGCATTGGAAGACACCCTTCCCCAGAAGGGTGATTGGAATCAAAAGGGCAAGGGGGAAGTAACAGACAACACTTACAAAGAGAAGAAAGATACTATCATGGTTGTGCATCTTGTTTGGAATTCCGACCAGGAGTGGGGATAAAAAAGGGCAAAGATTGAAGAGTAAAGGACTGTGATCATCCTAAGTCAGGAGTTTCAAACATAAGGTTTGCAAGTCAACTGCATTAACCCCTTGAGCCTCAATTTCCTCATCAGCAGAAAGAAAGACATGGACCAGAGCTTTAGAGTTTGTTAGTAACACAGAGCCCCCAGCTCTATCCTGGAACTGAATGTGCCTTTAAACAGATTCCCATGTAATGCTGTGCAAGCTCAAGTGTGGGACAGCCTCTCTGAGTTTCCAAAGCAGACACATGAGAACAGGAGCTCAGACTGCTGCACCATGAAACGACCTGGGGAAATTTAAAATCCCATGTCCTCAGAAGCACTTCCTGAAGCACTGGATATCCCATCTCTTCACTGGGGTAGCGATCATATGTGTGTATAAAATTGTCAGAACTCATGAACTGAGCCCTTCCAAGGGGTGCACTGCAGTATATGCAAATTATATCAATAAAATTGAGTTTAAAGAACTCTACCTAAACATAAATCATTTATTTCCAGTAAAACTGTAACAAAGAATACTATATTCAAGACTCTCAATATAGTCCATTTCTCCCTGAGAGAAGGGCTGTGTTCAATTATAAATATGAGTTGACATATTTTCTAAGGATACAAGTCAGTAGCACTTTACTTGAATATTAAAATATTCCCGTTTGTTTCACACACAGCCACAAAGCCCCACCCATAGCAATCAGCTAAACTGCTGGAGTATCTCTGGAGCCTCTCCAGGCAATCCTAGAGGGCAGCAGGGCTGAGAACAACCTGAGTCTGTCTCACAGGTGTCAGCTGTCAATGTGGCTTCCTTAGGATCCCCGAATGCACAGTGGTGAGTCAAGGACATTGAAACTCTGTGTCCCTCTGTGATTTACAGTCTGGCTTGGAACACAAGCCACCAACCTGCATAAGGAGGTATGCTGTACCCAAGGAGGGTTGCTCCCATGGTTACACGCATCCAAGTCACCCACAAGAGAAGCAAGGCCATGGCAGCCTGTTGCAGGTCAGAGACACTCACTTCTGAGGTAAATTTTGAAAGACTTCCTTCTGCTCCTCTCCCATTCAGGCTTTCATAGATGAATAACGGGAAAATCAGAGAAGTCAAGAGGTTTCCCTCAGGTCTCATAGCTAGGAAGGTAGAAAGGCAGCCTTGAGGCTATGCCTACAAGCTCCAGAACACAAGCTCTTTCCAAAAGCCATATGCACCCCAGGCAGGGAAATCCCAGGGATCTCCCCTCCCTGATCGATTTTCCAGAACCAATGGATTGGCACACTGTGTGATACTCTGATTCGCTCAAGCTCCCTAGGACCCAGGAGCAGAAAGATGAGCCAAAGTAACAGTGGTGCCTGTAGTATGCAGACAGCTCTCTCTCTGAGTGACATCCACCCAGCCTGCAATCACAAGGAATGCACTGATCAGAGGGCACAGGTGCCTGGTGCCTGCTCTGAAAGAGGAACCAGTGTGTGTGAGGGGAATAATTCAGCTCCAGGAGGGAGGGCACATTGAGCCACACTGCCCCTCCTCCTTTGCCAGGGCAACGTAAGATGTCAGACAACACTGTGGCTGCCTCGTTATTGGGCTGCTTGGCCATTGTCCCCAAGACAATGGTTTCCGGCCCTGGCTTTGTGTGGGGCTGCCAGCTGAGGTTATTAACCACAGGAGCTGCCTTTGAGGGACATCCAAGGGAGGGGTGAAAGGTCACTCGGAGCAGCGAGGGGAGCGGAAGTGGGAGGGAAAGGCAACACAAAAGAAAGGGATGAGCCCCTGTCCCCCTCCCCCTCCTCTTGGAGGAACCCCAAACAGAGCTGCACCAGAGAGAGGTGTGAGTGGGGGGCTAGAGGAAGTGCCTGCTGTTGTGGAGAGGAGTGTGGTGAGGCCAGCCATCCTGATGGTCTCTGAGGTGAAAAGCAGACAGGGTCATGAGCCACATGTGAATGTTTAACTGACCCCCAAAGTAGGGGGCTACTCCACAAGACCTCCAGTGTCCTAACTGCAGGAGGCAAACTGGTTGGACCAGAATATGCTGGCTGTGGGAGAGAGGGCTGCTGCCCTTCCCCACCACTGTCCCGGCTAACCCCGCAGGTCTGAGACAAGGACACCTGCCTGGGCAAGTGGCCATGGACACAGGCCATAGAGAAAGCTGCAGAAGTTTTGTTCATCATCCAGTGTCACTTCTTTTTAGTGGGCAGGGAAAACAATGCTCAGAGAGATGACCCCTCAAGGACATAAGCCCAGTGGTAGGCAGAACTAGAGCTTGGAATACTGCCTACTTCTTGCCCTTGGGAGGCACTGGGCCTCTGCCATCCAGCTAGAGCTTCCATCCTTGCACCAAGTCTCTCGGGTCCCTTCAGTCCCATGACTGAGTCTAGTTTCTCAGATAATATCAAAGCCTCTCACCCCCAGCCCCCTGCCATGATGCCAAGCCCCAGGGAAGACAGCTCTGTTCTGTTTCTCAAACAAGATAAAAGCAGAGAGTATTGCTCTCAGAGCTGCCACCACCGCACCCATCTCTGCCAGCCCAGCAGAAGATGCCCAAACCAGAATGTGCCACCCAGAGCAGGGCTAGAAAACCTGGAGCTTCAGGTGACTCCCCCAGTCTATGCACTAGAAAGAAGCAGGGGGGCGTGACAGTCAAATGAATTATGAGATAATAAAAGCTTTATAGCTTATCTATAAATTTGTATATGAACAGGGGTTGTATGAGTTATTCCACCCTGGAAAGTATGAATTACACCACCCAACTGCTGTGTCTAATGTTATACATTTTTATCTCCAGCCTCCCACCTCCACCCCAACTCCAGTCTTCTCATGGTGTCCTCCCCGCCTCCACTCATGGTCCACTTGAACCCCAAGGCCAGGCAACTTGGGGTGCCTCATCGCGCTCTCCCTCTTACCACCCCTAGGAAGCCCAGCCCATGCCTCCCACTCTCCTGTCCTCATTTCTCAGCCCAGTGCATTTCCAAACCTCCTCCTGGCTGGTCTCGTGGTCATCTCTTGGCCGTTGCGATGCATGGGCTCCCCCTGCCTGGTAACGTGGCCTGGTAGTGGATCTGCCCTTCCTGCAGCCAGCACAGTAGCCCTTAGCTGGTAAACAGCCTGTGGGTGGGGACTCACTTGAACAAATTCATTGCAAGCAGATCAAACTAAGGCAATGATGTAGCCTTTCTTCCTTTCTCTGACTCTCCATTTCTCTGTCTCTCTCTGTGTCTGTATCATACCAACACACATACACAGATATACTCACACTCACATGTAGCTGCACTGCAAACCTACAAGCTGTCTGTATTAGCATAGACATTTTGTCCATCTTCCTTGTCTGTCCAAAGCCAAGCCATCATCCCCCTGCCCTCTGCCTTGAATTTCCTTCCTGAAAACTCAAAACATATCAGCCCCAATCACAAGCACAAGCATGCAGCTACCTAAACTGCAGCTGGGAACACGGGTTGCCTGGTCCCCTCAGCATGGTCCACCCTTTGACACTGCATGTGTACTTAGGTCTTATGGAGTGAGCTCGTACCAGGACAGGACGCAGCTTGGGAACTTGATTCTAATTATTGCCCCAGGCCCACATCAGCCCTCTCCTGGTTCACATCCAAGAAGCCCAAACTTTCCAGAGTTTGGCAGCAAATTAAAACCCAAAAACAAAAACAACAAAAAGAAGGGGTGGAAAGAGCGGAAAGCAAATGAAATGTTAAAAAAAAAAAAATTAAGCAATACGTGCTTGCATTCTCATTAGCAGGAACATGTGAGATGGAGCACATTATGTTATTAGGCATTCTCTCGATTCAGTAAACACAAACTGAATAAATTTATAAATATCAGCATTAAGTGAGATTTAACGGGAAGCTGTTTATCTTCCGCCTGTCAGACAGGAGGCAATGCTCTCCATGTATCACTCGCCAGGCCTGCAGCCTGCACCCGCCTGCCCAGGTGAGCCTGGCAGAGCCACTGCAGTGGGACTGGTGGCAGGAGGGGCTGAACAGCAAAACAGCCACCAGTGTGGTTCCTGAACAGTGAGAGCTCAGGAGCCTGCTGCCTGGGCTTTATCCCTGTCCCCTCAGCAGCAAGCATCTGTGTGACTTTGAGGATGCTAGTTAATGTCCCTAAGCTAAAGGACCTTGGTATGGCTTAATGTCTCCACCAAAATTCTTGTTGGAACTGATCAGTTGTGAGGAGTATGAAGAGATAGGACCAA
Organism: Chinchilla lanigera; assembly: GCF_000276665.1. Classification (NCBI taxonomy): domain Eukaryota; kingdom Metazoa; phylum Chordata; class Mammalia; order Rodentia; family Chinchillidae; genus Chinchilla; species Chinchilla lanigera. The sequence continues at coordinate 995,145 of NW_004955470.1, forward strand.
GAAAGACCTATAAGAGGTGATTAGGTCATTGGGGCTTACAGACAAATTAGTCCAGTCAAAGAGCAATGAATTATTGAATTACCTTCAAAGCTGGTCTGTTGTAAAAGCCAGTTTGACTCAGTCTCCTCTATATATCCCTCTTACCTTGTGGCACTCTGTGTTGCCCTGGGACTCTGGAAAGAGTCTCCACCAGCAAAAAGGGCCCCACAAGATGAGGTCCTGCAACCTTGGACTGCTCAGATCTAGAACCATGAGCTGAATAAACCTTTATTATTTGTAAAGTACTCAATCTGTGTTATTCAGTCATAGCCACAGAAGACAGACTAAGGCATACCTCAACTGAAGTATTAAAAAAACAGTACCAGCTAGGTGTGTTGGCACACACCTGTAATCTTAGCATGTTGGGAGGCTGAGGCAAGAGGATCACAAGTTCAAGTCCAACCTGTGCAACTTAGTAACTTGGAAAGATTCTATCTAAAAAAATATTTTGAAAGGGTTGAGAACATAACTCAGTATGAAAGCTAATGTTCAGTCAAAGGAAGAAAGGAAAGAAAGAAGAAAGGAAGGAAACAAAGAAATCAGTGCCTACCTTCTGAGATCATGAAGAACATTAAATATAGTATTGTTCATTTCCAGCACAGGGCTACGGGACATGGAGAGGAGCAGGGGTGCTGGGCTCTGCCATCCTGGGGAAGGGGAAGGACAAGGAGCCTTGGGGAGGACGTGGACTCCTGGAATGTAGGTGTGCATTCTGGCTCTACTAGGACCCTTGTAGGGCTTTTTCTGGATGAGTCCAGCTTTATAACCCTCCATTTCCTCCTCTTACATTCTTATGGTCCTTCTCAGGCTAAATTGCCTGTGACAATTGTCAAATGAGTCTATGTACAAATATTGGGACAAGACAAGGTCACCAAGGATTGGGGTCTTGTGACAGATGAGTTTCTGGTCCCTTTGTGATGCCTGTAACTTACCTCCCCCTGACTGAACCCTACCTGCAGGCTGGAGCTCTGTGCATGGGCTTTGTGAACCAACAGCCTCCCAGACCAACCAGCATGTTGGAGCAACCAGCTCCCTGTGCCCAGCTTGGACCATAGACTGTGTCTAGGATCCACTCTCTGCCTCCATGCACATGCACACATTCACAAATCAAATAAAACAGAAGGTAAAATAAAATCTGCACTCCAGCCTGGCTTACACACCTGGGTTCCAGGAATCCACACCTTCCCTGGGGCCATCTTGTCCTTTCCTTTCAGTTGATATCTGTGTTGCTCCCATCTAGACTACAGAACTGGGCAACTACCTGCTCTGCTTTGGTTTAATTTATTGCCAAACACTAGAAAGTTTGGGCCTTTCAGGTGTTAATGAAGAAAAGACAAAATGGGCTTGCAACAGTAGTTAGATCCAAGTCCCCAAACTGCTACATCAACACAAGGCACAGTGACAGGTCCTGAGTAAAGAGCTGTTGCATATGTGACTGATGCCAATTTTCAGCTCTCTAAGAAGCTCTGGACCCTTATAAAGTCCTAATAAAGTCCCTGATAACAAAGCAAATACTTGGGTTACATATAAATACAGCAGATATCCAAAAGTATGTGTTTTCCAATGCATGACAAGTGCTTAACACCCTCTCTCTCTACTCCTGCTGAGGACCAGACCCCAAGGATTCACCCAAGACTACCTTCCCAAAGGTATTCAGATGCTTTGCGGCTGAGTAGCATTTCTGCAGAGCAGTGGGTGGGTACCGCACAACAAAAATGTGACATGGAACTACACCTTCCCCACATACTACAGTCAGACAGGCTCACAGAGCACCAGGAAAGACCCCCTGAACCTGACACTATCCTCTCCACAGAGAAATTAAATAAAAGGAGGATGTAAGAGGATGGTGGGCATGTCCCCTAATGTGTGGGAATATACGCGCTGCGTTCATGAAATGAAGAGATTTAAAAGGATCATTTCTACAGGCGGCACCATATTACCCTTGCTGTCACCTGGCCATGCAAGGGATGAAGGTTCAGGGAGCTGAGCTGCAGAGAAGCAGCTTCAGCTGCTTATTTACAGATCCTCAAGTGCAAGTATATTAGATCTTGTGACTGAGATAAGCACCCAGGCAAAGTCCATCACTCAGCTACAGTTACAGCAAACTGGCTATGTGTGAGGCTCTCTATTGGAGGCTCTGAAATGAATGCAGAATTAATGTGAAAGCCACATACTGCAGTACGCCACAGAGAGAAACAGTTTCCAAGTACACCCCTGGGCCTCATTTGGTCTGAAACCAGATCTATACTTCTCTAATTGTCCACGTCTATCCAGGCTGCTATAACAACAACAACAAAAAAAAATAGCCTTAAGACATTCACTCAGTTCTAAAGGGTAGAAGTTCAAGTTTAAGGTGTCACTGTGCTTGGGTGCTTGGGGCGGGGTCTGGCTTAGAGATGGCTTTCTTCTTGTTGGATCATCACAGAGTGAGTCTGGGGTGAGGGGAGTGAAAGGCAGTGAATGCTTAGCTCTCTCCTATCTCTTCTTATAAAGGCACTGATCCCACCATGGGAGCTGGACCCTCAAGATCTAATTGCCACCCTAAGACTCCATATCCAAACACCACCTCACCAGGGGTTAGAGCTTCAACATGTGAATTTGGGGATACACAAACATGTTAGTCCATAATGCTCAAACTCTATGTCTGCCTGTAGATGCTTTTGCTAGTGTCATTTTGAGGCTCTTAACCAGTGGAATCAGGTATAGACTACACATCCTTAGGTTTCAAGCTGGATCTAAAGCTAAGGATCCCAGTAATGGCAATGAACCACATTTTACTGGATTCTTCTCACCTGCTCTTTAGGGAGTCTGTTCATATTCAAACTTCACTGAGTATTTCTAGATGTCTCAAAATAGTTGCACAACCACTGACATCGACAAAAGTAAAGAGGGAAAAATACAGAATGTGAGAAATACTAGGATGTAGCTCAGTGGAACAGCACTTGCTCAGGCCTGAGTTCAAAATCTCAGCATGAGAGAGGGAGAGGGAGAGGGAGTGGGAGAGGGAGAGGGAGAAGGATAGAGGGAGAGAGAAAGAGAGAGAGAGAGAAGGAGACTATGGGATGATGATGATGTGTGTATGTGTGTGTAAAGACTGTATTGTGCTTTGGATATATGACCTTTGAGGTTCTTCAGTGGTTTCCAAGTGCCTATGCCTGCCCTGAGCTTGGAGACAGCCTGGCCAGAGAGATATATCTGTTTCCAACTTAGAAGAAAGCACTGAAGCATGAAGGTTGGGAGGAGGCCAGAGGAGAGAGTGCATTGAAAAGGAAAATATGACCAAGGCCCCAACATTAAAATGTACCTTGAATTAGAGATAAGGAGGGACAGCAAAGTCAGAAAACAGGCACACATGGGACAGTCTAGAAGACAGGAGGAGTCTCAGGTATGTAAGGGATCTGGACATCAAGTTAGCAGAAGTTAACCTTTTGTTCACATCAAGCCTACAGTGGATTAGAGTGGATTACAACTCCTACATTGCAGGGCAATCCACCTTATTCAGTTTACAAATTCAAATGCGAACCCTACTCACAAACACCCTCACAGACACACAGAGAAATGTTTAACCAGATACCTGGACACCCCGTGGTCTAGTCATCTCTTGGACATGGAGGAGGGAAAAAACAACCTTGACAAGCTCTGCAGGAAAGTTACAGGGTAGGCCCAGAGAAGATGGCACTGAATTTGGCATTGATGACATTCAGGGGAACGAAGGAGGAGCAAGATGTGGAAAGATAAGGTGCCAAGGAGTCGTTTGGCAGCAGGATATTTAGGAAACATTCTGGGTTGAACTGTGGTCCCCCAAAAGAGATATCTTAATTTTAGTACCTAGGAATGTGACCTTACTAAGAGATATGGTCTTTGCAGATGTATTCAAGTTAACACAAAGTCATTAGGATTGGCCCTTAATTCTATATGATGTGTGTCCTTCTACAAGAAGGAACACAGTTGTGGAAGACAGAGGCAAAGATTGCAACTATGCTGCCATAAGTCAAGGACTTCCGGAAGCACTAAAAGCTGGAAGAGGGAAAGAGGTCTTTCACCCTACTGTTTCAGAGGAGATAGACTGACACCTACTTCCGGTCTCAGAACCATGAGAGTAGGATCTCTGTTGTCTGAGGCCAAATTTGTGGTGCACTGTTATAACAGTCCTAGGAAACTAATATGGGCAGTACATTTAGTTTTATAAAAAATTTTTCACGAAGAGATGGACTTACACTTTTAGAAAAAGGAATGTTTGCTTTTCATGGAAATCTTTGAGTATGTGCATAGACTCAGAGAAAAGAATCTATAGAGAGAAGTTGAAGATTCAGAACAATAGAGTGGTTACTGAAGCATGCAGGAGGCAAGAGGGGGTTGAAATCACAACCCAAGTGACATAATTGGCATTTGTTATTGGAGGTTGGATGTCTTGGCCCAGATTCTACAGGAAGCAGAGCCTGAAGCAAGGATTGATATGCTGGCACTTCACATGGAGAAAAGGTGCAAGCCCATGACAGCGAAGTAAGGGATAAATGGAAGTAAGGCAAAGCAAGAGGCAAAGTCCTGTGATGAAATGCATTTTTGTGCTAATGGCAACTTCACAACAAGCTGTAAAGATGTTATTACAGTTCCCTGAAGAAAAAGAATCAATATAATATATATAGACATGGACAATGGAGATAGAGATACAGATGATACAGATATAGATATATGTCTCTCATAGGAAGAGAAATAGAGAGAAATTTATCATATGGAATTTGTTCATAGAGGCTACAAAGTCCCACATTCTGACATTTGCACACTGGAGTATCAGGAAAGCAAGAGGGACAGTTACAGTTCAAGTCCAAAGGTCTGAGAAACAGGAACATTAAAGGTGTAAGCTGCAGTTCAAGGGCCGGAGACTGATGTCCTAGCTCAAGCAGTCAGACAACAAAAACAAAGCCTCCCTTCTTTCAACTCTTTTTTATTAAGATTTCAGTGGATTGTAACTCCCACACTGGAAAAGAAATCCACTGTCTTCTGTTCAATTCAAGTGATATCTCATGCAGAAATGCCCTTGTAGACACACCCACATGTAGCATTAACCAGGTATCTGGGCATTCTGTGGTCTAGTGAGGTTGATGCAGAATTCACCATACAGACAAGAAGAAATCATACCTCGAACTACCCACCAGAAGGAGAGGGGACGTTCTCTGATGACCTCTCTCTGGTCTCCCACTTCCCAACAATCAAGATGTACCACACAGCAAGGGAAATGCCCATACACTTTTGAACTACAATACCCAGTCTTCCTTCACCAGTGCATACTGACCTTCATGGTAGAGATCAGTCTGGAAGTGAGGGATGGTCCAGCATGGTCTAGGCTCCAGTTAAGAAAGGGAATGAGGGAATCCAAGAAAGCACACAAAGTTTTTTTTTTTTCCAGTACATCACGGGAAAAGAGAAAATGGATGAGTGACCATATGAGGACATTTTTAAATAAAGAGAAGAGAAGCTGAGGAAACTGACTTTCCATGGTCGTTGATGAGGAAGACAGACCTCAAGTAGACTGTTGAGAAGGAAGGGATGGGGAAAATGATGGTGACCCGAAAGTGAGCTCTCATAAATCAAAACTGAGCAAAATAAACTTGGGATAAACACTGTATTATGGAATCCTAGGAATTCAGAGCTGGACATTAGAAGTCACTTTCCTCAATACTTTCACTTCAAAGATGAGCCAAAAAGGATTTAGAGATTAGTGATGAGCCTGTCAGAAATTTACACTGTTTGTTAATGGATCAGCCTGTTCTCATAATTAGTAGTGTGTGTGGGGGGGGTGGGGGGGGTGGATGTGGGTGAGTCTGTGTATTTAAGAATGGCTTTAACATTATGGTTGAACCCCATCTTCTCAGTTACCCACACGTACATAGGAACACAGATGAACCCTGAGGTTCTAAACTGGATTTTTCTCCGCCCGGTGGAACTTGCCTGAATTACAGGCAGAGTTCCGCTCTGGGGAAAGAAACGATGGAGCATGCTACAGCTATCTTGGAATCCAGAGGAAATGCAAACTGAGGATACCTCCTTCCAGACTCAGACAGCTTCCCCGAGACTTAGTTCTTGGGAACCCAGCCTGCTTGTTATCTCCTTCTCCCCACTCTGTATTTCCCTTTTCTGTAAACGGACACTGGGGCCAGAGGAAAGTAGCCAACCAAATGTATGAAATGCAACTGGAGCTGGTAGTGCCCTCCAATTTTTTGAAGACTTCCAAGATGGTGAATTGAATGGACACCCACACACTGCCACACCAGTGTGGAAAGTAGGGAAGAAATTACTGGTCACCTCTCCCTTTCTTTTATTCTAAAAAATGGGTCTCACCAGCCTCAACTGCTCAGACCTTTGTCCCCTTCCCCTTCCCATCCTGCACCCCCATCAAACTGAACCTACATTGAAGGTGAATACCTTGAAGGGCAAGCTCTCTGCTTTCTGGATGGCAGCAAGTTCGCCAAATGACCTAGTGTTTGCTAATACTCTATTTAGACTTTGGATTGGTATTGTCACACTATTCTTAACAAAAATAGTTGGGTATTGTCACATTTCTAGAGTCACACTGCCTGGATTAGGCATCTGTCACTCGAGCCACTCCTAGCTTGTCTCTAAAAATGTGCAGCCCAAACAAGAACACATCTACTGGGCCCAGAAGAGCACCCTGGATGCCTCCCAACTTCCTTCCGGGAGGATCGCCTCTGGGACTTTGATTGAAGGGTATGGCCTGCTTTCCTCAGGACTGTCACTGAAGGGACGGACGGCATGTGAGTTCTGGTGTCCATACTCTGGAAGATTACAGAACTAGGAATAAGCAAGCCAGTGAATAAGGCACCTTATGCCCCTTCCTCATTTTGGTCCATATTCTTTCCTCCTCAGATTTTAATAAGAGAAGCCTAGGTATACATCTGTACCTGGTCTGAGCTCTGACCATCTGTCCACTCAATAGATACTGATGTCTATTCTGAGTAAGATTCTCTACATGTGCATAAAACACAGGAGCTCCCAGTAGCCCTGTCTCCCAGCCCAAAGAAGTGACACTTGCAGAAAAGCAGGAGCTTATCTGGCTTATAGAAGTTGGAGTGTGGGTATCCTGATCTACTCTAGGGGGAGGGATAAACACAGAAGCAGAGATAAAGGAGTCTTCTCCACACCTCTCTTTCCTTTCCAATAAGCATCAGGCCTTCTGCTTGCTCTTGTCCCTTTGGCCCTGAAGGGTTGGGGGCAGTTGGAGGAGGATTGGCCAGGGCAGAAGGAGACTGGTGTGGGCAGTGAGCAGACAGGGGGAAATGTTGAGAGGAAACAGAGAAACTTCACCACTGCTGGGGAAACCATAGCCAGGAGGTAGAGGTGACTCGAGGGTCAGAAGGCAACATGGTGATACTTCTCCCAGGTCTGTATCTTCATTTCTATGTGCCTATCTCTCCTAGGTCACACTTCCTCTCCCACTGAGTGGGAAAAGATGGACCTGTGAGACAAGCGGGTGCAGGCTTAAATCCCAGGCCTCCTATAACCATCAGTATGGCCTTAAGGAACTGATCTGAGTTCTGTAAGCAGCAGAGTTTTTATTGATTAAATGAAAGGGAAAAAGAGGGCTAGCATACTTGCCTAGCATGAATGAGGCCCTAGGTTCCATGCCCAACACTGAACAAAAAACATATGTGTAAGATTCCCTGCACTGACAGTTTGTGTCTTGCTTTCCACTGAATTCCAATCTCCCTGCAAGTAAATTCTTCTTCTGTTGTTAATCATCTTCTACTCTATAATCTAGTTCTAGTGTAATCTCCAATATAGGGTTTTCATGAATAGCTTTTGGTTCCTTCCAGGCAGGAGATGCAGCCCATCCTGCTCTGAAATGATCCCTAGAACTGGATGCACAAAGGTGATCAGAATTCCCCCTCCTTGCTCATTCATTCAAATTCACACTGAGGACCAGCCCAGGTCTTAAGGACAGCAGTGACATGGTCTGCAAATATGACCTGGTCCTTGCAGTGGAAGGCTGGCAGCCACAGCTCTGCAGCAGAAGGGTGGAAACCAACAGTTTGCCTGCCCCTGGTGACAGCCAGAGTCTCAGCAAGCAGTCAGGAAACAGGGCATGGTTGCTGAGCCTGGGTGTACTGGGACCTGGCACAAGGAAGCTCAGTTAACCCTGTGGCTCTATGGGATCTGAGACTGCATAAAGAGAAGAATCCCATGCAAATGAAGGCCAGTGTAGCGGAAGGCTAAATACGTTTAATTAAAGGAAGGCACCTGGAGACCCAGCCGTAGGAGGAGGAAACTAGAGCAAGTCGGATGCACTTCGGATCTGGGAGGGGAGAGAGGCTCTGGTCCTGGGAGGCTTCTTCCTGGAGGACCCTTCCCCCACAGCCCTGCCTCCTCTGCCCTCCTCCTACCTTCAGCAGACAGAGTGGGACAGGTGGCCCAGCCTAGACTTAGGGACGATCAGGCCTACGACCCAGGAAGAGAGGAATCTTCTTGATCTTTGGCACAGGACTGGAAGGAGGAGATGCCTGCCCCAGCAACCAGGCAAGGAGAAAAACAGGCAGATCTCCCCTGGCTGCTAGCACAAGGGTCTTTCTGCTACCTGGCTGGAAATTCCAAGAAGCTGTGAAGTCCAGGGAAACACAGAGGGGGGAGCTTGAGAATCTCACTATCATCATCATCATCATGCCTAGAACTTTCAGAGCCCTTAACACTATGCCATGTGCTCCATCACTTCGTTTAATCCTCACAACCTTGGAATCCTAGGTGTCCTGATCATCCCCTTCTCATGGATGAAACAACCAGACCTTTCAGCAGACCATGTCACTGGTGAGTCCCCACAGTAAGAGGGTCAGCAGTGTCCAAGACTGTTGACCTCTACAGTTCAAGGCCACAAACCCCTTGTCCTTAGAATAAGGGCACAAGATGGTGGTGGACACAGCACCTTGGACAGCACCTAGCGCCTAGCTGGTGCTCACAGTAGGTGCCAGATCTTTATGACAATGCCCCCATCCAGACCTTCCTTCATATGGCATGGGTGTGAAGAAGATGATTCTAGAGAGAAAAAACATGGGGGAAAGAACTCCCCTGCTGAGCCCCAACAGCTGGGTTTCTGGGCAAGCACATCTCAGGTGCCTGAGTCCTGACCTCTAGACGCATGTGTTTCCATCAGGGCAAGGTGGAAAAAAGAAATGTCATTATTGTCAGTTCCTCTCTTTTGAGGAAAGGTTGTGGAGGGTTGGGAACAAAGACTGAACAGAGATCTCTGAACCCACAATAATCAGGAACCAGTGAGACTCTGTTTGACCTTAAGCTGCTCATTTCTGATTCATCTCTTTTTAATACTCACTACATATCAAGAATCCAGTGATATACCAAGAAAGTAATATTTATTACTCACCTGCCTGGGAGAATCCAGTTGTTGTAGCCAAACTGAATGCTACTTTTATCATGCTATCTCCCATAGGATTTCCTATTGTGGAAAAAAAATAACCTAAGCAGGGAGGGGCTTCTTTACAGTCATTGAATGGTCCTGTAGAATGAAACTCACCAGTGAGCTTTGCCTGAATGCCAACAGGGTACAAAGTCCTATAGGACACTTCACTCCTGGACGTCAGTAACAAACACACTTTGTTTTGTAAAGCAATACTTTTGTTTTGAAAGCCAACAGCTCACTCCATTTAAGATAATCTGCAATCGTATATGATAGGCACCATCACCTCCCTTTTATAAATCAGGAGTCTAAGGCTGGAAGAAGTTACATTGCTTGTTCAAGGCCACTGGCTTTAAAGTCCAAGAACAGGATGTGTTCTCTCTCAGTTAGCTCAGTTTATTTCCCAGAAATTTTCCTCACCATGCTCCCTCCAAGTTTGGTTGGGGTCACCTAGAGTTCAGCACCCCCAAATCCTTCTCTAGTGGCTTGCTGGAGAACAGCTGTGAGGAAGGTCCTTCTCTCAAACTGGACAGTGACTTGATCAAAATTTCTGGATCTAATCTCAGCAGAGGGAAAATCTGCAGACCTCTAAAAGAATTAGTGTGCAGCAGTCTTTGTCATCCAAAGCAAATGATCAATGCCAAAGTGTCACCAAGGGTCAAACAGGAATGATCCTGTCACCCTCGTGGGACCTGAAGCCAAGCTGGGCTTATTTCTTCCTTCTCCCATCAACTCCTCCCTGGAGCTCAGAGCAGAAGAGTGAGGAAATCTCTCCCTCAGCATCATTAAGACAGTATCTCCTCCCAGTTGGGGGTCCATGTAAATCAAAGCCCTAAAAGGTATGGAATTGGCCGTGGCTTGGCATACAGACCTGTATATTTAGCACAATGATTTAATTGTGCAGGTTGTTCCAACCCAGCAGTGCTCAAGCTGTCACATGTTCCCTGGGCAGCAGGTGCTACAACCTTTGCCCAGAAATTTGGAGGTGAGACTGAGTGTCAAAGAGGAGGAGGAAGATTTGGCCATTCCCACTGCCCCTGGGACCGCTGTCTGACCTTGCCCATGGCTTTTTCCCTACTCCCACCCAGAGTCTACTCCTCATGAGGTCATCAGGTCCTCAGAAGAAGAGAGAGGCAGGCAGTATCCCCATGTAAAACATGAATGACAACTTAGTTTCTGCTTCTATCACTAGCTGCCAAGAGTCAGTAAGGGTCAGGCACAACTGAGACTTGAATCTTGTATCTGTCTTATTCACTGCTATGTACCCAGTGTCTAGTGCCATGACATCATGATGAAGTCATTGTGTCACCTCACTGTTCACATCCATTCCACAGAACACTCAGGCAAGCACATACGTTCCTTGAAATCACCTGTGGGCCAGATCCTATCCTAGGCACTGAGGACACAAACACAGATATAGCTAACAAGTCCTGCCCTCATGAAACTCACTGACTGGGGGAATCAGATGGTCAAGAATCGGTGACATATATATTGTCAGACAGTGGAAAGAGATAGGGCAGAATAACAGGTGTAAAGAGTGAGAAAGAGATTTGCAATCAAGGAGTTGCCCAAGAGTTCACTGAGATGAGATCTGAGTAAAGACTCAGAGGTGAGGAAGCACACATCAGGTTAGGTCGGGAGGGGACTCTCACATGCAGCTCCAGAGATGGGGGAGGACAGAGAGAGGAAGCCTGGCATGTTAGAAGGAAGCCAAGAGGCCAGAGTGGCTGGTGCAGAATAAAAGAGTTCCAGCAGAGAAAGAAATGTAAGACGGAGAAAGGGAAAGTGTGAAATGTGGGGAGCATGAGCTGATGCACTAGGACTTTGGAGCCACTACTACAAGATGTGTCATTTTTCCTAAGTGAGCTAGCAAGTCAGTGAATGTGACTTGGAATGTGCTAGACTCTCATGCCATCTGTATTTTACATCATATACCTGCATAAATATATGTATACATCACATGTCACACATAGTATGACACATTGTCATATAGTAGATACAAAAAGCAATGCATAGCAACATATGTACTGACAAATATATTGATGTGATCATAGACATATGATGGTGTTTACCCACTGTCAAGTGCTTTATCAGTCAACAGTGTTACTGCAACTATGGGTCTCAATGTGCTTTCACACATGCTGGATCACAAAAGACACGCAATGTTAAAAAAAATGAAGCTGACCCTAAGCGCTTGTTGAAAATGAGAAAACACAGTATGGCAATGTTTAGCAAGTTTGCTCGACACAGATTTAAAATATAATCCTCTTATTCCTCTTTTTTGGAGATGGAGAAATTTAGTCCCAGGTAAACTGAGCAATCTTTCTAAAGCCCCAAAGCTTCAGTCCTAAGCTTGGAAACCTAGCTCTCTGACTCTCAGCAATGATTTTTTGTTTCCCTATATCCAAGGCAGAATCCCCAAGTATAATTTCCCCCACCTGTACCATCTTCTCCAGGTTTTCTCCACTGCTCAGCCACAGGGGTCCTATAAGTGCCCAGACTGGTGAAACTTGAAATCCAAGATGGCACATGGCTTCTCCCCATTGCCTCAGCCCTCTGGGTCCTAGACCTGTGTCTGCCTTGCTTGTCTGATCTGACTATCAATAGGAACTTCCCCCTTGGATGCTGGAAGGTTTTGAGGTGGGAAGTACCCTATCTGTTTGCAGTGGCCCAAAGTGTTGAATTTAGCAGAGGGCTTGGGACATGAGAAGACAGCATCTGGCTAGCACTTACAGTGCAGCAACAGGTTATCACCACCCACCCAGCAATAAACTTGAGAGTCAAAAGCTGACTATGAAAAGGTTTCTCCTACCCCATCACTTTTCTCTACCCCTATGGCTTCTCTCCTCCCTAAAGGAAGTGTGGGAGCACAGCCTCACCCTACCCTACTGTCTCAGTTACTTTTCTCTCATTGCTGAGACAAAATACCTGACACCCAAAATTAAGGAAGGAAAGGTTTATTTAGCTCACAGTCTGTGGAGGTTTCAGTCCATACTCGGCTGACTCCAAGGCAGGGTGGTACACACAGAGGGCTACAGTTTCATGGTGGCAAAAAATAACCAAAGCAGCAAGAGCAAAAGGGAGGAGTGGCAGCAAGCAGCCTCTTTCCCTCCCTTACACTGCATGCAAACTATCTGCCCCAGGGTGGGTGTAGCACTCACACCCATAATTCCAACATTGGACCATGGATCAATCATAAACTCCAGAAGCCCACCCCAGGACTACATGAGGCTTTGGGGGGACATCCAGGCATGAACCATAACACCTACCCACAGTCAGGCTTTCTCCAGTCCACTCACCACACTACACCCAGGAAGAACTTTGTAAAACCTCAGTCTGTTCATTCCCTTTCCCACACTAAAATCCCTTTGTCTTTAATATAAAGTCCAAACTTCTTAACCTTTCTTAGGGACTTTTGTTATGGAGCGGAGCACAACTTCCCACACTCATCTCTGGGCTCTCAACACACACACACACATACACACACACACACATACACACTGCAATTTATCCCTCACTACACTGAACTCAGCTCCACAAGCGTGCCTGACTCCCCACTGACCCACATACCAGATCCTTCCACCTTCACTCCTCTCATTCTTGTATTTTCTGGTCAATTCCAACCCTTGCTTCTGGCCTCCACTTAGAGGTCCCTTCTGAACAGTCGAGACTCTGTGAAGTACCCTCTCCATGCTACCAAGCTCCTTAAGCTTCCCACTCTTCACCTGAACCCCATCTATCACAGCACACACCTCCATGCAAAAACCTGTTCTTCCTGTCCACGAGGCCACGGCTCTTGTTTTAATCACCACTGCATTCCCAGATTTAAGCAGAAGGCCCAGCACTTAGTAGATATTCCTTTATCAATTGTACAACTGGAGGGAGGGAGGGAAAGAGAAAAGACTACTGATGAAGTAACCCTGGCATCATGCATGATTGTAATTGCTTTAAATTCATCATCTGTCACTTTTCTCTTCTTAGTAATAGTTTATGAATCACTTTCACACCACCCTGATGATAAGATGTGACCAGTGTGTGCATCCATTTTTACCAAGTATGAATAGCCTAAGAATCAGGGTGGGTGAGCAACTTTCCCAAGGTCACACAGCTCAGGACAGGGCTGCATCACAAACCTGGGTCTCCCTGACTTTTGAATACAAGTCCTTTCCACAACTCATAACCCCTCTGGGTCTGAAATGGAGAGATTGAGTCCTAAGCATGCAATCCAACTCTTAAATCTTGAAGGAGAGACCATAAGACTAAATTCAGGCATCCAGTTTGATATGTGAAGGTGGCCTTGGGCTTTTAGGGACTGAGGTGTACCCTCTCTTTTTTCCTGTATATTGGTTGGCAGTCAAGGATGCTCTGGGAATCAAGAGGGTTTCCCAGTCAGAAAGTCTACTCTGAGCTTCTGTACGCTTTGGCCACTTCCTGGAAGCTGACCATGGCCCTGGAGTAGGAGATCTCTCCAGGAACCCTCTTCTTCCTCTGCCTTCCCTACTTATATCTACTCTTTACAGTGACAATTCAAGAGCAACAAAAAGAGAAACTAGATTAAGCTGTGAGAAGCTCCTTCACCCCCTCCTGTTCCAACTCCCCCCACTCCCATTTCTTATTGCCTATTTCTTCAGGAAAATATTTACACAGAGATTTCACTGTAGAATAATTTCAATAAAGAAAAAAGGAGAGACATAAATACCCACTGGAAAGGGAATGATATTTTGAACTATAATGGAGAAGTTCAGAGCAATCAGGTAGAGCCAAATGGTCTCCCATGGGAAGGCCAAGACATTGTCCAGTGGATAAAAGCAACTCTCTGAGCAAAACTCAACAGAGAGGAGGCTACTGTGTATGCTAAAGCACACGCACCTAACACAAAGGTCACAATTTCAAAGCTAAGAGACATAGAGACACAAACAGAAAAGGTCTGGAAGAGAAATAGCAAATAGATAACAGAGTTACCTCAGGCTGAGGGCAGGAAGAAGGGAGAGATTAATCACTGTTTGCATTATCTATAATGTATGTATACATTCACATAAACACAGAAAACTAGAGAAGACTAGAATGACTTCAGCTCTACATCCGTGCAGTACTAAACTAGCCCAGAGAAACTCAGTCCTGGGAATGACTGAGTTTCACGTCCCTCTGAGCATGTCATATTCCCTAGAAGGAGAGCATTCAGGCAACAGAGCTCGGCAGCTGCAGTGAGGGAGAAGCTTCTAGGCCATGTTTATGGTCTTGGTCACTCAGAGGCAGAGGCCACTTTGTCCTCAGGTTGTCCCCAGTCCTACTCCTCCCCAGCCCTTCACTTCACTGCCACTTTGGGGATCTCTCAGTGTCTCCTGGTGCCCCCAGCATAGTAACGGTGACTCCACATGAATGTCTATGAGCAGTGTAGACCTGTCATCTTTACTGTGGCTGATTTCACTCTCATTGCTAACATTTCCTGAGTACTCACCGTGCTTCCAGCACTTTGTCAGCCTTCATTATCACTCTAACATACAAGCAAAGAACCACTTCCAGTCTGGCTCTTCAGACTCAAAAACTGCAGCTCAGAGAAGTTGGGTGACTGGCACCAGGTCAGAGATAGTTCAGGAATGTGCAAGAATTCCAGCTTTGGCCACACTTCCCACCCCACAGTTGTGACCACTTCCCCTATATCGCTGCATTAGAAAAAGCTGAGCACCAGGATCCAACAGGAAAAGGCCCAGGATGTTGTTCTACCTCCACTGGAGTGGGCCTAAGGAAGTGATTCTACTTGGAAAAATGCAATATTGGCTGATAGGGTTGAAACCTACAAAGTAATGGAACATGGATGAAGAGAGTAGGAGTCACCAGAGCCACAGCACACTCTACAAAGTTCAAAGGAGAAGAGAGGGCCGGGGATGTAGCTCAGCAGCACAAGCGCCTGCCTGGCAAGCATGATGTTGTGAGTTCAATTCCCGGTACCCAAAAAAAAGTCTACAGCCATATCACCCTGAACGCACCTGATCTCGTCAAAAGAGAAGAGTTCAGGACAAACAAAAAGAAACACTACCATACACAACGATAGTGTCTAAAAATGCAGTTTAAAATGAAGTTTAAAATTCAACAGGTGGGTGATTCTCTCATCACCATAATGTGTTCCATGCTTCACAAGTCACCAGGGTGGGGCTGGGAGGAGGAGGCCTCACCCTATGCCCACAGTCTTTGGTTTGCTTTTCATTCTTTCATTCTTTTATTCTCTCTAGGCCTTGCTGAAGTCTCCTCACCAAGGGCCAAGCTTCCTCTCAGCTGTGGGTCACTGTGGGTCCTGAAACTGACAGAAACTCTTCTCCAAGTTAATTTTATACTTTATTCCAAAAACTCCCTTGGAGCTATTATGGTTGTCCACACCCTGGGACACCCCATGGGGAAGGGGAGGTAATGTTGTTTGCATATTAGATGGGCCTGAGCTCAGACCTTTGTCCCACCACTCAGATACTGTGTGACCCAGAACAACTTCTGTGTCCTGGTTGCCTGCAAACCCTGGCTTCACTGGGAAATATGAAAACCAAATGGGGTCATACAGAAAGCACTCAATAGGTCCTGGTATTTAGAGACGCAGTAGTAGTGATAGCTGCCATTATTTGAAGAAAGCAGAGTGCTTAGCATTTCCTCAATATGATGGCATGATCATCCTAGTACAGGGGCCATGGAGTAGCAAGGACATCCACCGAGCATAGCGAGAAAAGTGGGCATCCTAAGGCCCTGCCCCCCAGCACAGAGCTGCTCCTCCGAGCAAAGGGAAGGCAGGGGCTGCCATCATAGTAACTGGTAGGGGACACTCTTGAAGGGAGCTTAGGCTCACAGGAGTGCAGACAAGCACCCAAGACAGTTCTCTTCAGAATATGCCAGAAACCCTCCAGGACCCAAGCGGAGAAGGTTGGGGACAAAAGCAAGAACCTGTGGCATTCCAGAGCCACAGAAAACAGAACCAGTCCTGAGTCTAATGAAAAGCCCTGGGCCTGGGTTTTTCCTTGGTGTTTCCCCAGGAACATCTGTTGGAAGGGCAGCCCACTCAGTACCCTGGCCTTGACGGAAGAGGATTCCAGTGTCCTGACTCCCACTACTGTGGCTGGACCAGAAGGGCCTGACCGAGTGGAGGACATTTTTGCCTGGTCAGCTACTCTTTTGTAGCAGAGTTTTCTGGCCACTCTTTAAGTTCCAGAACCTTCCTTCCTGATGGGACAGGGGTAGGTGCTAGGTAGCGTAAGGGCCCAGCCTGGGATGAGCAGAATTTCCACGACTTAAGGTCTTATTAAGCCATTGAGTCAATCACCTACAGCTGGGTGACCCTGGTCCTACTAGCTTTCTAGGACTCACTTTTACGTCTGCAAAGCAGATTACAAAAAGGATCTAACTTGTTATTTATAACTTATAAAAAGTATAACCAGAGAAGAAAAGAGCTATGATACCTCTTCTATGTACTGACCCAGTCTTCTCCTTCAGGTCACCTTTCTTTCTGCTTCCCCAGTGAGGATTTTTCCTGCCCCATCCAGGAAGTAGCAGGTTCTCCCACAGTAGCCCAGTGGCCGCTGCCAAGGGGACATGGGGTGGGCAGACAGCCCAAGAGACATGTGCCCAGCTCACATCTCCAACTCTACCCAACTGGACAAATGCCACTGGTGGCTTTTTCCAAACTGCCTTCCCCTCAGCCAGCGGCCCTTTCCTTTCACCTGCCAGGACCTGTATTTCTATTTCTGTGTTTTGCAAGCCTGGGGGAGGGGGAACATGGAGCAATTAATGATTGATTCTCAGACACAGCCACCAGGAGGCCCTAGGGCAGGCTGCTGGCCATTTCCTGAGTGTGGGGACAGGGTAGACCCAGTAGAGATCCCTTGTGGCAGGATTGGGAAAGTCCGTGACAGGAGAGGGGATGTGAAAACCGCAGGTGTCCTGGGTGCTTCTGCCCTCCAAAAACTGGAGACGCAGCCAGCTGGAGCTGCCAGGTGCTGTTGCTTCCCTGCTGCTACTAGCTGTGCTCCTCTTTTGGGTGAAAGGATATTTTCTGCTCCCAGTAGGTAGTCTTGTGCCACCACAGCTCCAGCACCCACCCTGCACCCACAAGCTCCAGCTCTCTGGCTTTTTCCTCTCCAATAGCTTGAACCCAGCGGCTCAGGTGGCTTAAAAAAAAAAAACAACTCATCATGCTTTGAGGAAGGATTAAAGGAACCGACTTCTGCAGCATAATATTAGAGGAGTTTTAACTCTGCCCTTCTTGGACGCATTGCCCCTGCTTTTGTTGTCTAATAATAATTAACTTTTGTACAGAGCAGTAGTTCTCAAAGGGCTTTCACATTCATAACTCTATTCATCCTCACAACAAAGCTAAGACATAGGTTTCACTCCCCCCGAGCTCACACCCACATCCTACAGAAGAGGAAACTGAGGCCCAGAGGGAGGAAGAGGTCCCATTTCACACAGTCAGGGTAAAAACACCCAGGCTGTGCCTCAAAGTAGAAAGCTGCTGTTTTCTTCCTAAAGGATCCACTTTGGCCCCTGAGTGATTCATCACATAGAGGAACTGGCACAGGAGGACTGCCAGGGACAGAGCTCTTCCCCAAGGGCTGCACAAGGAGAATTTGGAGACCTCAGGAGGAAGGGGAGGAGGTGACCCAGGTCTCTTCTGCTGGGGCACCTGGGTTAGGGGAAGGGGCCCCATAGACCATGCTGGAGAATAAAGGCTTTGTCACCTGAGGGGGCAAGTGGGAACATTCCACCTGAGCAATCAAACACTCACCTAGTAGTCAGGTGAAACTCTGAGCTGCTTCCAAGAGACCCCCCAAACCATCTCCTCCGCATCTCTAATCAGTAGCTCAACTTACTGTTCCCAGGACAGCCCAAGTTTTAGAACTGGAAATCTCACATGTAGAGAAGGCCCAGAATTTCATCTGTGGAAAGCCAGACAGTTTATCAGCAGGGCAGTAGACTTCTCAGCTAAAATCTGGAAAGAAAGACCCGCAAATTGACCCAGAAGTTAAAAGTCACAGAATATTATGCAAACTCAAAAACTTACTAGAGTTGAGCAGTTACCTGGGATTACTGGAAGGTTAAACATGAAAGAATAGTCATTTCTACAAAGAAACACTCAGGTCTGTGGCCAGATTTCTCAAATTTTTAAACAAGCCAGTTATTATTTTCCCCTCTCTGGCTTTGCATTTTACTATTGCCAACAAATAAAATTTTCTTGTAAGAACACTGAGTTTTTAAAAATTATAACTAGGTGGACACCATAAGTTGCCAGTTGATAAGCTTGGCAGGAAAACCTTACAGGGATCACACTGGAGAAGATGCAGTAGTGAAGGAAGTGTTGATTTTAAAGTGAGTTCTCAGTGTCCTATTGAACTCAGAGTAATGAAGCACACATATGTGAACTTTCAAATAAAGTCAATGGGAGGCTTGAGATTTGTAGAAGCTTGAAGGAAAACTTTGACGAAGGGAATTTCAATATTTGTGTTATATTATATCATATTACAATATATATTTAAACCCTTCATTTTCTGGAGGAAGAAAATAATGCCAGGAAGACAGAGGGTAAAGGATAATGACATTTTTTTGGCCTTGGTCTTGGAGCATCAGAAAGTACCAAGGAATTCAGACCTGATTTCCAATTGTAATTAGAAAGCTTGGACAGTTGTTTTTATCTCTGCTCACAAACTCCTTACTGCTGGTTGGTTCTAGAGGTCTTCTCTGCTGAGAATCCTCCTGTCACACTGCAGAAGGGGTGCTGTCCAAGTGTGTGTGTGCGCCTTTCCTTAAAGGGTAGTGTTACATAGCTGTGTATTATGTTTTCAAGTGAAGTGATGTTTTTTAAATGTTCACACATAAAACAGGAATATTTTTAATAAGTTGCTTGCTTCGGTCTTTGAAAACATTTGCCCAAAAAGCAAATGAAGACAGGAGATTTGTTAGTTAATTAAAAAAAAAAAAAAAAAACATTGGATAGAATGGATGAGCAAGTTTCTCTGGTTATTGGCGTCTCTCAGATGCCTGGCTCAGGTAGAACCTGGGGATTTCAGGCTTGGTTAGGATAAACACTTGTCAGACTCACTGTGAAGCACTGCCTGCCTGATGGGAAGGAGCCTGGTGCACGATGGTGGGCATCTCTGCTGCAGCCTCTGCACTCAACCTGCTCCCTGACATGGCAGAGTAGAGGCCATGGTGGCAAAGTGGCCCGTGGAATCCATGGGACCTGTGTCAAGATCTACTTCCAGCCTCACCTTCAACCTTCTCCCTCCGGGGAGGCTGACCAGCGAAGTTGAGGATCTGGACCTCTTAAAACCACAGATCAATATGAAATAAGAGTTTTGGAGAAATACTTAAAACACAGCACTGGATACTTTCATTTAGACCCCTTTACAAGTGTGGGACATTTACATAGCAATATGTTTCTATCGCCTCACAAAATGACAAATTTCTCCTAAATGGAAAGATGAGAAAGACTGGGTGGGAAGAGGTACTGAATTTTTGTTTTTCATGAAGAAAAATTGTTTGTGAGTTTTCACATAGACACGGGTGCATGCGCACATCCCCTAAATATCCTCTAGGTTCCTCTGCACCTTCCCTTGCCTCGTCTCCCTGTAGCAACTTAGCATCTTCAGCAGTCTCTCAAGGCAGGCTACCTTCTCCAGGCCCACAGGGCTGTCTTCTCAGTTCTGCTCCTGGACAGTCCAGGGACCTGGCCTAAGCCTGGGGGAGCACCCAGGCCCTGCCCCATTGGCTGTGGGAGCTGTGCTTCTGCATGTTTACACACAGTCTTCCCTGCATCCTGATTTCCTGTACCCAGAAAGACAAGCTATGAAGAAGGAGGGGACAACTTTCACCACCACTAAGGGCCTGTCCTTCCCACCCAGGGGACCACCCTTCTTATCCACACAAGAACCTCACACTTCAGAAGCTGCTGATTCCTGCAGACAAGGCCAAAGGTCACCCCAGTATTGTCCCTTTCTAAGATCTTTCCAGAGGAGGTGAAATCTAGATCGTCACTGCTCTTCCCCCCAAATTCTTCTCTCAAGTTCAAAATCCTCAAGGAGTAAAACAGGGCAGGTGGCTGTGCATACCTTTGGAGGACAGGGGAGTCCTGGGGCCGTGGGCATGTAACTACTTCCCTTAGGCTAACAGTATATGGGTGCAGATCCTCTCTATGTGGCCCATAGGCTTCAGGATGTTCAGGAGCCTGCCTGGAAGAGATCCCCACCAGCCTGCGGGGGTGGGACCATGGTGCCTGCAGCCCTGTGGACAGGCTTCTAAGAAAGAACTGGGAGAACCAAAGCAAAAGTCCCCTCCTTAGAAGAGTACTTCCAGGTGAGCAGAGGAGCGGACAGAGGAGGGCTGCAGGGTATCCCAGCGGAGACCAAATCTCTCACTCTGGTGGTCAGCGACCCCAAGAGGCCCCAGAGAACCTCAGCTTAGGCCCTGAGGCCTCCAGCTCCCACTCCTCCAATATTCCCAGGCCTGCTGTGTTAGGGCTCAGCTGCCTCCCTCTCTTCCCTCCGCTGGAAACAGAAGCTCCAGCGAATGTTTCTAACTCCTGAGTCCACTCAGCCATGTCCCCCTTGCAAAATCCTCCCCTTCCCGCACCCCCCTGCACCCAGCCAGCCAATCCGCGGCCTGCGAGCCTCGCCAGCCCCATCTCCCAGGGCCTCGGCGGGATAAAACCGGTCGGCGATGCTGGGTGGATGGGAACAAACTTCACAACCAGGAGAGACGCTGGGCCCAGGACACCGTGGTGGACAGGTGGACGCAGGCAGTGAGGGCCTGCGGCCAGTCGGCCAGGTAAGCCGCCCCGGGGAGCAAGGAGGTGACTGGGAGAGAATGGGGCTGAGAGAAAGGAGAGGGTCCCAGCAAGACCGGCAGCCTTTTCTCTGCCAAGTTAAATAGGATAACATAACGCTGGGGCAGTGGAAGGAGAGGTACCTGGGCAGGCTGGAGTTTGGCGGCTCTTCCACACACCCCCAATCCCTTGATCCTTCGGACAGGCATATTGAATCGGCCAACCTGAGACTGACACCCCTTCACCTAAAAAATCATCGGACTCCTGACACGCGATGGAAGTCTAAAGGATAGGGCCTGCAGGGGAGACCTCAGTCAGGCTGAGGGCTTCGAAGCTCATGCCCCTTCCCCTGGTCCTTTTTCCGCAGGGCAGCGGAGCGGGCACAGCCTGGACCTGTGTTAGGAAGCCCCAGTGTTCCAAAGGCTGCGAGCGACTCCCCGGCGATGCCTCACAACTCCATCAGATCGGGTAAGGACACCGCGGCGGCGTAGCCGGGACCCTGAGCCCCCGCGCCGCCTTGCGTCCGTCCGTGCGTGCGTTTGGGTCGGTGGGACTCGGGAGCTGACGATCGAGGCTTGTGGGACCCACCTGTGTGGTGACGCAGCTGGGGGCGCCTCGGGCCTGGCTGTCGGCTGGATCTGCCTAGCTGGTCCCGGGTGTCCCTCGACCAGGCTGAGCCGCTCTTCCCAGGCCTCGGTTTCTGCGGACCACACGGAGCGGTGAGGGGTTCTCTACGGGGTCACAAGGGTTGTCCTTTGGGCCCCTGCAAAGGCCCTGCTCGGCCTATAAGGGTGGACATCGAGCGCTCCCGCAGGCCTGGGCCGCACAGGTGCTGGACTTGCAGCGCCCTTGCCCAGGACCTCTAAGCCCTGGTCTCCGGTTGTGCTCGGCGCTTGCGGGGACTACCCTGCTGGAACCACGAGCCTCTCACATCTCTAACGCCAAGGGGAAAGGAGACTGGGGTCCTGGGCCTGGTAGCCAGGAGCGCACTCTGGTGCTCTGCTCCTGGATTCTCCCCAGCTCCGCACGGGGCAGGTGGGGAGCTGCGCGTGGGGCGCCCGCTGGCCCAGACTCCGCCGCCTGCGGATCCGAACCCCCTCCCCGCCTGCACTGGGGCCCAGGCCCTTCTACGGTGCCAAAGCTCCTCCCGCTGCGCCTGGTAGGGCCCGGGCCGGGCGGTCTGCGGCGGGAGGATCCCCAGGGTCGGGGCTGGGGACGCGGTGGGCACTGCAGGCCAGGCGCGCGGGCGGTGCGGGCAGCAGGCTGGAGCGCGGCCCGGCCCGGCCGGCGGTGATGGATGGAGCTGGGCGGACCGCGGGGAAGGCGATTTATGGGGCCAGGGCGCATCGCTATCGATTTGGGCCGGGGAAGTGAGAGGAAATCAATATTTCAGATGAATTTTCCGCGAATATGAAGTCCCGCTCGGCAAACGGGACATTTGTTATAATAAGGAGGGTCGGATCGCGCGCGCCGCGCCGCTGAGATCTCTATTTAGCCGAGAGCGCCGCGGGGGCCGCGCTGCGCCTCCAAGTCGGGGTCCGAGGGCCCAGGCTCCCCGGGAGGGGCACTGGCAGGCCCCTGGGGCGCGGAAAGGTTTTTCACCCGGGCTGGCCCGAGAATGGCGGCGGGCGGAGTCAGCAGAATACCCGCTCCTTGCCCCCAGGCTCGCTCCGAAAGTGGGGCTTTAACGCGCCGGCTGCCCCCTGCGCGCGCGCGGGGCAGCTTTAGGAGCCGAGAGGTCTCCACCCCCGGTGCCGCGGGTTTAGCGAGGCCAGGAACCGGGCGGACCTGCCTGGCATCCCTTAGCCGGCTACTCCCGCACAGCCGTGCGAGCTCCTGGGCCACTTTCTGAAGCCAGAACAAGGTTTCAGTCCCCTAGCTTTCAGCCAAAACCGGGTACAATACCGGGCGCCGCCCACACCCCTGGATGAGACGGGTTCCCAAGGCCCAGCGCAAGGGGCCCCTTGCCTGATTCCAGGCCGTGCTGGCCCTGACCACTTCAACTCGGATCTGGGGTTGCATTTCCCCCAACCCCATCTTCCACTGACCCCTTTGGGAGATGGTTGGAGGAGTGGGTGCTCCAGAACCTCGAATTCATCGTCCCGCGCAGGACCCTTTTCCTCCGACGCTGTCAGAAAACTTAACTCCTTTACAGGCTCTCGTGCTGGCTTATTAATATTATTAATTATTTCTCTACATGGTTTCATTCTAGAAGCACTCATCAGAATAAATGGGAATTAAAGAAAGACAAAAGGCACCATTTACTTTTACTTTACTTTTAATCAACAGTCCCAGATGTTGAGACCCTGCTTTCCCATTAGCTCAGATGCAGATTGCCCTTGGGTTTGAAGAGGGAGCCATCTGCCCCGGCCCCGCCTGGTATTTTTCTGTCTGGGGAAGCCAAAGCGGTTTCTCCCACCCTCACCCCAAAACAAATAAAGCTTCGAGGAAGGGAGAAGGGAACTTTCTCCGTTAGTTTAATTTAATGCTAAACGTAACAAAGAAGAAAATGAAAATTGCTCAAAACACCTCTACCGGCT
The DNA here is from genome assembly GCF_000276665.1 of Chinchilla lanigera. Taxonomy (NCBI): domain Eukaryota; kingdom Metazoa; phylum Chordata; class Mammalia; order Rodentia; family Chinchillidae; genus Chinchilla; species Chinchilla lanigera. The sequence continues at coordinate 1,018,939 of NW_004955470.1, forward strand.
CAAATCTGTCCGGGTTCCGCCGCCCCCCCGCCCCCCAAGCCTCTCTCTCAAAAGAAAGAAAAAGCTGAACTAGGACCCTCTGTCTTTCTGGTCAGTTTACTTGACACCGCCGCCTATCTCTAGAGCTAAATTCATAAGCTAGCCATCTTGCTCTTTTAAACTCATTTTCTCTGGTTTTAGCAGTTTCCCAGTTTTCCCCAGGTTCCTCCTTTTCTGAGTTTTGTATTTGGAGATTTCCCCGGTGTAAGTTTTCTAAAGAGCGAACTCCAGGGCGCGAGCGTCGGTTTGGAATTTCGCGCGAGCGAGGCGAAGCGCACCCTTTTCTGATCATCTGAGTCGCCCAGGGAAAGTTTCCTGCGCGGCCTCTGCCGCCCAGGCCACGGAGGCTCAGCCGTGGCTCGTCCTTGGCTAATCTTATTTTACAGCGAGATCTTAGTATCTTCTCTTCTACAGCTGTATTCTGAAGGACTGGCGCGAGCGGAATTATTCTGATTCGGCGATGGGCTGAGCGTTTCCGTGAAAATCCGCCGGGATTTTTGTTGCATCAGGGAACAAAATCCTCTACAGCAAAATCATTTTTTTTTTTAAATGTTCAAAGAGGCAGGAGAAAGAACAAATGCCACGTGAACATGCAAATAGCAACAATACGGTGTCCACGAGGGAGGGAGTTTTGTAAAATCAAGACACCCGTTAAAAGTTACCTGAAACAACTTCTCGCAACCGCCCCCCAAACCATCTTGAAGATGGGTAAAGCCGCTGTGAAATTAGAGGTAAAATGAGAACTAAAATCAAGGAGAAAGAACGCCTCTAAATTGCCCAGCCTGAAATCTAAAGCCCTTTCCTACGTTGGATTTAGAACGGAGGAAAGAGATAAATGCGTTTGGGAAGGATCTGTTTTCTTCCGGGTTTCTTCGGGTAAAAATAAGGTCTTCTGCAAGAAGCAGGGTTGAAGCACATAAAGAGGTATTGGGGTCCCTCAATTCATCTTTGTTTCAAGATGGTCTCTCCTCCCACCCTGCTCAATGCAAGTTAATTAGGAGATAATTTAGCTACCTTGTGAATTAGTTTTAAGATAAGTATCTTTTCAAGCTTTGTCACTTTAATTGCCCCACTGATTGATAAGAAGTAATTATTTCTAATTGACAGTTTTTGATGTCTATTGGAAGCATTTATTTGGGACTTTTTGGGGGTTAGAAGGAAAGTTAATTAATTTTACCAGTCTGTACCCAAAAGGACTTTACCTAATTTTGCTTAGGACAAAGGAAGTAAAGGAAACAGAATAAAAAATCAGTCTCGTGGAATTTTAATTATTAAGAGCCATTTTGGTTCAAAGGAGAGCATCTAATATAATATGTCAAAACTTTCTCGTCATGGCTTCAAATCTCTAATTTTAATAAGGTGCACATTTTATGGGTACATTTTTTCTCATGGGTGTATGTATATCCACAAGCCTTTTATCTAGCAACTTCATATCAGAGTAGGTCTCTCCACTTTGTAGTTAATTTTTGCAAAAAGTAAAAAACAATAGTACTAAGTGCACTCAGAATAAATGAAATCATTTTTTGTAAGAGCTAATTATAAGGAAGAATTACTAATGGTCATCCTCATTCCGTAATTATTGATGGAGTTTGGGTATAAAGGTGAAATTTTACTTATGGTAATAAATTTTCTCATTCCTAAACCTTGGAGTAAACAGTTTAATCATTTACATCCTCCAGAATATTTTACTGTGTGAGAGAAAATAAAGGATAAAGAGAAAAAGACAATGAAAAGGAAACAATGGGAGAGGGGAGGAAAGAGGGAAACTGCTGGGAGAATAAAATGAAAGCACTTATTTCAGAAAGGAAGGTGGCCAGGTGCATAGAACTTTTGCTATTTAATATAAGAAAACTGAGTTACTGTTTTCAAAACACATTCTCTTGAACACAGACTCTTTACCCTAAACCACCTTAGAAGGGAACATCACCTTACACCCCACTTTTCTACACAAAGAGGCAGAATCTTTGGGAGGCAGCTGGTAGGAATATTTGATTATCAAAGTTTTGATGTGAGAGTCCATGCAAAGGAAACAAGAAATCATTCATTATGCTCTGACAACTTATAGCAATTCAAGTGCTATTACTTTTACTTTATTATCAAAGCCCCTGCGATCTTCCTCACTCATTGCATATACTAAGTCTTTTCATAGGAAAACCTCTGACTTACGGACAGAAGAACACAGCCCCGCATTAACCCACAGTGGACACACATGTTCGTACACACACAGGCGCGAAATGCAATCACACAAGATGTGAGCCTGTCAGATGAATTTCAGTCTGGGCCTTTTTCAATCATTTATGTATAAAATCTTGTCTGCCTCTAATGCTGTTTCTTTCAGATTACATGGATCTGCAAGAATGAGGAAACATTTTAAATGAAAAAGGAATCTAAGACGTACAAACAGCAGATAATATCACATACCAACTCCACTATTAGTGAAACAAAAAATATATAAATAATTGCAAAAAAAATCAGCAAGGGAGAGTTTAGTAATGGAAAATTCCCCTGCAATTAAACAAAACAGTAATTTAGTGGAGATATGCCTGAATGAATTAGCATTTATTAATTGGTTCTCATAAAAACAATTTGTGTGTGTTGGGGAGGGGAATGTGGAAAGTATATATTTTCCTCAGGAAAAGATCCTCAAATGTTCATATCAAACTATGCCATTATCAGAATCTATTTTCTGAAAAATCCCAGTTCTCTCACTGGCAGGTTTTACCTGCACAGGGAGACCTGGGGCGCGAGAGGAAAAGCTCCCGCTAGAAAAGAAAGAATGAAGCTAGTCCCCTGTTCTTTTGATACACTTCCAAATGTGAAACTGGCAAGATCTGATATCCTTAGAAACATCCAGACTAGGTCTCCAAAGACTCCCAGGTGTCCTAACTCCTCTGAGGCACAGCTGGCTAACTGAGGCAGAGAAGGCAGCTTTGTAGTTCTGGTCCCCCCAGCCTGCTGGAGCATCCTGGCTGGCTCAGGCAGGAACTACAGTTTGTAATCTCAGCGAGGAGCTTGCTAGGGTTGACTGGTGCATGGATGTGTTTACTTTCTCTCGCCACAGTTGGTCTGCTTTCAGTTCTAAGCATTTTAAAGCTGCTCTATTTATCAATCCAAGAGGTGCCGACTTCTCAGCTGAGCTGAGAAGCTTTGAGCTCTGTGGTTCTGAGTACAGAAGAAGCCAAAAGATAAAAGAAACTGGTTTGCTTAAGTGGGGAATGAAGATGATTTTCAAGGGGGAAGGGTAGGGAATGCCTGAAGATTATTTCTGCTTTTGTCTTAGTTGAGACTTGGGGAAGGACTGAGACATTGGCCCCTGTCAGACCCCAACTCCCTTGAGAGGTACACAAATCTTTAAGGGTGCAAAACACCCTCTAAGAGAGAATGTGCCCCCTACTGCTGTTCTTCAAAGGAATGTTTCCTTTTAGTTTCAGACTGGAGCAGCTTAACCCAAGTTCATTCAGGGAGGGAGCTGAAAGACATCCTGCCTAGGGAACACATGCAATGATTGTTCTAGCAAGGGTGCTAGAAGATGGTTCCTTTTGGAGAAAGAATGAGGGGTCGTCACCTAGTTTGAAGCTTCATTTCCCCAGGCCAGTTCACTCAGCCCGCAGTCGGTGACGCTGGGCCTCCCCAGCATTGTATCAGGGTGTCCTGGGCTGAGATTTCCACCTTCTTTATTTATCTGTAGTAGTGGCACTTTTGAGGAGGTCTTTGAGGGTTGAGGATTATTGTCTCCTATCCAGAATTAGAATGACTGGCCCTTTGGGGTTACCAAAAGCCCCTCCAGCCCCTCTTTTGTCAAATGGGGACATGATAAACCCTATATAAGCTACTGGTCAGAAAAATCTTCATGGGATGATTTCTATTTTGAACCTATAATTCTTGTCACTGAGGCTAGTCCTTCCCCAGAAGTGGATCTGGATACAGACCAGCATCTTTTTATTCAGGCATGTCTAAGGTTAATGGTACAGAAGTTTAAGGGTCTCCCAGAGATACCTGAGTCCTTTCTCTGTGTTTATTCTTGAGGATCCCCTCACAGTCACATATGTCATATAAGATGGCAAGTGTTTTGGGGGCTCAGCACAGCCAGCTTTACACTGTGTCTTGCCCTGCCTATGCTACTTTTATGCCCAAAGAAAGAGAACTGATCCATAGGAGCTGAGCAAGCTGTGGACTTCGTGATCTTTCAGTAAGTGGAAGCTGTGATTCTCATCTCTGAGGACTGCTGTAGGTGTGGCATTGTGCTGAGAGGCATAGTCTCATCTCATTTAATTGTCACAACTCTGCCAGGCAGGTGCTGCTGTTGACATTTGTTAGAGAAGCGAACTGATACTCAGAGGATGATCTGACTCTAATTCCCCTTGCACTGGTCCACACACACCCAAAGTCCAGCTCATCAGAGCTCTGCGCAGAGTATGGAGGGACCCTGCTTGCAACCTCGGTAGAAACATAGCCAGAACACTTGGTATGAAGGTGCAAGTGTGGCATTCAGAGCCTTCTACCAGCTTGTTTTTCCTAATCATTGTCTCCACCTCTCCAGCAGTTAATTCAAGTACATCCTTCTTGGCATGAGTCTCAGTCTTCCCATCTGTGAAATGGGGGAAGCAAGGAGTCACTGTCTCAATCCCCCTTCCTGGAAATGCTCTGAAGAGGAAAGAGATGACCAACCGCTAGGAAAGACTTCTTTTACTAGAGAAGGGCTTTCTTTCAACATATTCCCAAGACTTCCGTGTTTCCACATGCACCAGAAAAAGCAGCCACCCTTGGGTACCTCAACAGATCAAGGCTGCAGGATCCGCCTTCCCTCCCTCGGCATCTCAAAACCATACTCGGCGTCTAAGCCCAGGTCCATTTTGGGAAGTAATGAGTGAGTGGCTGTGATGGAAGAAGCTTCAGAGTTACCAGGAAGATCTGCCCACTGTGCCAGGAACCGCACTGGCTGCCCAGTCCCCTGGTGGCACAGCCAAAAGTGCTGGAGTACTGGATGGGCTTTCCCCAAGGTTAGGATTATTCCTTGGGTCCCCCTCACTCAGGGGCTCAACAGTGAGGCCTCTACTCCTTTGGGGCCTCCAGCTTGTCACCTTAGCCTGAAAGACATCTCATTTCAATGTTTTCACTTTTACATGTGCAGAGCAGCTGCCGAGCTCCTGGGCTGGTTGGGCTTCTCAGATGAAAACTGAGTCTTTGGTTTAAGCAGAAAAAGAGAGACTGAGGAGGAAAAGGCATGTCTTCTTTCCCTGCTTTTAACTTTTTCCTTTCTTCCCCTTGTCTTCAGCCATAATGGGCACCAGTTTTGTCTTTTTCACTTGTTTTCCTAATGGCCTTGGAGTGACCTGGGTGGTTAGTGCTAATTAGTCCACTGCGACACATTGTCAGTGTCAGGCCAGCGCAGCTGAGAGGTCCGGGAGCAGACTGCGGGAGGCATCTGGTAGGAAATGGCTTAATCTCCTGTCGTTGTGTGGACTGTGTGTTTGCACACACCCAGGGCCCTCTGTGTGTGTTGCATTTTTTATTCTTCAATGACTCCAGGAGAACAGCAGAACTATTATTCCTGGGATCAACTCAGGGGCGAGAGGTGTCAAGAGGGTGAGGGACTTCTGAAAATCACTGTGGAGCCGGGGCCTGCTGCAGGCTTGTCAACCCAGAGTCCGTGCTCTGCAACGGTGGGAGGGGGCCAAGTGCTGGAGGCTTTGTTCTTGACCCAGACCTTGCTGTTTTCTCCTTCTGTGACCTTAGGCAAGTCAATTGTCTCTCTAGCCTTGATTTCTTCAAATCTATAAAAGACAGATGTTGGATGATTTCTAGGAAGTGATGTACATAAAACCAGTGTCTTCATCTGCCACAGAGTGACTGCTGAGGACATTTTTCCCCTCTCCTATACAGTAGTCCCCAGGGAAGGGAGGTTTCTGAGGCATGTTTCCAAAGGTTCTATTGTCTTGGTATTTCCTGTGGAACTCAAAGTGGGAAACTTCAAAATCAGTGCTGAAACTTTGCTCCATCTACATCTAGATGACATTAACACTCCATGTGGATAGATTAATAGGCCTCTGAGCTAGAAGTGTTGAGGCTAGATTAAGAGGAAGCATGGCAGATGCTGGCTGAGACCCCTGCGCCATTGTCAGCTGTTTGTAGCCCCATTGAGAAAATGATTTCTTATTTCATCTTACCAGAAAACCCGAATGGGCTGCTCAGTGGACTTTACATTGGAATTCAGAATATTCTAGGGACTTGGTGGAATTGGTCTGAAGGTGAAAATGCACTCACGTGGGTGTGCAGTTATGCTGTGTATGCAACTCAGACCGGGCTCCAGAAACACTTGTTTTGGGAACTTGCTTCTAATCACCACAAAACTATTTTTTTTTAATTTTAAAAAGAGTGAAAAGCCACCAAGCTTGCTCTTTCTTCTGTCTTCTCTTTCCCTCCTTCCCCTACTACCTCTGACTTGTACTTTCCTACTTTGTGCAATAGTGATCCACCTGTGGCATGCTAGCCACCCTTGGTTGACATTTAAAAGTGAGTAGCTGAGCACCAGCCTTTGCCTGGAGCTCTGTTCTGCTTTTTTGGCTTCAACACAGATTCCGGTTGAGCAGCATCAAAATGAAAGCGGTGGCAATGCAGTGACCTCCTGACGTGTACCGGGGCTCATTCGGTAATGAGCACCTGGCTGTGAATTTGAGATGGGAACCCCAAGGAAGAATGAGATCTTCAGGGACAGGGAGAGGATCAAGGTGGGAAATAGTACCACAGTCAAGCTAGGAAACAGCTGGAATCTGAGGGTCAGTGGTTTAATTCAATTTAACAAGTCTTCCTGGAGTGCCACCCACTACGTGCAGGGCACTATGCCAGCAACTGTTGCACTGGTGGCCATGGTAGTGGAGGTAAATAACTGGGCTTCTGTCAGGAAATGTGGTGACAGGCACTTTCTGGGCAGGCAGCAGGGGCCTTGTGATTTCCTTTCAAGAGGTCAATCCACAGAACCAGGGGGGGGAATAATCAGAAGAAACAATTCAGAGACAGGAGAAGGACAGAACGCTGAGAAGCAGGATAACAGTAGTACTAGGGAGCCCCAGAGGTCACTTATCTTGAACAGTCACCCCAACACAACCATGCCATCACTGATAACAAATAAACCTCTTTTGGCCTCTGGATTCAGGTTGATCCTTAGAACACTGACCCTACCCAGCCTCACCAAAAGGCACCCTGTGTAGGACCATCCAGCTCCATGACAGTCCACACTAGGGCCCCAGCTCGGGGCAGCTGGCCAGCTCTAGACAAAACTGTAGATGCCAGTGCCCTGGAGACCTGGCCACTTGTGCCAAATGGAAACACTCACTGGGCATTTCCAGTGCTTAATCCCTGTGCCTGCACAGGTTTGCAAACTTCGTAGGACTTTTCCTTCCAGACCTCCCACCTCCTTTGATAGTAACACCAGTGTTGTCCTGAGACTCTCCCTTCTTCACGACCCGGCTGGGCCCTGGTAGCTGAAAAATTTCCATCGCCTGGGGAAATCTGAGGCCCAGGAGCACTTTGTGCCCCTGCCCACACTGCTAACCATCTCCACCTTCCTGAAAGTCACTCTCTGTACCATGTGGTGTAAACAGCGTTGTGTACACCCTCCTATAGTTTATAAGCTATTTTTTTTCTGTGTTTTTCAATCTGTCGCACATAGATGGTACCCATCTTGGGGCAAGAGAACTGATCTTTCTCTTTTCGTGGAGCATAAAAGGGAATCTTTAAGAGGCTGGTCTTTAGGGTCAGACACACCTGGCTTGAATCCCTAGTCAACCCTGCTCCCTGTGTGACCTTGACTTTACCCCATGGTTCTGTCTCAGAGCGCTGCTATGAAATGGGCTGAGGTCATGTCCGTGAAAGATGTGTTGCTCCACATCCCAGCTATCCTCAGCCAATCCAATGCCAACATCACCTTTCCCAAAGCCTTCCAAGATTTCTTTTCCTCCTTCCCAAACCCCCAAGTCCTAGTGCTGTATTTGCATGGCGTGTTTTGCAGTCTACTTTGCGTGGGAGCATTTATCTCTGCGGCACTCACCTTCTAGGCTTGAGCTAGGTGACTGTCTGCTAGGAGGTAAGCTGTATACACCACAGGAGCTTCATTGGTTTTTGTTACACTTCATAGCTTATTGTTATGCCTAGACCCAGAGGTGTTCAAAACTTGGAGGATCATAGTGAGGCCCTGTCATCCCACTCTATTGGTAGGAAACTGACGCCCAGAAAGGTGTGCCTTGACCCAGGACTGACTACCTTTGTCACAGAGAAGTGAATCCTTAAACCAGGGCCCTCTCCCCGACCCTGTGGTGCCTGGCAATGTGTCAAGGGTCCAGTGAGGGCCTGCGAACGGGACCCAGACAGAGTGAGGAAGAGGGGCCTCCCTCACCTGCTGACAAGGAGTGGAAAGAGCTGCCAAGACACACAGACACACAGATGCACACACACCCACACACAACATGCACAGACGCATACTTACGTACAGCCAAGCCTGAGGGGAGAGAGGTGCAAAGGTTCTCAAGGTACAAAATTTAAGGAGGCTCTCCATCTAAGGCTCATGTAAGGGCAGGGATGGCCCTGAGAGGGAGTGCCTCCTTAAATTTTGTAACCTGGATGCCTGGCTGTCTTCAGTCCAGTCCCGCATATATGATACGCACACCCATTCACACAACAGGTACTCCCAGACAGATACAGTCATGCAGGCATATAGTACTCTCTCCCAGACACAAATGTAGTAGGAATAAATCTGTACAGCGTACATGTGTGTATGTTGAATGATGTCCTAAGCCTATGAATGATAAGAAAAAAAAAAGGCAACCAGAGAGGCTTCCTGCTCTCAGAGAACCCAAGACATTCCGCTATGAAATGATAGGAATAATTCATAAGCCCTAGTTGAATTCACAATTGCTAGGAAAGAAATGATAATGGATATGGTAGGGAAAGTGGGGTCCAAGTTGCCCAGGCAATGTGCTGTGTTTTGTGGGTCCATTTAGGCATAAGGCAACCGACCTGGACCTCCCTGTTCTTGTAACCTGTGGTTTGAAGTCTGAATGGAGGAACACTGATATCCAGCTGGGTTCCCCCATGCTCCTGCTGAAGTGACGGGGCAGGAGAGATCTTTGGGTTCATCATTATTTGCAGGTGAGGCCCCGGGGACAGTCAATCATTTGCCAGGGTCAGCCCCTAGCATCCCTGGGTTTCTGGAGCTCTACGTGACTCTTCATAGGTCAGGATGGAGCTACCCAGGGGGCAATGGCAACAGCAGTGAGCTCATCCTCCCAGATACGGCCTCTTGGCCCCTGAGCAGGCAGCATGGAGGGCAGGTAGCTGAGGGCTGTCAGGTGCACTCCTCTGCTCAGCCCACGAGAATGTGCCCTCTCACATTCCTTCATTCGGAATTCCCAAGCAACTGCTGTGCACCCTGGGGCTCCGTAGCTTTTGCCCCAGAGCCTAGGGAGCAGCTACCTCCCAGATCACACGTGCTTCTGATCATTAAAACCTGAAGAGAAAATATGAAAACCATCAACAGCCTCCTGGACACCCAGCATGAAGCTTATCACAGCACCCCCTGGACGTTACTTAAGATTTTTGCACGCAATGTGGTGTCATCTGGAATACTTTGTACATTGGATCAACCAATATTTGTATAACTTTTATAAATTGGTGATCCTTCAAGCAGCGTTTTCTTGCAGGGTGAGCAGAGGTGCTTAATGATGTAATAAACATGAAACACTAGCAGGAAAATGTAAATTTGTGAGTAATATATCAAGTTTAAGGTATACTTTTTTCCATTAAAAACTCGCTACCTCATCTTTTCCTTAGGCATTAGGATCTGATATAGCAGCGTGTTATGAGTTTTGCTATGTCAGGTTTGCTGTTTTGTGGTGGTCTTTGCAGAACACTGTGATCTTCCAGGTACCCTGTGTTTTCACAAATGTCAGAATAGCTGGTGTTGGCTTGAAGCTGGATTCATCTGATGTCCATGTAATGGCTCTAGCTCCCCAGTTATGTGAAGTGATGAGATTGACATGCTCCTGACCAGCAGAAGGCATGCCTGGGACCCCTTCACTCACCTGTACTTTTCCTAACAACCCGCACATGGTATAGCACATGGGTGCTGATCATTTAAGGAACCCAGCTGCTTTGTAGCAGAGTAAGGACACACAGAAAAGAAGTGGGTGACTGGAGCAGGATCTCCCTTTACTCAGCTCCCCAGGTATTCACCCACTCACTCGTTGCATCTTGTGTAGGTTGCTCCTTTGTCTTCTCAGCTCCTTGTGCATAGCTGGAGCCATGATGCCCCACCTTGAGATGTCCTCTGAAGATCTTGCTAACCCTGAAGTTTCCATTCTGGCCACTCATAGGGATCATGGTTTCTTTTGTCTTCTTGGTGTCATGGACTTCTTGGTCCCTTTCTGAGAAGGCTCCAATTTCCTGCTCGCCACTGTCCCATGAGGAGCCTCTTTCCTTTCCTCAGGCCAACTTATCTTGCTGAGTGGGAGCTTAGTCTGCATCCTATGCCAGATAGCCCCCTCTAGAAGCATCTGTGCCCTTTCACTCTCTGACTCTGGCTCCTCAGCTCTCCTGCCTTGCTTCTTCTAGCACCCAGAGGTGTGTCATGCAAATTTATCACCTCAGCTTGCTAAATAACACCCCGTTCTTATGAAATGCCTTCACCCAATCATGCATTCCAGGCCATGCAAGTTGTAAGTTCCAATTCCAAATGGCTGCAATGAGCAATAAGGAAATGTTCACGGAGCCCTGCAGTTAGCAGACATGGAGTTAACCTTTGGTTTTATAGAACCCGCGATTCTATTCACCTCTGCCTTCCTGCTGACATTCAAGAGAGAAAACAGCAAACTAATCTCTTACTTTTTGAAATCTCCCTTCTAGTCAAAGCGAGAAAGGAAGACTTCAGTCCAGCAAACATAAAATGCTAAGCTGGTGGGAAGGGGAAGCACGCTAGGCTGTGATCTGGTAGGGTGGTCCGAGGTGTGTATGGGGGTGCCACAAATGGTTCAAGGTCGGACCATCCCCAGCTGAGATGGGAACCCTAAAAGTGTTTGCTGTTTGCCTAAGTGCAGGAGACAGCAGTGGAAGGACAGGCAGAATTTAGACCATTGTGGGAAAACTTTACAAAAGAAGCCAGGCTGTAGCATTAATTCCAGTTTGCTATCAGAAAGTCTGTTTTAGGGCATTTTACTGACTTGTGCATGAAACTTCCATCTTTCGTTGGCCTGACCTCATGCTTCCGTGGCTGGCACTTTTTATGTCCTTTTTAGCTCTTTTGCCAAAACCACGTACCTCCTGACTCTGTCCCCTTTGGGCTTCGTGGTGTTTTATTAAGTGGAAGGAACAGCTGTGGCAGTAATCTGTGATAGCTGTATTAGTCACATTATCAAAATATTCTGATTTCTCTCCTCTCCTGGCCCTGTTCCCATGAAACTTAGCCTGGTAATTTTCCAAAATAATCTTAGAGTCCTGCTTGCACTTCCTTTTAATACAATCATTAACAAACCTTTTGGGATCGACGGCTGGAGTACAATCAGAGAAGACTCTATCCCCCCTTACTGATCCTGTTTTCCACTATTTCTGTATGCAAACCCATGTTCCAGCCAACTAGTCATTGTTTTCAAAACATACCATGTACGTTCCCATCTCTGGGCTTTTGCCCATTCAGTACCAGCTGCTTGAAACACCATCCAGGCTCTCACATCCTTGACAAAGCTCTGCTCCAGCTCCACCTCCTCCAGCAAGACCCTGTCAGGTACCCTCAACTTTTAATTATTGTCCAATCTTACTTCCCACCACACCTACTTGGTTCTTCTCTCTCAGCACTCAATACCAGTTGCTAACAAGCTAAGCTTGTCCGTCACTTATCTTCCTCCAGTGTCTTCCTGCTTCAGAAGAAGACAAAAGTAAGAAGTCTTCCAGACCTCTATATACCCTTAGCACTTAGACAAGTCCTACATGGACTGACGGCTCCACAAATGTTTATGTTGGTGATTTTTTCCTAGCTCTCCAATAATATGTTTAATTATCTTACGAGTTGACCAAATTTGTACATTTGGGATTTGTACAAGTTTTCCCAATGTGAAGCATACCTGATTCTTTCTGATGATATTGCTGTAATTCCTCTTCTATTTTTTTGTAACAAATGACAATGAGGGGACTGAAGAAATAGGGGATATAACCCTTCAGAGGACCAGATGCAGCCATGGAGGCTGGAACTGCTCCTCTGGACATATGCTTGGTTCTGCGGGTAGCTTTCTAGCAAACAAGATCAAATGCAGGGTAACCAGTTTGGACAGAAGTGGCCAATGGGAGATGTAAACAGAGGTAGAAACAGGAGCTGTCAGATGGTCATGGGTGTTGACTTGGCAGAGTGGTTGGTCAGATTCAGGGTGAGAGCATCTGTGAGGATCAAAGATTACATGATTCTTATAAATCTTGTATGTTGATGCTAAAACTCCAAACGATGTCTGGCACATAGGATACGTATACTGTGCTTGGTGCTTAACAAATATTTTTAAGTGGAAGAATCTTTTCCCTTCTCTCTTTGTCTGTGTCTGCCCCTGCTTCCTTTCCTTACTTCTGTCCTTCCTTCCTTCCTTTCTTCCTTCCTCCTTCCTCCCTCCCTTCCTTCTTCCTTCCTCCTCCCTCCCTTCCTCCTTCCTCCCTTCTTTCTTCCCTCCCTCCCTTCTTTCCTTTCTTCCTTCCTCCCTTCTTCCCTCCCTCCCTCCCTCCCTTCCTTCCTTCCTTCCTTCCTTTTCTTGGCTTCAGAGATATATTTCTCATCTAGTCTCTAATCCAGAGATGCTTCAGAAGTTCCTGGATTTTGTTAGTAAACAGCCTCCTGGGAATATATATCTTTCATAAGCTCTCAGGGACTCTTCTGTGATCAGTGCTATGGTTGGATATGGTTTGTTCCCAGAGGTTCATGCGCTGGAAGGTTTGTGCCCATTGTAACTACACTGAGAGTTTGTAGAGACTGTGTGAGATGGAGCCTAGCAGGAGGTAATCAGGTTATAGAAGCTCCCCTGTCCCCATCACAAGAGTGAGTTGGTTCTTGCAGGACTGGACTAGTTACCATGAGAGTGGATGGTTACAAAGTGAAGCCACCCTATGTGTTTGGCTTCTTCCACATGCACTCTGGCCATGTGATATACCCTGTATGACATCATGAGGCCATCACTAGCTGTGGCTGCCTGAGCTTGGACTGTTCAACCTCCAAAGCCATGAGTCAAACTAAACCTCTTGTCCTTATTAAATACCCACTTGCAAGTGTTTTGTTAGAGCAACACAAAGTGAACTAAGATGATCAGCATTTGATCTACAGTTGCCCACCACAGGCCTGTCCATGTGGAGCTTCTTATACTGACCCACTGGGGACACAGCCTTTGTCTATCCATGTTGCTAACTTCTTCCAGAGCCATCCCTCTGGCTGTGGGCAGGAGCTGATCGGACTTGGACAGTTTCACAGTCTGGTTGTTCACAATCCACCTAACCATACAAGATGGCACTTTTACCTATAAATGGGGTTCACAATGCTTGCCCCATCCCCCCTTGTAGGGTTGTGGTGGAAACACATCCCTCATGCACCCAAAAGCCAACAGATGTTTGCTGACTTGAAGAAACTTTAGGAGTCATTCTCTTAACAGTGATTTGAAAGGGCTGTGAATGTTAGGGCAATGCATAGCCATCCTTTAGACTGGATCCAGGGTTGAAAAGTTCTCAAAAGGAGAAGCACGGAGGTCCCGAAAGCCTAAGGCCAACCTAACCCAACAGGGTGTGAGTAATGGGCAATTGCCTGGAGGTTTGTTGTGTTGATATACTAATGCTCTTCCATTTATTATTATTGTTGTTGTTAATTGTGCCACATGAGGGATGGATAAAGAAAGAAGATGAGATTCTAGAAGAAGCATGGTGATATCAAGAAAAGAAGGTGACTTAGAAAGGGTCAGATGTAAGAAAGTGCTTTTTCTCTACCTGCCCGATAGAACTGGTGATATTGGATAGTCACTTGGAGGGATACTGGAAGGGCAGCTAACTATCCCGGTGTAGCAGTCCACGGGGGCTTCCTCACACCTGTTGTGTCCAGCTCAGGGTTAAAAACTCTGTATATCTACACACGGGTTTGCTAGGACTGACACAGTACCACAGGCTGAGTAGCTTACACAATAGAAATTTGCTGTCTCACAGTTCTCAGGGTCAAATCAAGGTGCCAGCAGTGTCGGCTGCTTCTGGAGGGTGTGGGGGAGAATCTCTTCCATGCCTCTTTGCTGGCTTCTGGTAGTGTGCTGGCAATTTTGAGTGCTCTTTGGCTGGGGGAACACAGCTTCAGTCTTTACACGGTGTTCCCCCGTCAATGTCTGGTGCATTATTTCTTCTTTTTACTATGGTTTGATCATATTGGGTTAGGGCCCACCCTCATGACCTCATCTTTTTTTTTTTTTTTTTTGGTTTTTCTCTGGTACCGGGAACCGAACTCATGACCTTGTGCTTGCCAGGCAGGCGCTTTGCCGCTGAGCTAAATCCCCAGCCCCCTCATGACCTCATCTTAATGTAGTCATCTTCAAAAATGCTATTTCCATATAAGGTCACATTCTGAGGTAGAGTGATTAGAACTCCAATGCTATATTAATTTGAAGGGAATAAAATCCAACTCATAATAATCTGAGTGTTACATGTCCTTAGTCTAACTCAGCCCATCTGCATCCCTGACCTGACCCCCAACTGCTTTGGGTCCTAGTGACACCAACTACAGAAACCCTGGTCTGCAACTGACAAGGAGAAGAGGAGAAGCCGACACCTGTCCTCCAAAATCTTTCCCTTTGCCCTCCCAAACCCAGAATGCCCCAATGTCAGCCTCAAATATGAATTCAACACTTAAGAAGATACAAATGACAAGCAAACAAGCTGATAAGAAAACCCATAATCTTTCAGAGTGTACTTTGGTTCAGAGTAACTCCTGCCCATTCCCTGTTGTCTTTTCCACCATTCTGCCAAGATGGTGCTAAGCTCCCTAAGGGTCTCTGGAGATGGTGGAGTGAACAGGGAGGGACCTAGGTCCCTGAGCCAGCCAAGTATTGTCCTGGCTTTGCCAGACAGTAAGTCTGTGACATTGGGTAGGTCACTTCCCCTTCCCACCTGGGACACTCTTAGAAGTGTCCTGCATAGATACTGAACATGTCCCCCTCAACAGCCACTTTGACTGCAGCCCTCTCCGCCACCATGCAGGTCATGCACCAGCTCACAGGGCCCACCAGGTGTTGTTTTCCTCATTTTCCACGAGGCTCAGGGCCACCCCAGGAGTCTGCTCATGGGGAATCTGCTCAAAGACCTCTGGAGTTCTCTGTTCCATTTTCTGGGCGGGAAGAGTGTCTGCCCCTATTCCTGAGCAGTCCCAGAATTGCCAGTATTAGGATTGGCAGGATCATCTGTTCCACGGAAACTGAGGTAGAGATCTGCGCTGTTATAGGTCACAGAGCTTGGGGAATCCAGGCCTCCTGATTCTCCGCACCCCATTTTTTCTCCCTTGAAGCCACAACCAGCAGACCTGCAGCCAGCATCGGTCCTTCTCAGTCCCCTCCTGTTTCCTCTGCAGTGACCTGTGTGGCTTTAGAATTGATAACTCCCTTTGCTATGGTGCCAGGTTCTAGGGAAACAGTTGTCGACAGGTGTGGAAATCACAGATGCATAGTTTCGTCACAGAGTTTGCTTGGTTTGTTAACCTCAAAAAAGCAGTTCTTCTTCATTTATTCCATTTAGCCTTACCAGTTATGCTCCTCAGGATGGCCAGGCCCTCCTCCTGCCCTTCCTCAAGGCATTCAAATCTTACACAGAGACAGGGGTAGGCAGACACACACACACACACACAATATCTTCCTAACTGTGCTTCTGATTCAGGCTTCAGCCCACTCTTTACTCCTCCCTGAGCCAGCCAATCATGTTTTATCTTAGGGTCTCAGAAACAGAGAATTCTGGGAGTTAGAGAGAAACTTAGAGGTCATTAAGTTCAACTCTCTAGGTGAAGAAGAGTCCTCTTTTCTCTATGTGACTTTATTATATTCAAGACTCTCATTCCTCTGGCCTCTCAGTCTTGTGACCCCAACTACAGTTGTTTCCTTCCGTACCCTCTCCCCCTTGCTCTCCTTCTTTCTCTCCCTCTGATCTCTCTCCTCCTCTCTACTCTACTTTCCACTGTTCCTTTCTCCACTCTCTTCCTGCCAAGGTCCCTTCTAGCTGCCTCTCTACTTCCTTCCTTATCCACCTCTTTTTAAGTCAGTGCCCCCTAAACCTAAAACACTGTACCTCTGAGCTCTGCGAACTAGCAGCACATGATAATGTATGTCTTGGGGACCTGCATTATTTACCATAGACCCGTCTACACCCACTAGACGCGCACACACACACACACACACACACACAGAGTCATGTATAACCCTCCTGGGTATTCCACAGGGCTGCTTGTGGAAAGGAGATAGTGCATGTGAATGGACCAAAAGTTTTAAAGTTCTATAGCCCATCAAAGGTTGTTAACCTATAATTAACTTGTAAGTTTTTCAAGGGCAAGGACTGTCTTCTACTCAGAAACTTTTGCCACATACACCCCTCCTGGAATGTTATTAGTCAGAGAATGGGCACTCCTTGAATTGAAATCTAATGAACTGAAAAGTGCTTTAATATCAACTCATTTGTTAAAATACAGCATTCATAGCCACAGGCCTCTGACCCCAAGGGGAGCAAGGGAGCAGCAAGGGAGCAGGAAGGCAGTTTATGCATAACAAGCTTGGAGTACCAGAATGTGTGCTCAGCAGCCATGCCTCGCTCACAGATGCAGAGCCATGGTCCTGGCTGTGCAGCCCAGAGGGTCCTTCCCCAGCCCAGATGTGTGACACCAGGAGCTTCCAAGAAGCTCTGTGGAAGGAGCCAGAAAATGGCCTCTAGTGACCCTCCAGGAGCCCCAACACATCTACGCTCAATTAATTTGTTAACTCTTCAATACATAGTTATTGATACCTACTGAGGAAATATAAACTCTGGGTAATCACAGGCAGAGCTTTAAAAATACAAACTCCAGGACACCCAGCCAAAAGACTGGTTGAACAGACTAGGGTGGAAAGTTCCAGAACTTGGAACTCCTCGGGTGACTCCCAGGTGGTGCGCAGTTGGGCTGGAAGCAGTCCTCTGCTCCCTACAAGGTAAGCCTGGGCACACCTGCCTTGCAGGTACTCAGCATTCAGGCAAGTCCCAAATAATGAGAATCAGGTGTGGGGCTGTGGACAGGATATCAGCAGGGAGAGAAGGTTCCTAGATGCTGCTCCTAGCCCACTTCTTTGCTCAGGTGCCTGAAGGCCTGAGTGCAGGGGTGGCTTAGCCATACCCAAAGCCACATCCACAGAGGGGTCTCCCCTCATCTGGAAGGGGAGTGAGTGAACCTTCACTTGGGGAACGGTGTGAGTCTCAACCACAGGGAGAAAGTACCCTGTCTGCTCTTTGGCTTACAGACAGAATTCACAGGCTTTAAGGAAGTTGACAAAGCCCTCCAGAAATCATGCAGAGAACCCCAAAGGTCACCTACCCATGGGTCTGATGATGCTGAGGCTAGGAGTGGCCTGTGGGTCCCACATACTACCAGCTCCCTGGCCCCCATGGGCCCAAGGCCTTCTGACTAGCTTCTGGAAAAGTTGGGGCCTCAGGATGAGCAGGGAATCTACAGGAATGGTGACGTTTGTGGCAATTCCACCCCTGGAAATCCACATTGAGGAGACCCTTCCAGGGAAGGAGGTGACAGGGTTAATCTAGGGACTGGGGGGAGGCAGGGAGAAAGGCCTGGAAACCACACAGTGAAGCCAACCAGATTAATAGAGGAAGAGAGAGGGGGGTAGACCATTAGGAAGACAAAGAGAAAATCATGCTGGAGCAATAGAAAGGGAAATCTAATATCAACTAGGGAAAAATAAATGGAGATTAGGGCAAACAAATTAGCTTTAATGGGTTCAATGCTAATACAAGAATAACAGCCGAGCTGCGAATGCCTTTGAGGGGAAGATGGGATAAGGAACCTGAGCAGTCATGCAGGCAATAAAGATTATGCAGGGAAGGGGAATGGCCAAAGGAGCCAGAGGAGGGGGACCCAGGGAGGACTCGAGGTGAATGGGCAGGGGAGAGGGAGCAGGGAGAGGTCTGCCATCTTTGACAGAAAGGGGCAGGAGCAAAAAAGGGGCTGAGAGCTGGTGACAGTCTGGAAGGGGAGTCAGCATGGGGTAGAAATTAAAGAAAGCTAAGCAAATGGAAGAGTGAGGACTGAGGAATAAAAACGGAGAGCAGAGGAGACTGGGAAGGAAAGAGAAGGAGATGGATGTAAACAAAGAGAATGGGGGAGAATGAAACTGCTTAGAAGAGTAGGGGAAAATATAAAAGAATTAGGATTATTCTCTGAGGAAAATCAGACAAGGAAAAAATGAGGCCCCAGTGAGATGAAAACCTGAAGATAATTCTGAGGTAGGTTTTGGGAAGTACCCATGCTTGGTAGGCGATGCGAGGGCATGGTCGCTCTCTGGGACGCTTCTGCTGTCCCTGGGTTAACACGCTGCTGCCTGTGGTGACAGGAGGGGGATGGACAGGAGCCACATGGTACAGAGCCCTCACTTTGGTGGGGGAGAGTCCTCACCTTGAGGCTCAGTTCTGCCCCTTTGTAAAGATGTAGCCTTGGGCAAACTACACGCACACTATCACTGCTCCTCTCTTACCTGTAAAATGGGGCTTCTTGCCCCAGTGGCTGTCTAGAGGATTAAGTGGAAAGATGGATTTACAGTGCTTAGCTTGGCACATCACATAATGCCATCTGTGATGATTATTCCTAAATATTGACTAACTAGGATGAGAGGCTGATGACAGAGAGCCTTTCCTCCCTTTGTCTAATCTGAAAGAAAACTCTACTCATCCTGCACCTCCCTCCCTCTGTCCACCCAGCCCTCTCTCCTGCCTGGGGATTAAAGAACAATGCCAAGTGTTCACATTGCAGCCACACCTTGGGCTGATCCAAAGCCAGAACATCCAAAGTTCTGATCCTACTGGGAGATCCTGTTAGATTTGCCTGAACGTAAGACTATAGGAAACTGGAACTGATCCTCTCGGTTCTTTACAGAGCACGGAGGGCTTGGCAGAGGGACAGAGCCCGCAGACTAGGAGAAGCATCAACAAGAACACCACAGGTCAATAAATAACCACCTAGTCATGCGCTCCAGGAGGGGAAGGGAGAAGCTGGCATAATTTCCTGCCCCTCAAGGCATTCCGAACCATGCCTTCTCTCATCACTAAGGATTTTTAAAGAGTGAGGATAGAAAAAACCCAGGCAAGAAGAGGAGCAGATGGGGTGGGGGAACTTTGTCTCTTGCTAAGATATGAAAAATTAACTTCCAACTAGTACAGAAAAAGTCTTCCATAAACCCCCAAAGGGCAGAGACCCATGCATCTTGATCACCTTGTATTCCCAGTGCTTGGGGCAAGTGCGCTTATGGAAGGAGTGGTGGTCAAGGTGGACATGGTAATGGAGAACAGCATGCCTAGGAGGAGAGGCAGAGGGAGAGGAATGAAGTTCATTCCAAGATCATAAATTAGAAGTGAAGCAGAGGTTTCCTAATCTTTACCTAAACAGTTTCAGAGAATGAAAATAAATGAATGTATGAACCTCATCCATGCGTCAGTGCAGAAGGGCAGATTTGAAAGCTGCCTATCAGTTTAAGCTTCTGTAAAGGGCTGATAAGAGGCCACTTGGCAGGCAGGAGAAGGATGGAGGATGGTGGAGGGACTTCTTTCTTTTTCCAAGTGGTTCTTGTGCTTTGATGGCTCAGAATAACAGTCGATCTGGGAAAGCCAAACCCCCAGCTCCGTGGATCCTTCCTCTAAGACTCTGGGTTCTGATCCCTCCAGCTCTTCTCTTTACTTCCTCTGGCATTAGGGGCGGTAGCTGCTTCCTGCTTGTGTATTCCTTATTTAAAGTGCTTGGAACCAGAAGTGTTTTTGACTTCAGACTTTATTAGATTTTGGAATAGCTGAGTGTACATAATGAGCTATCTTGCGGAGCGAACTCTAAACATGACATTCATTTATGTTTCATGGACACCACACACACACAACCTGAAGGTAACTTTGTGTAATATTCTTAACTGTCACCCATCACACAGGTCAGATGTGGAACTTTTCATTTGTGGCCTCTTGTTGGTGCTCAGTTTCAGATTCTGGAACATTCCACATTCTGGATTTTTGACAGGGCATTCAGATTGTATCTGAATTACTTGTTTTTCTCTGATCTTCCTTTCACCCAATAATTCCTTGTATTAAAGCCCCTCTGTTGAAATCCCTAGGAATAAGTTTCTCTTTTCTGACTATGGCTTGACTGACATATTTCATACCAGAAGAAGTCTGAGGAAAGGAAATTGCAGGAGTGATCATGTCTTTATCCTGAGCTCCTTGGTAATGAGAACCAGGAACCAGATTCTGTTATATTCACTGGATCACGACAGACTTAAAAGGGCAGCACTCCCCACAATCTTGAGTCAAAAACTTCTCAGTGTGATGTCTGAGTTCTCTGGAAGAGTAGCTTTTGCCACCAACCCAGCTTGCACTGTCTCTCCTGGTTCTTTTTCTGGATATCTGTTGAAATATGCCCAACAGAGCTGTGAACCCCATGAGGGCAGAGTCTGTGTGGATCACTCCCATCATGCTCCACAGAGCCTCTACAGCCACAGTTACAAGGAAAAGGCTCCTTGGCTCAGAATTTAAAGATCCATGTTAATGACAGTGGTGTAAAGTGGTGACAGTAGCACTTATCTCACAGAATGCTCCTGAAGAGCATGCTACTACAGTCACCCATGATGCCCCTCATCAAAGTGTGAGCCCCACATGTGCTCATGCAGTTGATGCTGACACCAAAGGCGTTATGTGGCTCTGCATTCATTTCCTAGCTCCTTCTGTAGTAAGGCAAACCTCTTTTTTTCTGGGTTGTGATATCTGCAACTCTTTCTTTCAGCAACTCATGTCTAAAATGTATGCACCTGGGGGAAACATAACCCTGTTTTAGCCAAAAATGTGTGGGGGTTCCATCGAACTTGTTACAGATCTGCTTTCTTCTCCCCTCGTCTGCCCAACTTCCTTCCTTTCCTTCTTTCCTTCTTTTCTTCTTTCCTTCTTTCATCCTTTCCAATAACAAATTCAATCAGCATTTATTGGGTATCTCCTGTGCACCAAGCATAACATTAAATATTAGGGTTTCAGGGATGAAGAAGTCATGCCCTGCCTCAAGGGGCAAACATCTATGCAGCAGGATGTAGCCAGTATATAAGCATGAACAAAGACCCAGGACAGAAGTCAGATGCTCTGATACAATTCCAAGCAAGTTTGTGTTGCTGGAACATCAAGTTCTAGGTTTAGACAGGTAAGAAATGAGGTAGAGAGCAAAACCAGAATCAGGCCATCATGGGTATGGTCTGCCAGATTTAGTAGCTTGGATTTTACCATGACAGAAATGGTACTATACCTCGGAGTGGTCTTTAAACATCACAGGGACCTGGCTAGACTTGGGTTTGGATATGCTATGCCCTGGCTGCATAGCAGAAGAATACACGAGGTGCAAGGTTAGATGGAGACCAAGGAGTGCAGGTGACTAGTTAACTTCTACTCACCTTCCACTCAGATTATATGTCACTTTGAGAGAAATGAAATGATTGCTTTGAACTAACTTTATCTCACATCCCCAACCCATTATTCTTTAACACTATACTTGGTTGTATGCTTCTTAGCCCTTATTGCAAGTAGAAATTAAGCATTTATTTGTCCTTTACCTATTAAACATACCTATCCTGAGCTACCTCTCCGTGAACTAGAAAATCCACTAAGGTAGGGACAATTCTATGTAACCAGCTCCACCGAAGTGCTTGGTACATGGTAGATATGTGACATATATGTTGAGTGGCAATTGAATGCATGGATGTTTGAATGCTGAGGAGAGCTGGGAGGCAGGCACTGGTGTAAATATACAGGAAGCAAGGACAGTATGGTCTGACGAGTGTTTCACATGGGGATAATGGAAGGACCTAAGCCACTGGTTAATTCATGTGGCACATATTTATTGAGTACCTCTTGGAGTCTAACACTGAACCAAATAGAAGCATTTTTGCCCTTTGGAGCTGTCAGTCTGGTGGGAGAAAACAGTCACGGTGCAAACATATAATCATGTAAAAACTTTGGACATACAAAAGCAGTGAAATTTATCTATGATGCCTCCCCAGCTGCTCCTCACTTCCCCTTGACAATTAAACTCTTTATTTCTCTCATTTTCAACCAAATTTCTCAAATAATGGTCATATTGATGCTGCATTTTGATGAATGCTATGCAAGAAAGGTAAAGGATATTCTGAGAGTATCTAAACAGAGCTCCAACCCACTTTGTAGGATAAAGCAAAGGTACCTACTGAAGCAATTCAGTGCTGAACTCGACAGGCTAAGAAGAGGAGACAAGAGGTCCAAGTGGAGTTAAGATCATGTGCAAAGCTCCAAAGCAGGGGACACCCTCCCCCTGCATAGTTTTGAGGGTACGCAAAAGACCAGTGACAGAGAGTGTAGCAAGAGGAGGCATGAGATGAGGCTGCAGGGCCCTCATCAGCAACTCAAGAGGCATGAGATGAGGCTGCCTCTAACCAAGAAAACACTGGAGAAGGACTCTCTTTATCACCTCAGAGATTTCCAACAAATGTAAAAGTGGAAGGAAGACTCGATGAAAGGTACCTGATGAACCCACAATGCCACCAAATGTTCAGTAAGTAGAACTGAGAGTAAGGTCCCGGAGAACAGCCTCGAGGAGTGGGAGCAGCACTGGAGTTTTACAGAAGCCTAGGGACAAAACAATATAATGTAACAAATGAGAGCTAGAAAGGAACTCTATTAAAGGTATAAGGAACAGGAGATGGCATTTCTGTGGAAACCTCTTTAAGAGAGAGGACATGGCACCCTCCACTCTCACCACCCACCCATCTCTCATGCTAAACATGAGACAGAAGAGTAAGCTGATTGTTGAATAGGAAGAGAAGACATAGGAGCAAAGAGAACAGCAAGGGTGACTGCTTCTGAAGACCTTTGGTTGAAAACAATTAGAAGAAAGAGTTTCATAGTCAAGGAAAGAATTTCTTTTTCAGGTAAGACTGAGGGAAGCAGCATAGATTAGTTTACTTGCATTTCTAGATCCGGAGAAAGGACCTAGTAGGAAATGAGAAGTAAGTAACATAAAAGATAATTTACAGAGCACATTTCCACAAGTGGTAGGAGGACGAGAAACGAATGAGAAGTGAATAAGAAATATAAGCAGCAGCTTCACCTAGCTGCTGTCTTTCTTCTCCAGTTCACCTTAGGAGGATGAATGGACGGCAGAGGCATCGGGGATGATGCAGCACATGGGGGGCAAAGCAGATGCAGGAGCTTCTTCTAAGCATGCAGCCCCTTTCCCCCTAGTTCAAGGGCCTACTGTACCCAGGTAGCTCATAACCTCATGAGTGGTGGAGTGAGCCGGTGTGTGGAGTTGGAACACCAGGATTCCATGGTGTCAGGGCATTTTCTTCAGGAGCAGTTGGAGATGGAGGCCCTGGCCTTTATTTCAGGAAGCATCAAGCCAGGGGAGGAACTGGGAGGTTGCAGAGGAGAAAAGAGACCCCCATGAGAGTGTGCTAGGGATGGCAATAACACCATCCACACTAAGGGCATCCAAGACTGGTGAGCACTGGCAAGGCAATAGGAATAGTTGGATTTGAGGCCACCACGCCACCACTCCTGCCGCAAACAGCCCCTCCACCTCTCTCTACACCCCTGCCAAGGCTCAAGCTCATACCCACCAGACCCTTTCTGAAACTAAATCAAAAATCTCCAGATAGTTAATGAAAATTTTACAGAGCAACACGTTGAACCATTGCCACTTTAGGGCTGAGTGGTGCTACAAAGGATGAAGCAGACAGAAAAGGAGCAAAGTACTGGGGTATGGAATTTGGGGGTACCACAGCGGGAGTCCTAGGAATCCCTGTAACAACCTCCACATGTAAAGCGTTTTTTATGGCATGTGTACACTGAAACACTAAGTAAACCCCAAGTGGACAAAGATAGGGCTCCTTCCCTTGAGGAGCTCATAAAAGATTCTAAACTCATAATGCTGCTATTCAAATGCAGTCAACGCTATGACAGAGACTTGCACAAAGGACTGTGGAGATATGAGAAAAGCACCCCTCTATTTTAAAAGTTTGATATCAGTGCATACAATGAGAGTTTTAGCTAATGGGTCTCCTTTTCCTTTACCATCCCTACTCCTCAGGCGTTCTAAGGGGTGAAAAACTTATCAAAGCAAGTTGCCCATGCTGGACATCTTGCCATCCTCCTGCTTCAGCCTCCCAGAGTGTTAAGAAATAATATTCTTACAGGTTTCACCACCTTTACCATAGGATAAGTCCTCTCTGACCCAGGAAAGCTGGCATTTCCCTGCCTGAGTACCTTGCATCCAGGAACCTTCTTGTATCCAGCCAAGTGGTCTTTCTTCTTCCTACATGCCCACTCCTCCCACCCACAATGCTCCAGACGTGCAGAGGGCCTTCGCTTACGAAGCTTCAAACCTCTTCCTGGCTCACACCTTCACCCCAACCTGCCTCTCGCCCAGCCAGGGGGCTCCTACTCATTGCTGGCTTCCGACCTCAAGGCCCACCAGCCCGCAGAGCAGCACAGAAAGGGGCTCAGCGCAGAGGTTGCCAGGCCCTCCCCAGGGCAGGAAGGAAGGCTGCACCCACCTCTGGGCGTTTGGTGGTGACTCACTGAGGAGAGTGAACTCCCCCACACCGGACGCAGGGAAGACAAAAGTCCTTCCATTACAGGGACTTACTTCAAAGCCTCAAACCATAGGCAACCAGCAGCTCTTTCCAAATTCCCCTTCCTGCCTGTCCTACAGCCACAGTAAATGTCAAATTCGTCAAAGCACCAAGACCTTAAGCATGGAGTTTTTCCTCTACGTTCTATGAAAACATTTTCATTTGGTTTCCTCCAAGTCATTCCTCCCTGCAGTTTCCCTCTGAGGATTTAAGGGCCCCCCAAGCACCTAGACTGATCTCTTTCAAGGGACTTCATGCAATAATTCCCAATTTATCTAGCTGCATCCCCTAAAAGCTTTTAAAAGTTCCTTGAAGCCCAATATTCTTGTCTTGCGCAAGGTTGTGTTCCCAGCCCTTTGTAATTGAGTCATCATGGATGCTTGGTTAATATGTGCTGAGTTGAAAAGAAGTGAAAATCAAACTACAGAAATAGTATTCTTACAAGAAGGTGGAGGGAGGAAGGGAATACGAGGAGTTGTTCTCTTGCATTTTTTTTTAACCAGCCGTTGACTACCTAAACCAGTGTTTCTCAGTGTGTGCTCCCGGCCTAACAGAATTTTCACCATCTGGAAACTTCTTAGAAACACGGATTCTTGGTTCCATCCAAGAAGTATTGGTTCAGAAACTCAAGGCATTGAGTTCAGTGATTTCAAACAAATCAGATCTCTCAAGTGTTTCCAACACATGCCCAAGTTTGAGAACAAGTGCCATAGTCCTATAGCCAAGCTCAGGTCATAACATGCAGCCACATGAATATTAAAAATCAAGAAAACTTTACATTCATATCGAGATTTTCAGCTAACCATGCATGTCATCTTCACCCGCATCTTCTTACAGGTCAGTAGCAGGTGTAACCAGAAATTTGTTAAGCTCCATTCAGTAGCTACAAATCTTATGGTTGAAAAAAAAGCAAAACAAAACAAAACAAATAAAACCACTTTCTCAAATGATAAGATTAAATCAAGTAGAGACAAAGGAGAAACCTATAAAATAAAGCCCCAGAGAACTCACAGTTCAGGGGCCAGAGATGGGACCACAAAGACATTGGAGATGTGGTAATAACCTTCAGGAGGGTTCCTGAAGGATTGAGTACCTAAGGATATCAAGGAGTCCTTCCTCACAATTAAGGCAGTAGCCTGTACATCTTGCATTGGAGAAATAGGGCAATAGGATAGTTCCCCCACCAAAGGAAAAATATTCAACTCATGCCCCCAAGAAGTTGTATTTTTTTAAACTGCTAAAGGGAAGAACCCCCAACTACAAGATCCCTTGCTTTCAAATAGAGATTATCTTATAAACACCTAGGCTGGGTGGACACAGCAGCAAAATTTCTGGGAAATGGGAACAAAATTGCACCCTAAAGGTCTTGCCTGCATGTGGGTAGCTGTTTGGCACCCTCTGATGTTCAGTATTTGGATGAAAAAGAGCTGAGAAGATGCATGCTGGTAAGTGGTGCATTCCACAAATGGTAGTGTAGTCAGTGAAGGGGACAGGGGAACAGGCTCACGCGTGGAGAGGGGTCACTTAGCTGCCATCTGGAATATGATGAAAGCCCCTCAGACAACACCAGCTCCGGTGGAAAAGCGTTCAGTGGGACCTGGAATGTGAAGCTGTACCCAAGTTCACCCAGTGGCCTCCACCAGGACGATGGACCGTCATGTCCCTCATGCTGGATGTTTAGCCAGCGGGTATTTCTTCCTGCCTTTCTGCCCAGGGCAGAAGCTTATAGGCCTTTTTTGTTTTTAAGGGAAATTGACTGTTCTGCAGAAGACAGCTTGGGCCCCTGAGGAGACGTTTCGAGGCAGATCTGAATGTGCTAAGTCAGTGGGGGATAATGGGCACTGTGTGCCCAGCAAAGCCACTTCCCACGCTCGGCCATAAATAGTCTTAACTGGCTCACATGGAAAACCTGTGTGACACTTCCTTCCCCCCTGCTGCTCCCTCTCACTTCCATCCCCCACCGACCCAGGGTTCTGATCACCTCCCAGCCAGCTCCCCCAAATTACTGCCCTGGTGTGAAAAAACACTTTTCATACCTAAGCCACAGCACCTTCAGCACACGTGTGCAGGGCCAACCCCGTGCTTCCAAGGCCAGCTCTGGCCACAAAATAAGGGCTCCCTCCAGAAACTGCACTGAGCTGAGCCCTTAATGTTGGTTAGGTCCTGACGCCTCATATAAGTCATTCAAATCATATAAATCAAGTCACCCAAAGTCTCCACATGTAGTTCTTCAGTGGGAAAATAAAGATCTTTGTCCTGAAATTAGCCTGACATAGTTCCAGCGATTTTATAGAGCTGAGTATGTTAATCTCATAGATACTTTCCCCCTTACCTTGAAGCCTGCACATATGCTGTTCCCCTGCCTGGAAGTTTCCCACCTGTCCTCTCTTGGCTAGCACCTCTTTGCCTTCAGTCTCAATTTAGACACTTCCAGGAACCCTTCTATGGGTCCCTGACCGGGTCCACATCCCCTCTCCAGATTCCCATAACCCTCTATGTGCCCCAGAAGAGGTCTTGAGAGGTGTGCATTGACTGCTTTCTGGGCTGGGCTCTTACTGTCATAAACTCTGTGAGACCAGAACAGATATCCAGTCTTATCCAATCTGCCTTTTTCACCTCAGCATCTGTCTAACCTGCTCCAGTGCCTGTCATACACTAGACACTCAGTAAATAAGGGTCTGACTAGATGTATGAAACACAGACTGGGGCCAGAGGGCAGAGGCCAAGTTGGAAACACAGCTAAAACTTGGCTTATTTCATGGCTTGTCTGTGTGCTGTACAATTTGCCTACAGTGTGAGGTAGCAGTCCTGGTACCCCCTTGGGTACATCCTGGTGAGGTCTCTGCTCATTGTTTGCAGGGTTCTGATTGTTAGAGGAGAACAAAACCTTCGGGGTCACTCAGGTGGGACACCCCCAGACAGGTTCTGTTCTACTCTGAGCCAGCTTAGCCAGAGGAGCTCTGCTTCTATTCTTCTGTGTTTCTGATTATGTTTTAGAATCTGCCTTGGGTTTAAGAGAAGAAAGACAGATGGGAAAACTCTGATTTCACCCTGTGCCCTCATTTTACAGAAAAGGAAAGGAATCCCAGGACAGAGACGGGATTTCTTCCCCAAGGCCACCTGGCTGAGTATCAGTGTAGAAGGACTCTGAGTCCTCCCCTTTTACATGCTTTTTCAGAGGGAGGAAGAAGATGGGGGTTGATATTTGGGGTGAAAGGCTGAGGGTCTGACTCAGACTCAGTCTTCCCTGATCATGATGTACCCATCTGCAGCCATCATATAGTTGGGGGATATAAGGTCTCCCTACCATCCATGCCACAATCCCAAGGAAGTGAGAAGCACCTGCTCAAGAGCTCACAGTCATGGCCACACACACACACAGCACCCACACTCATGGCTACTTCTCACCCAATCTCCCTGCTTGGCGCTGACAGCTGTCCCTGGGAATATTGTCATTTTAGGCCATGGAGGGCTGAACCAGCTGGGAGGGGCCTTTGTGAATGGCAGACCCCTACCGGAAGTGGTCCGCCAACGCATCGTAGACCTGGCCCACCAGGGTGTGAGGCCCTGTGACATCTCTCGCCAGCTCCGTGTCAGCCATGGCTGTGTCAGCAAGATCCTTGGCAGGTAAGCACGAAATTCACCACACACCACCTGCCCCATGGGGCTTGCCTTCTGGTGGGAGAGATGCCCTCATAGCCACAAGCCCAAGCACCCTTCTAGAAACTATGGGTCTGCTCCTAATATCAAGCTATGGTCCTGAGAACTGAACAGGCTGAGTGGGTGGGCCTCCTCTTGTCACTGCTCTTCTGCTGTTCTGCTATAGCTTCCTTCCTCTGTTGTCTATTTCTTCTTTCTTTTGGTTCTTCTCTCTTTTTACTTCCAATCCATGTGGATCCTGCCATGTACTCCTGAGGCAGGAGAATCCTTCCCAATGGTCCTTTCCCCACTGAGAGCTGGGAAAATGAAATCACTGGTGAAGAGACAGTCAGAGTAGGCTCTGAAGTCTGAGAGCTTCAGGAGGAATGTCTAAGTTTGGGCATTTCCCTCAGTGTCTGCCACAGAAGTACTAGGGTAGTTTGGTAAAATTCAGACTCCCAAGTCCAAGCAGCTCCTCTGAATCAGTTTCTCAGGGGCCAGGGCCTGTATGCTGTGATGCTTATGAAGTGGCCAGGCAACACTTAGGAACACTAAGGATTGAGAACTGTCAATCTATAGCTCCAGCCATATCCAGGGAACCTTAACTTAAACAATAATACAAAATCAGGGTCTAGGCTCCAGCCCAGAACAATTCAGGAAAATAGGCCCAAGTTTAGTTATAGTGCTGGTCACCTGTCCTCCAAATGATTCCAGTTCTCTGCATCTAGGGCTGAAAATGGCTGACCCAAAGATCAGGCAGGACCACATGGTCTCAACCTCCACATAGTCCAGCCTGCAGAATTAGAAGTGACCCTGCACCAGAGCACTCGGGTCTTTGACTCAGCTCCATGCCCCTGTTCCCTTCTTCCAACCCATGTGTAGACACAGGGGCTGTGCATGAACCATGGAAAGGCCTGGCTCTTTGCCTGATTCAGTCAGGGAAAAATGTGGCCTTTTGCTGGGGTCAAGAACAGGGGACTCCCGAGATAGGCTGTGAAGTCCCAAAGAGATGAGCTCTAGATGCCAGTAGCAAGCAAATGGAGTTTTAAAGAGCTCAGTATGGCAGAAGAGAGCTAAGTGCTTCTGCAACCAGGAAGGAGGGTATTGCGTCCCAGGCCAAGGGTCTGTCAAAGCAGCTAGTTGGTGGGGGAGGGAGAGAAAGGGGAAGAGAGAAGGCCAGTTTAAAGGGCTGGACCTGGATAGGGATCTGGAGGCTAGAACTCCAGAGTCCAAGAGGAGGAGGTTCAACTTGAACTACGTGACCTGCAGACACGAGTGAGTGAGGTTGAAGGATATGGCTCAGACTCGGGCAGGACAGGGAGCAAAGGTGGACCAGCAAGACAAGGCAAAGGCCCAGTGACCCCAGCTAGCTTCTCAGGGAGCGGATAAACTCAGGATGGCCGAAAGAACCTCAGTTGTGCTTTAGCCAAGAGAAACTGAATAGAGGAAACCACCTCTGTGAACCTGCAATTCCCACGGCACCTAATCCAAGATGTCCTTTTGTGCAAGGGACATCTCTTGTGTCTCACTTGATGACCCTGTAAATGCAGATACAGAGGACAGGCCAGAGGGATGGGAAGGACAAAAGCCAGGGGAGAGCTTTTTTAGCCAAGGGTGCTGGCTTGGCCCCAGTGTAAACCTACCCAAGCAAGGGAAACAGGCAGTTCTGGGAACGTAGTGTTTGAGGCCAGCCTCAGGGCCTTCTCGCTCTCGTACCCCTTTCCCAGAAGCCTCCAAGGGCAGAGAGTTTCTGGCTAAGTCCCTCCCCGAAGACCCCACCTGCTTACTGGGTAATTCTCCGGGATTCTCTATTGGAGTAGGTACTACGAAACTGGCAGCATCCGGCCTGGAGTGATCGGGGGCTCCAAGCCCAAGGTGGCCACCCCCAAGGTGGTGGAGAAGATTGGGGACTACAAACGGCAGAACCCCACCATGTTTGCCTGGGAGATCCGAGACCGGCTCCTGGCTGAAGGTGTCTGTGACAACGACACAGTGCCCAGTGTCAGCTCCATCAACAGGTGAGGGACAGAAAGCCTCAGGTTTTAGGGAGCACCTTGAAAGAGACCTGAAGAAGGGCCCAGCTGGGGTGCAGCAGGTGCTGGAAGGGCCTTAAGCTGCAGAGTCAGGCAGGCACACGCGCAGGCCCACTGACGTCACCTCTCCCTGCCCACACACCATGGTGTGCTAGCTGCAGCTTCCTTCCTCAAACACCACATCCTCCTTCCCTTAACGAAAGAATCCTCTTGACTTCAACTTTTCTTGACACCTCACCTGGCCCTCATTCGAGCATTGAAACATTTGTTTAGCCCTTGAATTATTCACACACTACCTCAATCAATCATTTACTCATGCATTCATTCACACAGAATTCACTCCTTTATTATGAAGTAGGCCCTGGAGACACATAGGCCCTGTCCTTGGGGAGCTTACAGTCTAATGGGACCACAGACATGAATCAAGTACCCACACAAACACCTCAAAGTCCCACCAAGGAGAGGAACAAGAAGGTATGTGATCTCGCAAAGGCTAACTTGGTTTAGGGAGGTTAGGAAAGGCTTCCTCTATGCAAGAAACAGTGAGTAAGAGTTAACAAGGTGAGAAGCGGGGCAAAAAGAGTACTGAGATAGCATATGTTAATAGGTTCTTTTACAGGAAGCTGAGAGTCACTAGGCAGAAAGGGAATATGAGGTACATTGAGGTAGGCGATGACCACAGAGCCCGCCCTTTAGGGGTTGGTGGCCATGTTACCTATTCTTGCCATTCACCAATGAGCAATGGAAAACTCTTGGCAAATTTTAAGCAAGAGATTGACATGCATTTCAAAAGCCCATTGTGGCTATAATAACATCAACTGGAAAGGGTCAAGAGCAGATGGGGTGATCAGTGAGTGAGCCTAGAAAGACAGTGTTGGTGATGGTGCACACCAAGGTATTGACAACGGGGTGCAAAGAGGAGTCAACCCTGGAGAGATGACCAAGGTCAAACCCACAGAACCTGGTGATGCGTTTGACAGAGAATCAAGGGAAACTGATATAGTTCTGCCTTGAGCAACTCATGGTCCCAGTCATGAACCGAGGACACAATGATGGTGGACTATATGAGTTAGAGCAGCCTTGGAGATACTCAAGTGAGATATCAGAGAGGTGATTGGTCTGGGGCAGCCACAGTCTTGTTTCCTTCCCCTTTCTCTATGGGCCTTTCTGCTCTTCCTACAGAATCATCCGGACCAAAGTGCAGCAACCTTTCAACCTCCCCATGGACAGCTGCGTGGCCACCAAGTCCCTGAGCCCGGGACACACACTGAGTGAGTGCTGCGGCACCTGGATGCTCACACACCCCTCACACACACCCCACCCGTGTACCACACAGACGCAGAGACACATAAACACACCCAGGAACTCAGAAGCCGATGCGTGGGCTGAGCTGTTACAGTGCGATAGGGCCCAGCCTGGCTTCCTAAGCTGCTCACTGCGATGTGGAGGAGGGGGAAACTCTTCAGACACCTTGACCCTGAGAACCTCCCCACCAGCCCCTGGAGCACTGACTTCCACCCCAGGCACTCTGAGAGGTGTCACCCCCACATCCTGACCCTTCCTCTCCCTCTCCTCCCACTGCAGTCCCCAGCTCAGCTGTCACACCCCCGGAGTCACCCCAGTCGGATTCCCTGGGGTCCACCTACTCCATCAATGGGCTGCTGGGAATTGCTCAGCCTGGCAACGACAGCAAGAGGAAAATGGATGACAGTGAGTGTCATGAGGCACAGGTGGGGAGCTTGAGGGGGTGGGTACAGGTAGGCACTGTGCACAGGCTTTGATGGAAGAAGCCCCTCCCTTTATTGCCCAGGACTTTATGAGGGCCTTGCCAGTCCCCACGTGCACAGTCACGTGCCCTGTCTCTTAACTGGCCATGCCCCAGGCACAAGCATCTGGGCCTTTCCCTCCCTCCTCAGCTGGACTGCTGCTTCATGTTAGCGGGGAGGGGGTGGTTGATAGGTTCCCTGAAAGCCTTCTTCCTGTCGGGGGCACCAGGTGACCAGGACAGCTGCCGACTGAGCATCGACTCGCAGAGCAGCAGCAGCGGGCCCCGGAAGCACCTTCGCACGGATGCCTTCAGCCAGCACCATCTTGAGTCGCTTGAGTGCCCGTTTGAGCGACAGCACTACCCGGAGGCCTATGCCTCCCCCAGCCACACCAAAGGCGAGCAGGTGAGAGGCCGGGTATGGGAGGTGAGCAAGAGTGGGCCAGGGCGGGATGGAGGCAAGCTCTCCTCAGGAACCTGGCAGCAAAGCGGTTAGAAGTTGCTTCAGTGGCTCAGGAGCCATGTTCATGTAGTCCCAAGCCTGACACAGGCTTTATTTTACCAGATGCCCTGGCCTCCTTCCTCTCCTCTCTACCCTCTTGCCTTGCCTCACCTGAGATTTTGCAACTGGCCCTTTCAAGAAGGTGCCGTCTTTCTGCCATCAGGATAACATCCCATACTGTGGAGTGGTGGTTGAATCTTCCCCATGATGACTGCCTCACCAGGCTGCTCCCCTGGCACACCCCATGAACCAGCATTACTCATGTCCCCAAGCATGCCGGCCTCGTTCACACCTCTCTGCCCTCGAACATCGTGTGCCCTCCTCAACGAATACCTTTCCTCCCATTCTCTGCCTGGAAAAATACCACACAATCGGTATGACTCAGCTCACTCACCCTCTCCACCAATCTGTCTCTACCCCTCAGACATGACTCATCCCTCCCATTCCCGGACCCACATGCCCCTCACGCAGCTCCTAGTGACTCTCATGGCACCTCTAATAATGTAGTGGACAGAGCGTGAAGGCAGCGGACTTCTTACAGATGGGCCATCCTCTTGAGGCATCTTTATCTCCAGCACCTAACATTGTGCTTCTCTTTTCATAGCCACTTAATCAGGGTGTGTTGAATGGATGAACAGATGAATGAGTTAAGAAATCCAGAACCATAAATCACAAGCTGTACGAAGCTTTTCTTTCCAGTGCTCAGCACAAGAGAAACAGGTTCTAGTGGGTTGGCTTTTGTGAAAAGGTGACGGAGAGGTGAGAGGTCCCTTTCTGAGGCCAACAAAATCGCTACAACAGTGACAACCACTGAGCTCTCAATTCATTATTATCTATCCATGGTTTTGGTGTCTTTCTCCCCCTTGTTCCACCAGATGAACTCGCTAAGGAGTATCTAGGGTGTGATCCATTGCTCCCTTTGCTTATACTATCATTTTATCTAGAAGTGAGGCCATCCTAAACGTTCACCTTTAAGTTCTGAGTAGGACAATGGCATTGATGCCAATAATCAGCTGAACTACTGCCAGTGACTGGCTGGGCTGCTGGTCCTGTGCCAGCCCCTGCAGCTGAGCAGGCAACCTGCGTCAGCGATTTTATCAACTTTGGCTGTGAGAGCTACAAGGGGTGCAGAGAAAGCTGGCCATCAGCGAAGCCGGGGGGAAGGCCTGGGTGTTCATCCGAGTGAGGACAGGCTCCAGGAGGGATGTGGGGCCTTGGCAGTGCACCTGCAGGAAACCTTCTCTGCGAGAGTGAGCCTGCAAAGCCCATGCACCAGCACCAGCCACCCTAGGAGAATCAAGAAAACTTCTGATGAGACCCTGGGCACCTGCTGGGTCCCAGAGCCATTTCCTGGCTCCACCCATAAGCCCCCTAAAGGACCTTCATGGTTATAGAGAGCCCCTGCACCATGCTGGGGGATACACACATGGTGAATCCTGGAATGAGAGGCTCTGAGAGCAGACATGAGATCTTAGAGACCTCAGTGACCACCTACTTCCTTGTTCCCATTCATGTGGTGATAACTTAAGGCGAGGGCCTCAGGCAGCACTTGGGGAAGCAGCTCTTGGCAGAGCTGAGGTGTGGGAGCCCTGGTGTCATGCAGATGGATCGACATTTACCTGTCTTAGCATTGGTGTCTCCATGTATTCTTGTTTGAAGACAACAAAATGAAAGCATTTGGAAACCCCTGAACTGCTCCAACCCCTCTCTACTGAGGAGGGAAAAGGAGGCCTCATGGTTATCTTCTCCCTCACTCATTCATTCACCTGACTGGGTGGGAAGGGGCACAGAGAACCCAGCCTGTGCCAAGGGCTCATTAAGTCTAAGCCCTTGCCTTTCTATCGCTGGTGACTGACTGTGCTGCCTCAGTAACGTGGTGTTCTCTCATCTGGACACTGGAAGGCCCTCTGGCTGAGGAGCCAAGAAAAACGCACAGATACTCACACCTGGCCTCAGCACGGGGCAAAGACACCGGCTTCTTGCTGGGAAATCAGCTAGGGGAAAAGTGTTCCACAGAAACGTCAGGTGGCCTCATTCCTGGTTGCTGTTTTATCACTGGGCATAGTTAGGAGTCCTTATACCTTTTCTTCTTGTATTTTACAAATCTATCAAAATTAACAAAATGTGAATATTATGATGACAGAGTTCAAAAATTTGGCAGCTTCTGACTCTTCCCATAATCCTAAAATATCACCTGTCATAACCACTTTTTGAGCATCTGTTATCACCAAGCATTCTGTGCTGAATGCTTTATATCAGTATTGTACATAAAAATCTCATTTAATCTTACATCAGTCTTGGGAAGTAGATTCTATGATCCCCCTTAATACAGGTGAGAAAAACAACACTCTGGAAAGTCAAGCAGACTAAACCTACTTGGCCAATCATTATCGAAGCAGAACTTTAAGTCACCCAAGTTCTGAAAGTATTGTGCCACTCTGTCCCCAATTCAAGTTCCGTCCCAGAAAAACAAATCCAGGCATCACGGTGCTATTTACACCATTTAATGCAACATCCCCAAAATGTTAGAGTATAGAAGTTTCTTTTTTAAAAAATTTTTTTTCTGAATTATGTGGAACAGAAATTGAATTTTTGAGTAAATATTTTGATATTAAATCCAACACATCCATTGGCATTTTAAACTTTCTTACACTCTCTAGAAATTAGGTATTTTGTTCAATTTCATTAAGCCAGGCTCTCAGCATCTCCACTCTGCCTCTAAGTGGGCCTCCTCGGAAGGCACAGAACCAGAGCACCATTTAGTCAGTAATTGCTGCTTCATGCTGATGATGCCCTGGTGGCCTTCAGAATAGACTGCAGCTTCCAAAAGTGCCCGGCATGCAACCAAAAAGTGCTGTGGCTCCTTGGAGAATCCAGCTCCATGGAAATCACTGAAAGCGATTGCCTTTAATAGACCTATTATGTAACCACAGAGCATTCCTTGATTTCAGTTTTCTACACTGTTTCATACAGTGCAAAGTTGGGGGGGTGTGTGACCTGTATGTGGGGAATGCATTGTGCTGTCCCTCCCTGATGGAAGGGAGTTGTGTGGGGGGTATACTCCTGCTTTTAGTTGACTAAGTTCTTTCTTAAAGAAACTCTGTAGGTCATAGCCATGCTCATGGTAGGGAAAGTCCATTGGACTCTAGAATGAGACCTTACTGAACAAAACCCACAAGCACTTGGTAAAGAGGTTTTCAAACAAAATTAACTCCAAGCTACTGGTTTGAACTCACAAGCTTCTATTTGCTTGGGTTTGTAGTAGGAGAAGAAAAGAGACATCTATTCTATGGACTGGCGCTTCTGAAATCCTCGTTGCTACATACTGAACGGGACTTTTATCTTCTGTGGTTCAGGCTCTGGATGTACAAAACAGACATCTTTCTCATCCATGTCACAGGGCTCCTGAGGGGACCTGATGAGAATAACTGAGGCAAAGCCTTAACGTCAGCTTTTCGCTGTCATCCGATTTAGGGCAGCAGCTAACAGCAGAGGCACTGAAGTCTCAGTCCCAGCTGCACTCCTCACAGGAAGGCGATGAATTTCTTGACCTCTCTGTGTCTGCATTTCCTATCTGGAAAGGAATAAATTAATAGTTGAGCCAAGGACTTGAACACTCCTAGGGATGCCTGTTCAGCCCTTGGCACTGTCTTGTACTCTAGACCCAAACTTTGTGCAGAGATGACAGTGGCTCGGTCCACCTAAGTCATGGTTCTCTAAAGGACACGCGCCATCCCAAACACGGCTCCCAGGCTGCCAGCCAAACTTGAACTCTGGGACTGGGAGAACAGGGTTTTGAGTTGAACAGAAACCCATTCAATATCAAGCAGTGCCGAGAATGAACAGGAGGAAGGAGATGAGGAAAGGAGCTTCTCCAGGGAGATTAGGGTCACCAAGTCCAAAAGACAGGATACGGGGTATGCAGGAGGACCGGGTGCTCCAGGTCCGGGGAACTCTGCCCTGCTGACTTCCCTTTCTTTCCCAGGGCCTCTACCCGCTGCCCTTGCTCAACAGCGCCCTGGATGATGGGAAGGCCACCCTGACCCCTTCCAATACGCCCCTGGGGCGCAACCTCTCGACTCACCAGACCTACCCTGTGGTGGCAGGTAGGACTCCCAGGGGCTCCTGGGCCATCTCCACCCAGCTGTGAGGGCGGGCTGGAGGGCCGGACAGCAGAGCTGGCTGGCTGTCAGGACAGCGGTGCAGGGGCCCTGGCCCGGAGACCGGAGGCGGGCTGTACTGGCTGTGCCTCGAGGTGGGACCAAGGGCAGTGCCTTCAGTCCTAGGCCCGCCGCCGGGTCTCCCGGCCCCTCCTGCTGGGCAAGCTGGGCACTCACGCTGCTGCCCCTGCTCTGCGCTGGAGAGGGCACGGCGGGGGTGGAGCCTCGGCTCCCCCCCCACCTGAGAATCACCTGTAGCCCCAGCTCTGCCCCGCCCCAGCTGCCCGGCCTGCCCGCCCCGCCCGCCGCACCCCTCCCCACATCTCATGGCTTGGTGTGTGCATGTTCCCGCCCCGTCATCTCACACCCCTCTCTCCTTGTTGTCTCCCTCCCTCCGGCAGATCCTCATTCACCCTTCGCCATAAAGCAGGAAACCCCCGAGCTGTCCAGTTCTAGCTCCACCCCTTCCTCTTTATCTAGCTCCGCCTTTTTGGATCTGCAGCAAGTCGGCTCCGGGGGCCCAGCCGGCGCCTCGGTCCCGCCCTTCAATGCCTTTCCCCATGCTGCCCCCGTGTACGGGCAGTTCACGGGCCAGGCCCTACTCTCAGGTACGACAGGGACGTCCCGCCGTGCAGCGCCGCGTGGGCGGGGGGGAGGTCCGCAGTGCCAACCCAGGGTCCCCTGTTTTGGGCTGAGCCCCTCCTATAGCCCCTTGTCCTATCCATCGCCAGCCACCCTGTTACCTACTTAGTTCTGCCGGTGCCGGGCGTGGGTCCCAATGTCTGCGAAATTCGGCATCCGAAGGGGCAAACACTTTTTTGGGGGGTGCCATAAAGTGGGGTGCACCACCCCAAGACCCCACGGAAGAATAGCGACTTTAAGAGAAGGTGCCAGGTGCTATGATGTGGGACCACTCGGCCTCGGCTAGAAAGCAAAAGAGGAAAACTGGAGGCAAAAAGGCATTGGCCTTTAAGCCAACTTCTGCATCAAATTCCTAAAAAAGAAATGAAAATCTGGGCCTGTCCGGCCTCCATAATGTAGCTATCTTCATACCCAGCAGAATGACAGCACCAGTGAAGGACGCCAGGGTTTTTCAATATCACCTCAGAGTGACTGGACAGCTTGGGGCGGGGGGCCCACAGGAACCTCATCTGCTTCAAACCGTGGAAAGCTGTAAGCAAATTAGGTGTTTATGGAGCAGACTCTTTCCTTACACTATGGAAGAAGCAGCCCCAGCAAGGAGGCGGAGGGCCTAACCAAAGCCTGGTTGGGAACATGGTGTTCCACAGGGTGAGGGCTGGGCCTGCACCCCAAGGGTCAGACTTCAGGTACAGCCTAGCAGAGCTGAGTCTCACTAATAGATGGACATTGTCTCTCCAGCCAGGGCTTTAGTAACTGCTGAAAGAGTCAAGGTTTGGTCCGGACACAGGCAGAGATCTCTAACAGTCTTCAAATATCTGAAGGGTTTCCATAGAAATGAGACTTTGGCCTGAACCCTGAAGGGGTCCAAGGACTGAGGGAGGAAGTGAGATAGCTTTTAGTTTGGCATCAGTGAAGCCTACTTCATGTTAGAGTTGTCTCCAAGAAGTGTGGGTCTTTAGTGATAGCTGATTCCCCTCGGCCCCCTGCTCCCTACCTAACCACCTTGAGATGCTAGAGCAGAGGCCAGTGGAGGGGGGCAGGGCCCCGGTACAACCAGGAGTCAGACAGGCCAACTGAAACAGTGGTTTGGGACATGTTGGGCCATGCAAGATATCTGGTGTGCTGCCCCAGAAAGCCCTTGGACTTGGAAACCAGTGCAGCAGAGAATCAGGACCTCTGCCAGCCCAGAGAAGCGCAGGTCCTCTGATGCAAGTCCATGGTACCTTCCTTATAACCAATGGTAAATTCTTTCTGTCTGGCACCTCGGATTGTCTCACTAACAGATGGATATTGTCCTGGCCAGCCAGGGCCTGAGCAATGGCTGAAAGCGTCAAGGTTCTCTTCTCTGTGCATCCCTGTCTAATGCAGGAGGTTCTCTTGGTAGAGGTGGACACCCAGAGTGTGGGCAGAGGGGCTATGTTCAGGGGTCTGAAGCAATGAAAATGTTGACTCAATTTGAAACTTCAAGAGGACGAAGTCAGCAGAGAGAGGTCACTTGTTTTGACCAAAGTGATTAAAGGAGAAAAATCTGAGCTGAGTGAATTTGTCAGGCCCAGGAAATGGGATGGGGGAGGGTAAAGGGAAAGCAAGGAGAGGCGCTTGTCCGCTGTGGGGTGGACAGGCTGCATCACAGCACGCTTGTGTGTCTTGTGGGAGTGGCAGCCACGGCTGGGGTCTGCGGCCATCAAGTCAGCCATGAAGGTACGGTTGAAGCACACGGTAAAGGGAGGTCTGGCAGGACCGGCTGAGAAGAAAGGGAAGGACAGGCAGCCCGTGGAAACTAGGGTGTGAAGTAGAGTTGCAGTAGCCCAGAACGAGTGCCTTGACCCTTCTGCACCCACACTGTCTCCCTGTGTCAGTCTTTTAAGGCTGCAAGTATCCCTGTCAACATGCAGTCAGGGTGATGCTTCCAACTTCTGTCAGCTGCTAATTTAGTGGACAAGCCCACTCTGCAGCACAGCTACAGGACTAGGAAGTCATCCAACCCATGGGACAAAGCAGTGGAAGCAGATACCAGGTGGTCACCAGGCAGCTGACAGCCAAATACACAGCACTGGATGTCCTACAGGCAGGTGGTCTCTAAAGCCAGGCTCTGATGATGCTGAACTGCCAGTGTGAGGATCTCTGAAGTCCAGCGCTGGCTCAAGGGTGGCAGATTCAGCACAGAGGGAGGCTTTTAAGAAGAGCAAAGAGTGGGCAGGCTTGCAAGGACTTGGGTCCAGGCAAATGGCCAAGATGAGGAAGCAAGTCAGGACTATAGTTCACTGAGCTGAGCCCAGTCCTGCAACTCAGGGACAAGGCAGATGATAGCTATGTCCCTGCTGAGCCTGAGATGTTGGCCTGGAGCTCCATACAGACTCTCCACCTGAGGCTTCTGGTCAAGATTGGACCTAAATACTTAACACATGGCTGGCCTCTGGAGGGAGGGATGGGAGGGTAGGGAATGACAGGTTGGGGGAAGGTTAGGAAGAGAGTGAGCCCAAGAGTCTGGGGACTACAATCTCTCTGCGGGGGGAAGAGGTAGATGTAAAAGGAAACAAGACCAAATAACTCCTAAGAAGAGCTGCAAACAAGGACAGAGGAAGGAGGACCCAATGAGCTTTCGTTTCATAATCAGCTCAGCTGTAACCTCCATGAACCTTCCCAGCTCCCCTCCTCCTTATGACCTGCTAAGACCTTCCTGCCATCTCCAGCAACTCCTTTCCCTGCTTCATAGAATTTCTCTGAGTCACTTTCTCAACCCAGTGGCTCTGATAGCAGCATTTCCAGCTTCTCCCCAGTCATCCAAGCAAGAGGAACCCGTAGGGTTTAGGAAATAATCAGATGGCTCCTAAGACGCCTCTCGGTTCCCTTCAGACATCCTGGGGTGGATTCCCACACACTGGCCATGAGAGTGACATCAAGGCTGTCCTTGTCCTGGCTGCTCCAAGGCTGATTCCAGCTCAGCTGATCAGAAAGCTTGGAGTTAGGTTTTATCATCAAAGAGTCCATTATCCTCCTCCATCCTTTTGTCCAAAATTATATTTAGTCCTGCCAGAGAGACTTCTGGGTTGCCATAAATTCTCCTTGCTATCAGAAGAAGATAAGGAATTGAAAAGAGGTTACATAGAGGGCAGACATCAAAGGGGGCAAGTGAAATAGTCTGAAGTCACTTCTACTCCCTGAATTCTCCAGCGCATGGCTTTCTGGTGATGCTCTCTACTACTACTGAGATTATTTACCAGTCGCTCTGGGGTGCTAGGGTTTCTGTAGAGAACACCACTTTACATCCACCCAATGGGGCCCAGGTCTATGTCAACTTCTTAAAAATAGGCCCATGTTGGAAGTTTTTTTGAGTGCAGAGCAATGCTAAATTTTTGTGATGAAAACCTCTCTAAAACCAGAGAGGTGGGTAAGAGGGCATGTCAGGCCATGACGATGGAGTATCGCCAGCTCATGGCTTCTGTTATTTTGTTTCTGAGAAGGATGCAAGGTTCTTGGCTTTCTGGAAGAAATGTTTTTTTTTCCAGGGCTGGTAAGGAAGCCCAGACTCTCATGCTCGTTCATGCTAGGCAAGCGCTGCACTACTGAGCTCCATCCTCAGTCCAAGAAATCATTTTTCAAGGAGTCAGGACAGAGTTAGGGCAGAGTGTTAGGACAGACGGTGGTAGTACAGTGTGGAGCTGTCCTAGAGAAAGCTTTACTGGAGGGTGGGTTTCATGGGGGGAACCCTCAGGGGTCTGCTCTGGTGTTTAATTCAGCAATCTCTACCACCTGGCAGAAAATTAGGGACTAAAGGGAGATAAAGATTAAAATCTCTGAATACAGGGACAGGAGCCCAGAAAGTCTGTTTGCAAGAGCAAGGTGCGGGCAGAGCCCAGCAGGTGGACTGTGGATCAGGCTGTGGCCCGAGGGGCAGAGGAGGGAGTCTGTGCCCTGGAACCTTGGCTACTAGCTTCCTAGCTCAGAAAGCCCCAGGGTCAGGTAATAGAAAGTGATCATTTGTGGCCAGAAAGGAGGGGAGTTTGGGAACACAGGCTGCCGGGACAGAGGAGCCCTGGGGAGCACTGAGTCAGCACTAGCAAACAGATGGCCAGAGAGCTGAGATTCATGTCCCACTGCACACCCCCAGTCTTGGTAGACACAGATGCGGTCTCAGAATTCTCCACGCAGTGCACCAGGAAGCCCCCCAATCCACCTGGAAAGAAGGCAAACCCGTTATAATCTCTCAT
The DNA here is from genome assembly GCF_000276665.1 of Chinchilla lanigera. NCBI lineage: Eukaryota > Metazoa > Chordata > Mammalia > Rodentia > Chinchillidae > Chinchilla > Chinchilla lanigera. Next base: position 1,060,835 of record NW_004955470.1, read on the forward strand.
CTAAATTAGGTTCTCATGTGACAGACAGGAAAATGTGATTTGGAGAAATTGATTTGTCCCTCATTCATAGTCTGGCTTAAATGTAGATTCCCCTCCTTCCCTCCCTTCCTCTCTTTTTCCATCCCCACCCCCACCCCTGGAAGTAGGAAGTAGGGGGTAAAGAGGAAAGGAGAAGATACCAGGCCTGAACCAGCCACCACCCTCCCAGATCTCTTCCTACCACGCCACCATCCACCCCATATCTGTACGGCTTCTGTCACAGACCTCATGTCACTCCTTTCCTCTCAGGCCCCAAGGCCTGGCTGGGTGCTTCCCCAAAGACGAAAAAGGCTAAGTGTGAAGGCTGATCACATTGTAGTCACATTCACTTGAAGCTCTGCTTACCCCTTGGCATAACTTCGGCCTGTTTCTCCTTCTACTTCTAAGTATACTAAAGTTTTCTTTTCCTAACCTGTTTTCTAGCCCTTCGTTTGTTCCTCTCTCCACCCTGTGTCAGGTGAACAGCACCCACCTGTAGAATTCCAGTGAGTTCCACCCTGTTTTGTCCAGTACCAACTATAGCTGGACACGGCAATAAGTCAAGCAAATTAGAGGGTGGTGTTCAGCATTTCAAAACCTTCATGCAGTTTTAAATAATGCACACTGACAGCTCTTTTCAAAGAGGACTTATTTTATAAGAGTTTCGCTAACATGACCAATTCCAGAATGTATCAATTGTACTAATCAGTGTTCATCTATGGCATGAAACCCTGGGTTTGAATTATGCTAATAATAACCTGAGAGTGATAGTAATCAAGTGTGTAAGGTTACTCTTCTTTTTACCCATTTTGACTACAGAGAAAACAGAAAACAATCTGAGCTTATATAACTGCCTGGTCTAGGCACATGTAAAATTAGCCATAGAAGCAGAATAAGGACGCTTAGACTCTTCCCTCTAGAGGAAGGGCAGAAGTTGCTCATTGACCCCTTTTGCTTAGTTCCAAATCTCAGCCATAACCCATCATGACTTAGTTCTGGGCCTTGATTTCTGCTCCATCCCCAAGTGTTTAGAAAAGTGCCTGGGTATTGTAATTACTCTATACACATTTTTTGAATGAACTGATTGTCCTTGGAAATCTCCAGAGAAAGAAGTAAGGAACCAAAAGTCATGGTGGTATTGACAACTTACAGGGTTTCATGGGACAAAGCTCCCATCCGCATTACCAGGGACCCCTCCAAGGGGACGAGGTGTGGAGGGCCTGGGTAGGGGCATAATGGGAAGAAAGCTGGATAAGTAGTGTTGTAGAGGAGTAATTTTGCCGCTACTTCATCCCCACTGGGGACACATGGCAATGTCTGGAAACATTTTTGGTTGTCATGGTGGGTAGGAACTTCTAGTGGAATCTAGTGAGTAGAGGCTAGGATTGCTGCTAACCATCCTACAGTGCACAGACCAGGCCCACAACGAAGCTCTCACCAGCCTAGATTGGGATTGAAGAAACTCTAGAACATCACCAAGAAGTAGGATGATCAAATGACTCATCATTCAAACTGGAGCATTTGGGAACGAAATGGGTGTTGTTAATAAATATGCTAGGACATGTGTCATCATCTTACCAAGAACTTTGGGATTGAGGCACAGTCTGACCTGGAGCTGCAGAACATAAGGGTGATGGAAGAGAAAGAGGCAAGGGATCCTGGTTGTTGGGTGGGGGTCAGTGAAGAGAAGGTTGCCAAGTCAGGTGGTATCTCCTAAATGTGAAGCGTACACTTCCTGACATATTGAAGAGATAGAGCCAGGAAGATGTGATCTTTACAGAGCGCATTGGTGTCACTAAAATGTGAGATAAACCTGTTTATCTCAGGTAACAGATACCTGTTTTCCTGAAAGTGATTTTTATTTTTTATTTATTTATTAATTTATTTATTTATTTATTTTCAGAAAAGGAGTTGACAGATGTGTGGCTCATGGTCAAACATCTGTCAGCCCTGTCTCCTTTTAGCCAGTAGGTTCCCTGTCCCTTGTAACTCTGGTAGATTCTATCTACCTGGGAAGCCAGGCCAAGGAGTAGGATTCTCTCCCTGGCTCCCTGGAAAAGGGTGTAGTGGTTGATTAGAAATGTCTGCTACAGGCCCAGACAAGAGGAATAGTGGGCCAGAGGGTCACACACCTGCCACCCCTTCACCAGGCCTTATTCTTACGTCTCTGCAGAGCTAGAGTTGAAAGGGATCCTCAGAGTTAAGTGATCTGTAGTGCATTTATTTCAGTCAGCTGTCCCTTTTGTTATGTTGGGTTGGAGGATAAGGAAGACTGGAAGACACAGCCCTGTCTCCAACACATATTTTTGTGAGTGACTAAAGTAACGTGTAAATGAAGCCGCTGCAGGACAGGGAAGGAAGCAGGACTTCAATAGAAAGTGATCCCTGCATGGTGTCTTCCTCCTGCCGGACAAGACAGGAATTTGGGCTCAGAGAAAGAGGGAGGGAGTTCAGAGAATGGCTTTGAAGAGAGTGGGAATAGCAAGAGAGAAGACTTGCTGGCCTCAGGAGAATGTGGCAATAAGCGCAGGAAGTCCCCATAGGCCAACTGATGACTCTGTTGTATTTTTTCAGGGCGAGAGATGGTGGGACCCACGCTGCCCGGATACCCACCCCACATCCCCACCAGTGGACAGGGCAGCTATGCCTCTTCTGCCATCGCAGGCATGGTGGCAGGTAAGGGGAAGGTTGGGCAGGAGGGGAAGTCCTATAAAGAGCAAGTGTTGGAGAGAGGGGGCAAGTGGGAACATGAGGCAGGTTGTGTCTCATTCGTGGTCTTCCCAAAGGGCATTGATCAGGCAGACGCCTTCTTATAAATACCTACAGAAAATGCTGCAGGGCCATTCTGGCTTCTTTATTCATCCCAGCTCAGTGCTCTTCTTCCCATATCTCTCACACTCCCCACCATGAAGAAGAGAGAAGGGCAGAGACAGACCTAATTTCAAATCCAACCTCCTCCATCTCTTCCACCCATTCACTAAGTACATTCAAACACTGAGCCAAACGTGAGCTCAAGCAGCTCATGGTCTCCCAGTGACTTCACCCTGATGGACCTCAGCTTCCCTTTCTGAAAGATCAGAAGTGAACAGTGGTGGTGATGAAATGATTGAAATATATTGCCCTTCACCTCCCACATTCACGCGATGCCCATAAGCGGAATACGGTTCCTGGGGATTCTGGGGATTCTCTAAAATATGGGAAGAACTGAGAATGTTTTCCCTGTCGTTATTTGACTGCCCTAGAATGCTTCCTGTCAGTCTTTCAGATTTGTCTGTCACAATCATCCAGTGGTCAGAATGTCAAGGTCCAGACAATAGAGACAATGGGAATTTCTTTGGGAAAATCTCACTTTTAGGAGCCATTTGGGTAAGGATCTTGGGATGGATGGGATAGGAGTGAGCTATTTCCACTATCCAGCTAGGTCTTGGGGCCCGGAGCTTTGGACAGGGCTCTAGGCTGAGGGCAGGTGTGCCCCACATTCCAGGGCTGGGCCAGCCTCCCTGACTGCCCCAGAAACTGGCTGCCTTCACCCAGGTCTGCTTCCCCATGACAGGGGTTAATTTTTGCCAGCCACCCACTGTAGGTACCCAGTACAGAGGCAGGTGGGCTGAGCTGTCCTGGGCAGAGAGAGAGAGAAGAGGGGGGTGCTCAGTGCTCCCTGGGAACCTGCTGAGCTGGCACTTGTTGCTGCCTGGTTACCGTGGCGATGTGCTTAATGCAGCGTTGAAAATACAGAATACTGACTCCTCTCTCTCTCCTGGCTCCAGACTCCCTCCCTCCCTCCCTTCCTCTTCTGGACCGTGAAATGAGATTGGTCAAGATAAAAAAGGAAAAGATTCGGTTATTTTTTTAAGAGTGTGGATAATGGGGCCTCTCAATCAAAATCCCAGACTCCAGTCGGCTCCCCCCACCCCCTTCCACCCCCTCCACCTTGCCCTGCTGCCCGCTTAGAGGAGGAGGAAGACATAGAAAGCACAAAGCTTGGCTCTTAATTATGAATCATTCCCTGAGGGCAGGCCCAAGGTAAGGGGTTCCTGGGACCCAAAATCTGACCTGTGAGGTAGCTGGAAAGCTTGGGGCTTTCGTCAAAGGCCCCCAGGTTGTTTCCAGAAAGCCTTCATCCCAGTGGGTGCTGGGAAGAAAACACACCACACACACAGACACACACACACACACACACACACACACACACACACACACACACAGAACTACCACATTGATTGTAGTGAATCACAAAAGGGAGGGGCTTTGCCTTATACAGCAGATAGACTCCCAGTCAGTTGCATGTAAATTCATTTTCAGAAAATGCAACGCTACTTAAATGAATTACCTGGTTCCTAGGAATACCCTTGTGCAAATGACTTCTTAAAGGCTCTTATTGTGGGAAAATTATGTGTCCATCTCTTACCACTGCTTGTGATCTCCCAGTTAACTGAAATGGGAATTCCCTCAATTAAAGTAAAATAACTTGATGAGTACCCGCTGCGTCCATGCAAGGTGCATAATAAATGCTTAAAGAAAAACATACCAATGGCATTCCACATGATCAGTTGTGGAAAGGAGGAAGTGATTATTTATTATCCACTTCTGCATGTCTAGCCGTTTACACATACAACTTTACTTCTCATCTAATCCTCACTATAAGACTGAGAGGCTGATATCATCCTAGTTTTTTGTTGGTGGTTTTTTTTTTTTTTTAATCATCCCAGTTTTACAAGTAAGGAACTGGAGACTTAGAAAAGCAAAGTAGTACTCTCAGGGTCATAGCCATGCTAAATTCTGAGTTGTTCACACAGGTCTTTTAATTTCAAATCTAAGGCTCTTTCCACTTCACCGTCCTGCCTCTCCCCATATTAGAAATAAAGACAAAAACTATAGAAAAGCAACACAGGAAAAAGACCAGGACAGATTTCTCATATCCATTTGCCTTCTGTTGTTCTAATCTCTCTCTCTCTCTCTCTTTCTCTCTCTCTCTCTCTCTCTCTCTCTCTCTCTCTCTC
>NW_004955470.1:1065952-1113127 GCF_000276665.1 Chinchilla lanigera
TCTCTCTCTCTCTCTCTCTCTCTCTCTCTCTCTCTCTCTCTCTCTCTCTCTCTCCCTCCTCCTCTAGCCCTAATAACTAATAATATAAGTAATTACACCAATTCTAGAACAGAACCAAAAGCTCCAAATAGATGAATCTCTATCCAGCCATCTATTCATATCAATCTATCCATCCATCCTACCATCCATATTTCCATTTTCTATCCATCTTTCTATCTTTCCATCTGGCCACTCATCCACTCATTCTTCTACCTGTCTATCTTTCTTTAGACCTACCCTTTCATCCTTTCATCTGTCCACTTCTCCATCCATTTGTCCATAATCTACCCTTCCAGCATCTCTCCTTCCATTCATTCATCTTTTTGTGCGCATATCTTCTCATCTATCCATTTTCCATCCGTACATCTTCTCACCTGTCCATCTTTCATTATCAATATTTCCATCATCCACGTTTCATCTATCCTTTCATTTTTTTATCCATTCACCACTTTTTTTGCCTAACAAATACTGTGAGGATCTAGTGTATAGGATGCTGGGGGTACAAGAATGACAGGATATGTCTCTCTATCCATGGAGCTTACAACCCAGTACTGGAGAGAAATAGACAGTAAACAAGGCAATGAATAAATGAACATGATTTCACATGGAGATATGCATGTAAAGACAATAAAAAGTGACAATATATTATAAGGACCCAGAAGGAGAAGAGATAACTACTTTAGATTGGGCCATCAGGGAAGGCCTTTCTGAGAGAATGTTCAAAGTGGTCAGCCAAGTAATAAAGGGCAAACCATCCCTACCTCTACAGGACAGCAAGTACAAAGGCCCTAGGGCAGGAAAGAACTAGTTTAGCATGGCAGCACACAGAAAGAATGTGAGTTCATCAAATAACCATGAGCAGTCAGAGAAGATGAGAGGTAGCAAGCTCAAGTTTTAAAAGACTACTCAGGCTTCTGAGAAAGTGGATTGTAGACAGTCAGGAAAGAATGCACAGAGGTCAGTTAGGAGATGGTTGCAGTAGTTCTGTAACTACTGTCATCTCATAAGAGATGACAGTGGCTTGTGTAAAGGATAGCAGAGAGAGAAGAGAAAAGTGATAGTGATGATATGTTTTGGTGATGGATCCAACAAACTCTGCTAGTGAATTGGCTACAGGAATAAGAGATAAATGATAGATAGATAGATAATAGATTAATAGATAGATAGGTAGATAGATAGATGATAGATGGAAAAATAGATAGATATATGATAGATAAGATCAGGAGAGAAAGAAGTATAGTGAGTGGTAGGTGGAAATCAAGAGTTCTGTTAGACCATATTACGATGGAGATACCTACTAAATACCCAGTTTAATAGTTCAGTAATCACATGCTACATTTTTGAAGTCAGAAAAGAATCTCGATTATACTATAAGTTTCAGCCATTGGATAAAGCTATTGTTTTATGCCAAGGGATTAGACAGTTCATTTGAAAGAGACTGTGGATGGAAATTCACAGAAGGCTCTCATACCAAACTCGATTCTTCAACATAATTTAACAGAGAAGCAATCAGCAAAGACAGTAAGTAGAATGGACAAGTAAGTTACAAGCAAACCAGGAGATTGGGCACTGCAGAGCCCAAAGGCATGCGTTGCTCTGAGGGAGCGATGATTTGGAGGTTGAAGGAGTTGTGCATATAGAAATGACCACTGTAGCAACCAGGTTAGAGATCGTGGGGGTTTGCTTGGGTTGGCATTGGCCTAATTGGCAGAGGGTGACAAGGTGAAGGCAGACTGTGAGAGAGAGAAAGTTGCGGGTGGCTAGAGAAGGACGAGGGTAGGAAAAGAATTTATTAAAGATGGAATATAGCAGAGTGTGTTTTTGTGCTAAAGGGATGAGCTAGAAAGGGAGAAGAAAAGAGAGAGTAAGTGTAAGGATCGAATAGGAAGGAAAGTAGGGTGGGACGCAGAGCAAAGAGAACAGGGTGCCCTTCATAGGTCCACGGACATTCATCCTGCACGGCTGCAGGCAGATTGACAGATCTGTAGTGGGAAGAAGCCACACCCAAAAGTGTATTACCTCCCCAGCCCCATACCCTCCTCGTGCTTCCCTGTGACGAAAGAAAACAGGTACTCAGGGTGCGCTGGATGAATGAATGAGTGCAGGGGTAAGTATATGCATGGACGAGTGACAAAATGAGAGGGCAAATATGTTCAGTATTTTCCATCTTTCTCTTCCCTGAGAGCTTGCACTGCTCAGCACCGGACAGAGCGCGGTGTGGCATGGGCACGGGTGGGGCCCCAGCTGTGTAGCCAGTGTAGACTTCCTCCAAGTGAGCACTGAAACGGGGAGATGCAGAGTAGCCCAGCAGTCAGCAGGGGGTTGTTGACACTGAGGGCCCGAAGAGACCCACTGGTGTAGGAGCAGTGGCCTTGGGCAAATGTCCTTCTTTCTCTGCATAGCAGTCCCTTCATCGTAGAGGTAAATGATTGGGTTAGATTATTTTTTAGTTTTCTTCCACTCACACCTCCTTGCTTCTCTGCTTTTTTCCTCTCTTCCTTCTTTTATTCACTCTGTGTTTGGCTTAGTCCCTGCCCTGGAGAGCTGACCATATTCTTACTGCGAGCTTGCTGCCTATCACTGGCCCACTAGACAAGGATCGGGTCCAGTAGCCTCTGTCTTCTGCTTTACGCTCTCCTTGATTCCACTCTTCTTATACAAATGCTATTTCTCTGCAAAGCATCAGCCCCTATGGGTCCTAACAGTGGCATGAGACTGGTTGTATGACTGATTTGAGTCTCCACTGAACTCTATTTTAGAACCTGTTTTATGGAATAGTAAGTAGTAAGCTATCATCGCTGAGTGCTTCTTATATTCTGAGTACAGTGCTAAGCATTTAATATGTGATCTTATTTAACTCTCACTAAATTCTATGAAGCAAGGATGATAATTTTGCCCAATGTGACAGATGAGGAAACCAAGGCTTGAAGAAGCTAAGTGACTTATTCATGTTTACACAGCCAGGAAGTAGGAAATGGGGATTTTACTTCCAGCAGGCAGGCTCTAGAGGCAAGAATTTCCACTCTGAAGAGGCTGGGAAGGAGACAAGGAGCCACACTGAAGATACTTAGTTCATTAGCACAGGTATATTTCTGTGGACACACTTTGGATCTTGAGGTGGGCAGAAACCTGGCTTTGTAAACAAAATCATCTCATAGATGCATTAAGGAATTATCTGGAATTTAAGGTTAAAAGGTCTAAGGTCAAGTTCTGCCCCATCATTGAGACAAACGACTTCATTGTGCTGCATTTCAATTTCTTATTTTATAAACAGGCAGTGTGCATGATTAGGAGTGGCAGGGTGAGCTGTGAACCCAAGACCAAGCTCCAGTAATGGCTGTGTTGTTCAGCTTAACTTTGTGGCTGTGACAGAAAGGAATTCTTAAGCAATTTCTTTGGTAAATAAATCCTTTGGGAAAACCAAATAAGAAAGAAATCACAATTTGATTCACTTTGTGTAAATGCATGCACTGAGTTTGCTTAAAGTGGCAACAGATGCTCAGAGGTAGTCCCAGAACACAGCCTCCCCGAGAGGTTGAGGCCTTCCGGGGTCCTCTCTCCTCTCCTCAATCCTCAGCTCCCCCTCCACCTATACACACAAGTACCCTCAACAAATTTATACCTAGGGAGACTGCAAAGTTCTTATAGACCAGTTCTTCTTTGGCCGCTACACCCCATGCCTGTGCCATGGGCCCCTGCAGACAGCCCCTTCTGCAGAAGGTTCAGCAGCAGGAGAAGCAGGCTTAGCATCTAGGCCCTAGAGTCATAGCACAGCCTCCATTCTGCACCCAGCCTTCCAGCTTCATGAGCTTCTGCAGATCCCACATCCTCAATTCTTTACCTGGAAATCGGGATGATAACATCCCTGTCCTGGGGCTCCTTTAAGGAGCCAGGTCAGTGCCTCCAGTGCCTGGAGAAAGGGCGTGGCCCTGAGTGAACCAGGCTATGGTGTCCAAAGGATGATGGAGGGTGCCCCTTCCAGGCCTGCCGATCCCTAGCCTCGCCACAGTGGGCCCTGCAGACCCTTCTTCCACACCCCTACGCTACAGTGGTGCCACAACCTTATAAACCTCTCACTTATGTGCCTCCAACAGGAAGTGAATACACTGGCAATGCCTACAGCCACACCCCCTACTCCTCCTACAGCGAGGCCTGGCGCTTCCCCAACTCCAGCTTGCTGAGTAAGTCCCTGGGTGCCCAGGCCTTCTGCCGGGCAGGCAGCATGGGTGGGAGGCCAGGCCAAGCCAAAAGCTGTCTGGGAGGTTTGCAGGGAGGAGTGTGTTTTACAATGGGGATGAGTAGCAAGGACGCAGTGTATCTGGCTGCTGAGGGGCTGGAGGAAGAGGGCAGAAGACCAGAAACTTCCTGACTTTATCTCCCTCCTGCTCCCCAAGGCCAAGTCCGTTAAATCTTTGTTTTGCTTAAGACTTAGGCTCTGGCCTGGAGAGAAGGGCAGAGGTAGGCTGGAAAAGTGGGGGATGGGGTGGATTAGGGCCCCGAGGCAGCAGAACTGACTCCTGCAGGCACCCACTGCCCTCCTTCCTGGGAACTGCCCCCATTAACTGTAGAAGTGGGTCACAAACAGTCGTGATTCAGCACTAAAGCCTTTACACAGAAATCCTTGTTCCACCAAGTTCTCGGTGGAACTTGGCTTGAGAAGTGAAGCGCACTCAGGGTCAAGGTGCAGAACAGAGTGAGGCTACTGCTTCAGGAAACCAAGCCCACAAACAGCGAGCTTGAGGGATCCCACTGGAGCCTCCCTGAGTGGTGGCTAGGGGGTGTCAAAGCAAACCTGAGCCGGACAGCAGTGGTTCCAGGGTAGCCAGCCTCACCAGCCCATCCATTCCCTCTCCTGCTACTACCCCTTGGCATTTCTGGCATTACACGAGCTGGGCTCTGTGGCCATGTGCTCAATCCCAAGGCACTTCTGTTCAGTCTAGCTACAAAGGACTAGGGCAATGAGATGCTGTGGGGGTCAGGACACCTTCCTGCTCACCCTGGCCAGGCTGCCCACCCACACGGGTATCCCAGGCACAGACCTCCTTTACTAATTGAGAGTCTGAACCCTCTGGATGTCCAGAGGCAGATTCTCTGACCTGTGGCTCTTTGGGCCAGACTGGGGAGGGTCCCGATGCCCAGTCTACCAGTGTGCCCGATTCTTGGGATTCCACAGACAAGTGCTCGCCATTGCTCTCTCCCTGCAGGGAGGGTGCTGAAGGTCAAAGCAGTCAAGGGGGAGGGGGCACGAAGCCACCATTCTTATTCCAGACAGAAACTCAAAGGTGAGGCCAGAGAACGTGGAAGCAGAGCTGGAGAGGAGTTAATCTTTGATGATCAGATAGGCCAGGGGGATAAATGATTAACTGGAGCTGTCTTAAAGGTCAGCAGATGCAGGGAAGGCTCTGCGGCCACTTCCCCTCTGACCAGCACTGTTGTTGTTATTTTTTTTTTAACGTGTCCAGGTTCCCCATATTATTACAGTTCCACATCAAGGCCGAGCGCACCGCCCACCACCGCCACGGCCTTTGACCATCTGTAGTTGCTATGGGGATGCTGGGAGTGACCAGGCAACAGGAGGACTCAGCCTGGGACAGGCTCCAGAGAGTCATACAAAGGAATCTTTATTTATTACATGAAAAATAACCACAATTCCAGCATCGCGGCTCACTCCCTGTGTGGCTAATTTAATGAATTATGAAAGACAGGATGACCTTGGAGAAGGCCAAAATGTCTTCCAAGACTCCTTGAAGAGGGACAGGAGTCCCAGGGGAAGCGAATCACTCCATTCCAAAAGTGACAGAAGTGGAGGAGAAACGTGCCTGGGCTGATTCCCACCCAAAGAGAGAAGAGGAAGCCATGAGGAGCTGGAGGGAGGTGACAGATGGGGCCTGCTTGGCCCAAGGGTACACAAGGACCACTTGCGTGGCTCTGCCATCCACTCGACTCCAGCAGTTGTGCTCTGTACGCAGGTCCTTCCGGCCCACGGGGCACAGCCTGTGGCAAGGCTCTCCCCGTCGGCCATCCTGAGAATCACCTCCTTCGGTCTCCTGCCATCTGCTGTCCAGCTCGCTTGGCTCTTCCTACACTTTCCTTCCGAGCATGGGCTGAAGGCTGGGCGAGTAGACCAGAATTCCACCAGCTGACCTCCCTTTCCCTGCTGCTGTCAGTGTACAAGTACCACCCCAGCTGCTCCTACAGCGGCTCAGCTCTTGGGCAGCTGCCATCAGCCAGAAAGCAACTGGAGACAGACACCCCAAAGGGCCCTGGCCCCTGGGGGTGAGGTGCAGCTCCGCCCAGGGCAGGCGCAGGCACAAAGGCAGAGAGAGACCCAATCCCTTCCCAACAGCTCCTGCCAAGCCGAGGGTCTCCTGCACTCCGGCCCACGCAGACACCAAGGAGACCCCGAAGCACCCCCTGAAGCCAGCAAGGAGGGTCCCTGTCTGGCCCCCGCAGTTCCTGCCCACAACATCTGACTGTAAATACTGTAAATGAAGTTCTATTTGGGCCGAGCTTCCCTCTTTCCACCCCCTCCTTTGGCCTCTGAGTGAATTGTCTCCCCACCATGTTGGGCTTCTCTCCTTGACGCTTCTTTCTTTTTTAAGGACAACCCACCATTACCACATGACTCAATAAACCATTGCTCTTCTTCTTAGGCTTTGCGTTCGGCTGGGGTAGGGGGCCTTTGGGGTTGGCTGATAAGCTCACTTTGGGGCTGTGGGTTGGGAAGGACTATCTAACGTCCCTGCACCCTGATTTAGCATTCTCCCACCAATCCGGATGTACTATGCTGAGTAAATCAGTTCTTCTGAGGGTTGAGTTCTACTCTTGAGTAAATGGGAGGATCCAACAAGCTCGTGGCATGGTTCAGGTCAGTCATGTGCTCCTCACAGGCAGCTGCTGTGGGTATCAACAGGAAGCCAGAGAATCAGCAGAGAAGCTGTCATAATCATCTCCATGGGCCCCATGGTGACGCAGTAAGGAAGGGAGAACCCTGTGCTCGCCTGTGTGCCAGGCACAGTGTGGTGGGCATCGTGAAAATGAAGTGGGGAGGAGCCCCCTTTTACATAGGTGGAAACTGAGACTTAGAAAAAAAAGAAAATAGCTGTCCAAGGTGAAAGTAGGGGGATCAACCAAATTTTCCTACCCTAAGTCAAGCACTTTGTGTGTGTGTGTGTGTGTGTGTGTGTGTATGTGTGTGTGTGCACATGCACGTGTGTGTGTGCATGCACGCATGTGTGTGGTACTGGGAATTGAGCCCAGGACCTGAGCTACACTAAACTACAGCCCCAGCCCCTTTTTAAAACTTTGAGACAGTGTCTCCACCCATGCTGGATTCAAACTTACAATTTTTCTGCCTCAGCCTCTTAAAGCGCTGGGTTTGCAAGCATGCATCACCATGTCGGAAAAAGTCAAGCACTTTGCCTCAGTACCACAGGGCCTTCATCACGATGCCACAGGGCTCTAGACCAGAGGCGTTGGAGGACTGGTCCAGAGGATCTAGTTTCTTTTCATTCAGTTCTAAAGATTTGACTTGACTGAGCAATGGAGAGGTACAGGGCGAAGGGCCAAAGGGGGCAAGGGAGACTTCAAGTGCCCAAGACTACCCCTGTCCGGGAAGCCTGGGAGAAGAGGAGGAGGCACAAGGTGACATGAGGTGTCTGGCCCTGCAGGGGCCGTCACGTATCTGCATAGACGCTTCTCTCCATGTGGAGCTCAGCAGGAACAAAGAGGCAGGGCTGAGTCAGACGCAAGGAGGAGGGTCCCTGAGCCCACCCAGGGCCTCCTAGGCAGGGAGGGCGGAGGAGAGGAACAGGACTGTGACCTCTATAGGGCTCCGAAAGGAGAGGCCAGGTGGGCCAGGTGGGGCAGGAGAATAGTGTGAGGAGCGGAACCCTCCGGTGAAGAAAACCTGTCCCTGTCTCTTCAGAGGGGACCTGCCATGAGGTTCTTTTTTCTTTTATTAGTACATGCTTGCAGTACGTAATGATTACATTCATGGTGGGGAGTCGGCGCGTGTACAGAACACATCTTAATTCTTTTTACATCCCTTTCCACTCCCTCCTCTCCTGAGGCTTATTTTTTAGTGACAGGGCTTCCCTCAAGCTGTAAGCTTGGCAGCAGGACTCTCAGCCCATGGTAGCGGAGGGTCTTCATGACCTGAACCTTGGCTCCTGAGTACCCTACGACAAACCCCACCCAAGAGTCCCTCTGAGGTCTGTAATGTCCCCAGGAGCCCACAGAGTGACCCTTTTCTGCATGCACAGCCAAAACCTCTCTGGGGACACTGGTCTCCAAATCCCCAGTGACGAAGGGGCTTGGCCTGCACTTTTACTGCGGTGATCTTGGCACAAAACCCCCCTTCCTTTCTCTAAGCTGAACTGGGCGTCTCGCGACATCCGGCTGAGAGTGGGTGTTTGGTGACTGTGGTCCACTACCTCCCCGGGTATTCTATCCAAAGTCAAACTGCAGGCACCCTTGGGGACTCAGAAAATGTTGTCATTCACATATTGGATGCAAATACCTTGGCACTGAGGATGGCATGGTGTTGGAAGTCGGGTGGCACAGCAGAGGGCACAATGAAGGATGTGAGGACAAGGACAGGGAGGACACAGAGGAGGCTGCCGGAGCTGAGAAGCATGTTCCCCTGGGGAATGAGGAAAGTACCCAGGGGTGACTAAAGAGGAGGCTGATCTACCATGCAGGGGAGTCGGGCCCCCATGTGTGCGGGTGCATGGGGTGGTGGGAGGACTGGGGCTGAGGTGGGGCCGGGGACTTTCCCAGAACCCCAATTGTGCGTGGGCAATCCCTGTCACTGCCCATGTGAGCAGGCCTCATCTGCTGTCCAGACAGCTCCTCCTGGTCCATGCTCCCCCACCCCTCCATCCTCCCTGCCTCCTTGCCTGTCCAGGCCAGCCCAGGGTGCAGGAGCTTTCTGGAAACCCGAGGGAATAAAGCAGTGCTAAAGGGCAGCCACTGGGTTTCTTTCTGGAAGGCAGAAGAGCTGCAGCTCGGCCTGGGCTCACCAGGAGGGCCGAGCTGCCCTGCCCTGGCCCCTACCCTGAACCTCCAAGGGTAGGAGGAGCTGGGGGTCTGTCCCCAAGGCCCACAGGCTGGACTGAACTTCTCCCTTTTCCCTCACCTTCCCTCACATCTCCAAAGTTCTTGTCCTGGGTTGTGAAACACATATGTTCTGCCCACTCTGTCAGGCATGCACTCAGCCCTCACGACAAGCTCAGGCAAGGGCAGTCAGTGGCCATAGTCCACACATCCCAAAGCAGGAGCCAGGGAGGCAAGAAACCAGCTGAGGTTTCCCCACTCTCACCTGCCTCCCTCATCCTCCCGCTTCCATCCCCCCAAAGCACACACCTTTCCCACCTCTATCAGCTCCGGCCTTCTTTCTGATTATTCCCCTGAGCGGGGACAGGGGCCTCCTCACCCACGTCAGTGGTCTATGCCTCGGCACCAGCTCATCAGTGAGAGGCAAGGGGAAGCCCGCGGCCCCCTCTCTCCACGCCAGCTCACCGATACCCACTGTGGTGTTCGATTCTGAACACTGGCCTTATTTTGCACTTGGGGAAACAGAGCGAGAGACGACTGGCAAGGTCGTTCAGCTAGGTCAACAAAGGGGCCCAACCGCTAACCAGAGGTCTCATCTGCATCCGGTCCCAGCCCTCGGAGGCCTGGATGTGGCCAGCCTTCTGGGAGACCGCAGGCCCCGTCTGCATTGTAGGGAGGCACAGAGGTAACTTGGCCCATGAGGACAGGGCCACACACTCCGGACTTGGGCAGTAGCCTAGACGAAAGATGCCGAGAGCAGAAGGAGCGCTGGGCAGGGTGGCGCTGTGCAGGCTGGGCCCTCCACGGCCTGCCCAGGCGGCTCAGCAACCCCAAAGGGTCAGAGAGGTCCTTTCTGTGGGGGGTTGACTGCGCCTCTGTGACCACATCCTGACCCCCAGGGACTGGGATGACCGTGGCCGCTGAAAGCCACCTCCTTTTCCCTCCTCTTTCCCCTTTCTTTATTCACACGCCTTCGTTCTTCTACTGCCTCTCCTGCTGAGTTAGAAGCATTATTCCTTGCCCCATCTCCTGACCCACCTTTCTGTGTCCAGGCCTCTGGAGCCTGAGAGAGAAAGTGAGAGCTCGGGAAGGGCTTGGAGGCCCGAGGTGCTCCGAAGGCCCGCAGCCTTCTCCTGCTGCTGTCTCTACTCTTTGGCCTCTGGCTCTGCTCGTTGCTCTCTTCTTTTCCTTGGGGATCTCTGGGACCCAGACCTTGGAAGTCGGTATCTGCAAGATGGTACACCCGTGTCCCCAGGGTTTCCGGCTCACAAAATCGAGCACAGACCTGTCATTCGTCTTTCACCACACCTCCTGCCGGTTGGCTCTTCCGGGAAGATACTGGAGGGGGCCAGAGGTGGGGACAGGCGTTACCTTCCCTTCTGGGTTCCCCAACCCCACCCCTTCGTCCTACTCTTGGGCAGCGGCTCAGGCTAAGGGACGAACGGATGGTGGTGGTGAAGCTTCCAGAGCCCAGCGAGGGCCAGGGGGGGCTCCGGTGGGTGGGAGGCTGCGGGGCGGGGGAGATGCCCGGCTCCCCCACATCTGTGCCCTGTGGCAGCGGGCCAGGCTGGGGAGTGAAGCGCTGCCTGCGGCGCTCCCAGGGAAATGTGATTTCCCTTGAGTGAAGCGGACTGTGCAGTGTGGAAATTGGCTCTTTTCTGAGCGAGCAGCCGCTGTTGCTGTGGAGTCGGGCGGGCTGGGGCCCGCGGGAGGCCGCGCTGGCCCCTGGAGTGAGCCGGGAGCAGCCATGTGCTGAGAACTCATTAGGGATAAATCAAACTAGTAACAGCATGAAGCCAACACCCTCCCCCTCATCACGCCTCCCTTCCCACCCCCTGCAAGACACCCCTCCTCCTCCACAGTGCTCCTCTCCCATCGGACTCCCTCCTGCCTTCCTCCCGGCCAGGGCGCCCTCCTACCAGCTCCAAGAGCCCGATCCCTCCCTCAGGGCCCAAGTCCAGGGCTGGGTGCGCACCCAGAGCCACCCACCTGCTGCCCGAACCCCGGGAGCCACCCTAGGTGAGAAACATGCTCACCCACAAGCAGGGCTGGTCTGGTTTGCGTCCTAGTTCTGTGGTTTCTGGGTGGAGGTGGTGGCACTGGTGGGGCCTCAGTAGGAGCACAGGCTGGGGCTCACGTTCTGGGTCCCCTCGGCTTCCCGTCGCCCATGTAGCCACCCGCCCTGCCTCTTCACCCCTTATGCTGGCTTCCTGGGAGTGGAAGCTCTCAGCTCCGAGCAGCATCAGGTTCCCCATCTGTGTCCCTCTGAGGGGAGGAGACATAGAGCAGCAGGGAAGAGATTTCCCTAGAATGACAGGCTTGGTGGACATGGAGATGCATTTCCAGCAAAGGAGAAAAGGAGGGAAGAGGGGGAGGGGTGACGGTGGGCCAAGGCCTCCTCCAGCTCTGGCTGGGTGTGAGCTGAGGCCAGGGTGAAGCCATTTCTCCCCAGAAAGCACCCTCCTCACTGATCCAGGGACAGGGTCTTCCATGGCTGCTATTCTAGGGGCTGGACTTTGGGTGTCACTGGAACCTGTTGGTCACCGTCACAATGCCAAGGACCCTGGTCATCACCTTTGTCTGCCCTCTTGGCTGAGAGTGGCCCAGGACAAAAGTTGCTGAAGGAGCTCAGCAACACTGGAGTGTAGGGGTGTGAGCGGCCTCTGCCCCTTCCTTCTGGTGACCCCCAGGGGTTCCTTCTCCATCTCCTCAGCTGAGCTGGGTGGCTCAGCCCAGGATATAAGCAGACATCCTGTTCTAACTTCTGACAAGATAGTTTCTGGGCTCGGTGAAGTTTAGGTGCAAAGCCTCTTCCTCCACGTCCTCCAGGGAACTGTCCATCAAGCAAACACCGTGTTTCCATATTTGAACTCCGGTCTCTGTTTGGGGTGGGGGTGGCTTCTGGTGCACCTGCCTGAGTGGGCAGAGCAACAGCCAGGATGGGGCAGCACCCTGGGGTGGTGGAGGAGGGCCGGGCCCTGCAGTCAGCATCAGTAGGCCCTGAGGACTGTGCTCCTTCCTCCGCTGAGCTGTGGATTCACTCATTCAGAAGTTTCCCAAGAACTACTTCCTGTGGCTGCTTCCTTAGGTAACACCTAGGAGGATATCCCTCTCCCCAAGGAAGGTTTTAAAAACTCAGGGCTGAACAATGAGATCCATACAAAACCACAAAGTGCGGTGGAAAAGTGATGGAGATCATGAGAGAGATGCACGCAAAGCACTGTGAGACTTCAGAGGGTATTTGCAAAACCCCTCACACTCCTCACAGGCCATTCTCCAGTGAGCAGTTGCTGGGGCACCCGTGGCAAGCACTGAGCCCTAACTCTTCTGTGTCCCCATGGGTGGGGGACAGAGATTGCTAAGTAGATCCATGGAACGATAAGGAGGGCACCAGGGACTCAAAACATCAGTGTCTTTTCCAAAACTCCCTCCTGCCCTCTTCCAACCACCATCTTTCCCTATCTCCCCCCGTGGCCTTGCCCCAGTCCCGCTTTTTATTTATTTTTATTTGTTTGTTTGGTTTGGTTTTTTTCCGGTACCAGGAATTGAACTCACAACCTCGCGCTTAGCCAGGCAAGCGCTGTGCTGCTGAGCTAAATCCCCAGCCCCTCAGTCCCACTTTTTAGACGAAAGCCTTGGCATCTGAGGGCTACGCCCCCGGAACTGCTTCTGTTCCCACACCTGGGTGGGAAAGGGGGAGGTGGGTGCTCTGTGCTGAAGTACAGACCTGAAGGTCTGGGCGGGTCCCCCCTTCCCATCCTCATACCCTTATGTCCAGGGTGGGACCAGCTCACCCTGACCACAGAACTGTGGAAGTAAAAGAACCAGAGAGAATGACAAGTCCTCTGCGGAGAGTGGGGCACACGGCAAGCTCAGGAAAGAAGAGGGGTGTGGGAGGCCTGGAGTGGAGATGTCCCTTGGCTGGAGTTCTAGAAGTCAGGGATGGTAGCAGTGGTGCGGGCCTGGGGACAGGGCTCACCTCCACAGTCCCCTCCCCCATCTACACCTTCTCAGGGCTCTGCTGGGAGGATAGAGGGAGGGGTATTTAGGGGCTGGAACACAAAGACAGAGAGCTGCAGCCTCCAAATGCCCCAAGGGGAAAGGGAGAAAAAGACAGAGCCAGAGGAGGGGGAGCAGGTGCCTTTGCCAGCAGCCAGCCTGGTAAGCGGGTGTTGGGGGGTACCCAGACCCAGGCCAAGGCTCAGGGCCCATCTGAGCATGTCGCCTGCTAAGGAGGAGTGGAGGCGGGGGAGGGGAGGGCGGGGAGGTGAATAAATAATAGGAAATAAAACTTCATGAAGCAGAAAATAAAAGGCAGATTATACAGATGTGGCAATTTGAAGGATCATTGCCTCTGTCCTCTTTTTAACTGCTGCATCTGGAGTTTTGAAGTAGCTTATCCTCTCCCTCCCTCTGCCAGGTCCCCGCCTGGCTGGAGGCCCCCACAGGGCCAAGGCACGAGTGGGGACAGCACCTCAAACGCTCCGCCGCTGGCATTTCCTAGCACTAGCACGGCTGCCCGGCCCGGGCAAACACACAGGGTCAGGGCAGTGGGTGAGAGGGCAGCTGGGGTCTGGGCGAGCTGCTGAGCCAGGCGAGGGTGTGGCTGTGTCCCCAACAGCAGGGGCGGTGTCTGTGAAAGAGCTGGGGCACGTTTAGGACAATGCGGGCTGCGGTGGGTGTGTGGATGGGCGGATGACACCGTAAACCTAGACTGGCAGGAATGGGGTAGGGATTCGTGCCCCTGTGAGCAAAGGGGCCTCTGGCAAGGGGGTTCTGGAGGAGTAGCACTGGAAGGTCTCCTCAGCTTCTTTCCCCTCTTCATCAAAATTCATTCGCTAAGCCTCAATTTGACGCTGTGCCAGGTGCTATATAAACAGACATGGTCCCTGCCCTTAAGGAATTTCCAACCTAAGACACACACACTGACATTTTGTTTATTTTATTTTAAGTATTAATGTATTCCTCTCCTGATCCCAGGGAGGATTTGAGGTAGATCATAGGAAACGCATGCAATACATTAGTAAGATACAAGTGACAAAGGAAGCACCGGGGCCACAGAAAAGATACCTCGGGTGGCTCAGCGGGTCCTGAGCAGTGCAAGGATGACCTGGAAGTTGGCCTTGCGTCTCTCAGGGGTTGAGTGAAAGGCCACCGTAGTCATGTACTTGGCTGTCATTCATGAGGAAAAAATGTTCCAGTTCTCAGAAGAAGCAGCATTTTTGCTAACATTTGGCTCTAAAAGAAATTATTCACCTTGACCCTAATTGAGGAGACCAAACATGGACGATCCTCTCAAAGACATGGCAGGCAATTCAGGCCCAGCTTCCTGTGTGCATCCAGTAGGGACAGCTGAGGTGATCACTGCCAGATTCTGTTCTGTGACAGTGCTGGAATCCAGACTGTCTTGGGCAAATAAGGACTCTGGACCCTTCCACCATGCCTTCAGCATTCGGACTTTTTTCCAGTGGGTTTTGAACCATATATGGAGCGCATGGCCATAGCCATGACCAAAGTCTCAAAGGAAATACTAATAACTAAAGTCAATGTGCAAAACTTGGTCCAATCCAGGGTCAGGGCAGTAAGTGCAAATGGGGAGGGGAAGAGGGCCGAGAGACACGGGCTGACTTTCCTGCAGACCCTGGATGAAGAAGCCGTCTCTGTCCATGGACCTCCTACCAACTCTCTGTCCCTCTACAGATGGGGACAAAAAGATCAAACAGCCAGGAATCTTTATACGGATACCAAAAGTGAGGCCAAAACCATGTGGGTCAAGTCCGCTTATGTGTCCTGCTGCCTTGTTGATCAAAGCAATGAGTGAACCATCACAGAATCATGTATACAACAGGGGAGTCAGGAAAAGATAGCACTTAAGTTCAGTCTGACAGGTAATAGATAACAACTGTATAGTACTTTACACTTCCCAGAAAGATTTGCTTAGGAGCCGCATTTCCCACATTTAAAAGCTGCAGTTCTGGGATACAGTACAGAGATCAGGACTGAGGCTTTGATTAGGAAACTCCCTTAGAAGCCACCCTGGAAGGCCTGCAGTCAGCCAGGCAAGACCTCCAAGGCCATACCTTGGGGGAAGATCGAGTGCAGGGAGTGGGAGGAGCAGAAAGAAAGGCAGGGAACACAGAAAGGGAATATGTAAGAAAGTAGAAGAATCAGGAGAACCAGGAGAGCTGGAAGACCAGGGAGGATATTCTTTTGTGGGGTTTTGTTTGTTTGTTTGTTTTTGCTTTTGTTTTTTGCAGTACTAGGGATTGAACCCAGGGCCTGCACACTGAGTTACATCCCCAGCCCGTTAGGCTTTTCACTTTGAGACAGGCTCTTGCTGAGTCACCAAGCTGCCCAGGCTGGGCCATAACTTTCAGTCCTTCAACCTCAGCCTTCCAGACAACTCGAGGATAAAGTTTTTGATATCGGACTCCAGATACCAGGTGTGGGAAGGAGGCCCTGGAGATGCAATGGAAACCAGCACCTTGTGGGAGCAGAGAGACAAGAAAGAGGACAAGAGAGGAGAGGAAAGGAGGGGAGGGGAGGGGAGGGGAGGGGAGGAGGGAAGGAAGTGGAAGGGAGCAGAGAGGAGTCTGAGGTGATCGAGAGTGACCGGCAGAGGAGACGCGAGGACAGCTTTGTGGAAGATGTGGCGCCTGGATTTTAGTTGGGTTTCTCCCTAACATCTCTTCCCCCTAGCCTGTCCTCGGAATGCTCAGAATTTTCAACAGTTGATGCCAATCTCCGTCCTTTGGGTGGCGTTGGCGGCACTCCCACCATCTCCCAGTGTGGACTTTGATTATCTTGAGCCCCTGGCCTTGACTTAAGCGATTGGCTTCAATCTGGGCAGACAGCGCAACGAAGCTCCATTCCTGGTCGGAAGGCTGAACCTCGTAGGGAGCAGGTAGTCTCAGCCGCTAGATTTGCAATGAGAGAAGACATCTTTTTTTTTTTTTTTTTTTTTTTTTTTTTTGGTTTTTCTCCGGTACTGGGAACCGAACTCACGACCTTGCGCTTGCCAGGCAGGCGCTTTTGCCGCTGAGCTAAATCCCCAGCCCCGAGAGAAGACATCTTGGGAGCTACTGGGGCCATCTTCATACCATGAGAGTTGCTCCTGCCTCCTAGGCGTGGGAGCTGTCCCCAAAGAACAAGAGAGAACTAGGGTGTTGAATGAGTCCTAAATTACCCAGTTATTGGTACCAATCATTGTCCTCATCTGCAAAAACCCACTGGAGCTCAGATTCCATATATTTACAACCTCCAGGCAGAGGAAGATCTGAGAGCAGAGGTCTGGCTTCAAAACAGGATGACAGGTTTGCGGGCAGGACCTGAGCCACAGCCCTGAGAGGAAAGGGCGGGTGCACGTGGTGGGAGCAGAGAGGCTGTGTACTAATAGCTAACCTGCCAGGCTTTCCTCCTGTGCCAGGCATTGTTCTGAGATGTTTACGTGCATAATTTGAGTTAGTCCTCATGGAGCTCCTGTGAGGTAAGCAGTGTCATTATCCCCATTTTATAGGGAAGTAACCAAAGCACAGGGGGCAGTCTAGAAAACATGCAACCCCAGGTAAGTGGGCTCCAAGACCTGGCCACTGAGGCCACATTGCGCACTGGTGGACAACTGGGGAGATCAGGTGGTCAGCAAGATGCAGGGTCATGGAGGTGAGGGGGAATGGGAACATGTTGGATTTGATGCTCAAAGGTTAGCAGAAGCCCCTGGGGTGGTGTTTCAGAGAGGGGTGGGGTGGAAGCCAAATGGTAGGGTGTGAACGGGGGCCAGGTAGGCATGGGAACCGGGGGCTGGTGGGAGACAGCTGGCGAGGACCCACCATCCTGTGCATTCATCTCAGAAATGAGGACAGCAGGTGTCAGCCACAGGAATCAGCACAGCAGAATGGAGCCTGGTGTTTTCATATGCAGGTGTTTGCAAGGCAAGAAAATGGAGAGAGAAGCGCGTAGGCCCAAAGACCTGGATATGAGCCCTGCGACAGAGAAGTCCGCAGCAGGCAGGAGAGGGCACAGCGAGGAAGGGCAGTCACAAGTAGGGACCACAGCTGCTCCTCTAGAAGAGAAGGGACACGGAGGGGACAGGGAAGGCATGGGCCGGTAAGATGGCAAGGAACACAGACATCCAGAAACGCTGGGGGCAGGGTTGGGGAGGTGGCACTGGGGACAAAGGCCATTCAAGAAACCCTTAAATACTGTTAGCATGCACCCGGGGCAGGGCAGCAGAGCCAGGGAGAGGAAGGGCCAGGTGTGGTCAGGTTGTCCCAAGACTCTAAGCATTGTTTTTATAGTTTCCATTTCAGTTCATCTAAAGATTTTGAAATCATTTTAGATTTAGGCGAGTTGCACCAGTAGCATGGTGAATCTTTTGACCTGGCCTCAGCATCCTGATGGCCCTGTTTCCCCCAGCCCCGTCTCCCTGATCCACCAGCCCAGCTCCTGTCAACCCCCACATGGTCCCCATCTCCACTGGCAGAAGCCAGAGTCCCCGAAGCAGAGGGCTCAGGCCTTGCTCGAGTGTGGTGATCTTTCCATCTCCTTCGGTGCCTGGCAAACAACAAATAACCGTCAGCACCTGCAAACGGTGAACAGAGACGGGGCGGCCAGGAAGAGGCTGGGCACCTTTAGACTGGAGAAAAACCTGAACCCCACTTTTGGAGCCTGGGCTCAGCACCACGAACCTCTGCTTTCCTGACCCCTTCTGCAAAGGGACGGTCCCACGCTCCACAGTGGTACAGAGGGGGTGTGCGAGGAGACAAGGTCGCACAACTGTTCCATACCCAGGATCGGGACTGTGGGTTCACCCTGCTCCCGTCTCCCAAGGGTGCTGGGAAGGGGGCGGGCTCTCAACTGCCTCCACAGGCTGCAGAAACTTCTTCCTCTCTGGTGAACGTCCCCATCCTTTGAGTGGGAAAGCCTTCCACAGATGGTAGGAGCCCTGGCTTGGGTCACCGAGACTTTGGGCAAGTGGAAGATTCTGGTGGGTTATGGTGATAGCCCGAGGCTGCAGAGCTCAGTAGCATACACCTGCTCAGCCAGGAGCTAGGGACATGCAAGCCCGCCCTCCAGTGGTCACATGTTATAACTGCAAGCCAGCAACCTCTCCCTACTTCCCCAGGTCTTCCTGGCCAAGTTCCCTGGCAGCATTGACCCGATGAAGCCAGGCAGCCAGGATCGCCTGGTGTGAAGGTTTCATATGCCCAACCCAACTGAAACGAAGATGCCAACTCCACGTGTGCAGAGAAGCATCGAGGCATCACACACACTTAGACAAACCCGTACCTTTTATTGTGGTGGTATAAATAAGGACACACAGTCAAGGAGGTCAAAAAACCCACTCAAGCCCATTTTGCTTGTACACATCAGACCTGGGCCAAGGCACGACGCTGAGTTTACACCTCAGTAAAATGAGATTCCTGGACTCGTGAACAGCCGTTCACTGCGACTACACCTCAGTTATGCAAGGAGCTTTAAACCCACACAGCCTTCGGCCCAACAGGCCCCCCGAGGCAGAATCCCTGGGTGGGAGACAGGAATTGTCTTCCCAGAAAGACAAACTGCATCTCTATCCTGACAGCTGGGCAACAGCGAGCGGACTATCAACTCACAGAGTCGGGGACATGTTTCATTCACCTCCAGACTGCCTAGTACTGGGGCGTGTGGAGTATCCAGGAGTATTTGTGAAATCAATGAGCGTGTGAGAAAATGATTCTGAGCTTCCATCCACCTTTGACAGCCTGTGACTTCGCAAGAACACACAGAGCATGCTACACACGCGCAGGAACGTTCCCGCCGCACAGGAGGACACAGCCTGCCACACTGCAGGTGTGCCCAGCTGCCCCTCCCCGCACCACACACTTATGCACACTTCCTTCTCTGTTCGCCTGTATTTACTGCACACCCATTGGGTGCATGGCCCAGCTCAGGCCCTGGCCAGAGGCAACTTCGGGGCTCCCGAGGCCAGCCCCACACTGCGGCAGGCATTATCTGGAGGGAGGTGGGTGGCCCAGCAGGAAGGCAGGAGAGGCCGTGTGGCAGCTGCAGGGCAGCGGGCAGGCAGCCCACTGGTACACTTGGCTGAACAGAAACAATGGTGGTGGCTCCCTCCAGCCCAGCCTCCTTCCCACAGGCAGGGCCCCAAGTCCCTGGTCTCGGAACCTCCCCTGGAGAACAGGTCCGGCTGGGAGGCAGCCAGAGGACAGGACGAGGGGACTTCCTGGGAGGGCAGCAGAGCCTGGGGGAAGTGGCTAGGGGGAGGAAGGTGTCCTGGTGCCCTCAGCAGTGCAGCTGTGAGGGGTGTGCAGAAAGGGATGCATGAAGTGTCTTCCATGCCTGGCCAAGGCCCTGGTCCCCAGCGTCCATCCTATCCTACACACCTCACAGCTGCAGCTCTGGCCAGGTAGAACCCCTCAGGGATCTGTGCTCACCTTTCACCCTCCACCCTTGCCAGCTGGCTGCACCTGGAGAACCACCTTCTCTGCTCTCGGAAACAAAGGGGCCCTGTTCCCGGCGCTCCAGGGTTCTCCAGAGCCCCAGAGGCCCTTGCTGCACTCCACTGACCAGCAGCTGAGCATCAGGTTCTCTCGTGCGCCTGCAGCATGGACAGCTCTAGGGGAAGGAGCCAGGGAGACAAAGGTGCAGAGCCTGCGGCTCCCAGACAAGCTTGCTGAGGTCCCTGCCAGAAGGCTGCCCCCTAGTGGGCAGGGCTGGGAGACACCGCTCCCTGGGGTCACTTGGGTTCTCAAGAGTCGCTGCTCTGTTTTCCCTGTTCTCTGGGCCTCTCTGGTGGGTTACCTAACAGTCCTCAGGGCTGGGGCTCTCCTGGTTGGCCTGTCCTGAGCCCTCCTCCAGGTTAAAGTGAGCACCGGAAATGAAGTCACCCTGGTTCTGAGGAACGGGGGTGACAGGATGAATGCTGGGAGCGGAGCCCAGTCCTCATTCCACCTCCTTCTTCCCTCAGGAGTGGCCAGGGCTGGGCTCAGCAGCGACTGCCATGGCAGTGGTGGGCAGGCACAGCGGCATTAGGGAAGCTCCAGTGAGCTGGGGAATGAATGGGGCCACAGGGAAACAAGCGCTGCCCCTCAGCAGAGAAGGGAGGCGCCTGCGGCCTCATTGCGGACCCAGTGAAATGAGGCGCCTCTGCGGGCCAGGGTCTCAGTCTGCCCCAGAGAAGGGCCAGTGTCTGTGAGTTGGCACCGGCTTCACAGCTGATTGCGGTTCCGCTTGGGGATGATCTTCCTGTAGGTTCTGCGCTCGGAGATGTTGCGCTTCACCTTGGCGGTGGTGGGGGCCTCATCCTGGTGCAGGGAGGGGCTCGAGTGGGACTTTTTCAGGCTGGGTTTGGGTTCCCGGGCATCTTCAGCTTCCCTCCCCAGCCGCTCTTCCCAGAGATCCAGGTCCCCGGAGGGGCAGTGCAGGCGAGCCACCAGCAGCTGCACGTATGTCTCGTAGCGGGTTTTCTGCAACACATGGGTCAGAAGGAGGCTGCAATCACGAGGGACAGCTTGCAGGTGTGTGCCGCTATGGAGTCAGAGAGCTCTGCAGACAGAGGGCCATGCCAGCAGCCTCCGCACGGTGCTTGAGCAATCAGGCTCTGCAGGGTGCACCTCTGGATCACATTATGATCGTACAAACCAGCCCGGGCCTGTTCCAATAACCAACGTGCTGCAGCGCTGTAACGGACATCTCCACACCACGTTCCACCTCCAAGGCAAGTCCCTCTGCCTGGGATGTGCGCAGCATTACAGCGGAGCAGCTCGCGTCCGGCCGGAGCCCTCATGGTCTGAGTAGCGTGTTAACACTTGGCATCTGTAGAGCGTGATGCCTGCTACCCTCATCTATTTAACACTCTGTAACGAGCACCCTTAGGAGACCTTGGATTTACAAAGTGTCTTCTCAGCCTCCACTGGATCCTCACCTAAGCCCTGGCTGGGCATAAACCATCATCTTTGATTTACAAAGGAGGAAATGGGACCAGAGAGGACGAATGCCCAAGGGCCCCAGCTGGGCAGCGGTGGGGCGAAGTTGGGTTCTTTCAGCCACACCACCGAGGCCTCTGGGGAAGGGGGCACTCTCAGCCATGGGATCCCCAGTAAGCTAAAGGGCTGGGCAGGAAACCTACCTGAAGCAAGCGGCCACATGGGTCCCTGGTGTCGCCCTCCCTCCGCTACCCTCTATTCTCACGGTGCACCTTACCCGGCCTACCCTTCCTGCCCACTGAGCCCCGGCCCAGAATGGGACGGCCAGGACTCCTGACTCGGGCACTTGGCACAAGGGGGCAGCACTGAGCTGGAAGTCAGACGAGGCCAAAGTGCATTTTGGAATCAACTACAGACTTAATAAAGGCCGCGCATGCCTTAGTTAAGACCACACGTTAGGCACATAATCTGATTAGAGTTCACTGTAAATCTATCAGGTTAAGTAAAGTTATTTGATGTCTCTGTGCCTCAGTTTCCTCATGTATAGATTTTTGGGGGTTTTTTTTGAGACAGGGTCTTGCTATGTAGTTTACGCTGGCCTTGAACTTGATTATGTAAACCAGGCTGGCCTTGAATTCATGGTGATCCTCCTGCTTCAGCCTCCCGAGTGCTGGGATTACAGGCGTGCACCACCATGCCCGGCTAGTTTCCTCATATATAAAATGAAGATAATAATACCTACTCTAGAGCTGTTAGATAATCAAATGGGATGATCTATGCAAGTAATAAAAGCTCCATAATACTACCTATTATTACTGAGTAGGTATTGGTGAAATAATTCAGCTATAATACAGTTTTTCCTTCAACGTGGGAAAAGCATGCACTCATGCGTGTGTACAGTTCGTGTGTCCCGCTTGCGTGCGTGTGTGCAGAGAATCACGTCTTCCTGTCCTGGCACAATGGGGAGCGACGGCTGCAGGGAGAGAAGTAGCCACGAGAGGGCAGCCGAGAGCGCTCACCTCGTACTCCAGGTACTCCTTCCGCAGGCGGTACTCCTCCAGCTCGCGCCCGCGCCCGCGCCGCTCAGGTAAGTTCCTCTGCAGATCCAGCAGGTCGTCCGAGGCAGCGTCCAGGCAGTTCTCGTGGGATCGATGCTGCTCCTCCTGGAGGCAGAGGCAGTGAGGGATCTGTCCCTGGACTCCCACCCCCACCCCACGGCACTGTTCCTCCCCTCGCCGGGCCCAGGTGTGCAGCCCTCGCTGGCGTGATTTCCCAGACCAGGTGCACAAGGCCCGTGCAGCCCCGAGCCGCCACCCCGGGACCTTACCAGGGAGTTCTGCGCCGGGCCAACTGGGAGGATGGGCCGCACGAATCGGCGCTGGGAGCCCACGGCCGCGGGGAAGGGCGGTGCCGAGTGTGTGGCCGCTGCCAGGTTGATACGTGCGATCCAGGAAGTCATCTCCTTGGCTGTGCTGTGGGCACGGGAGGTCGGAGGTCGTCAGTCCCCAGGGACAAAGTCAGCACCCTACACCAACACACCAACACACACACACACACACACACACACACACACACACACACCATGCTCTACACTGTCATCCAGCCGCTTAGGACTCCACCCCCCAAAACCGGAACCTGTCACTCACACGGACCTTTCAAGGCGTTTAGGAAGGCAATAGATTTTGTCTGAGACGCCCAAAATGATGGATTGTTACTGACTTCCCGGAGTCCTCCGTTCAGCACTAGCACGCCTGACCCTGATTTACCAGGAAAGGCCGCCGAAATGAGCCAAGCTGGCCCAAGACGGGGAGGAGCGGGTCAAGCCGCAGCCCAGCCTCCCCTGTGCCCCAGCACGTCTTGGGGCTGCAGCCTGCAGGATGCCACGGAGGGCGAGGGTGGCCAAGGCCTGGTCGCCCTCGCCCACTAAGGACTTACGGTGCTTGGAAGAGGTAGAGGCGCCAGTCGGCGGTGCGCAGCTGGAAGACGTGCGGCTTCTTGGTGTAGTGGGTGGCTGGCGTGGCCAGCGCGTGGTGCACCCCAATGGGCTCATCCACCATCTGCCCGACCACACTCTCCCCCTCCAGGCAGTGGTCCTCTCCCTGCCACCAGCACAGGGGTGCTCAGAGAAGACGTCATCAGCTGCCAGCCTCCCTCCCGACAGCCCCGGTCTCTGCCCCCCGGACTCCCCGTCCAGGGGCGCAGGCTCCCTTCCTACCTTCAGGAAGTAAAGAACCATCCCTCGAAGTAAGGTGTGGAACATCTTCCAGCTGCGCTTGCCCCATGGCGCTGTTGCAGGAGCAGACACAGTGGTGGGTGGTGCATCCGCATCCGGAGCGTACACACGGTTCCCCCACCTTCACACCATCTCCAGTCCCCCCAGCAGGATCCATACAAACACACAGGACACAGTGACACAAACACACAACCACAACCGCAAACAAGCAGCGAGTCTTGACATACATGCAGTCCCGGCCAGGGGGAACCAGACACGCAATCTGCACACAGTGTGGATATTCAGACCCACCACTGCTCCAAACGTACACCCATCACCCCAGGTGCAGACACCCAGCCCACCACTCCACTCAGACATCTCCCTGTAAGATGCTCTCTGCGGCGTGTGCCCATCCAGCAGGGCATAGGGCTCAGGGCCCAGCCTTGGCGTGTTCTTCCCTGTGCACCCCTCTGGGGAACCTCCTGCCCTCTCCCACCCTGGCCCAGTGCTCTAAGACCTGTCTGACTCCTCAGGCGGAAGAAAGCCCAGTTCCCCGTGGTCGCCACCCTGCTCAGGTCCCTGTAGCTTCTTACAGCCCCTGCTGGTCCCCTCCTTGGTAGCTGCACCCCATTCAACCTGGGATTCCAGACACAGAGATGGTTTCTCCAGTCAGTCTGCTCAAAACCTTTCTTCTGCCGCCTGGGGAACGAGGCCCACATGCAGACCCTGGTGATTTGGCCCCAGTGTACCCCCTGCCATTCCCTTTCACACAATTCATGTTCTTGGCAAATTCTGCTTCTTTCTTCTTTGCAGGAGATGCCCTCTGCCTGAGCACAAAAATCCAGACCCTCTTCTCCTACTCGGAGCTTTCTCCAAGGTCTCACCAGTCACCTGAAGCCTTCTTCATTCCTGTCCCCACATCCAGTCTTCAGAACAAAATCAACAGCCTTTCCCTCCTCCACAACCCCATACTGGACCCAGCGTTCCCTGCAGACCCCATTCCTCCTGCCCTCTACCCAGACAGCGCCGTGCTTGTCTAGTCTCTGCCTCACCACAGGGGTGCTGGGGCCCCGGGGAAAATACCCTGCTTTGTCCCAGCGCCTCTCTCCACCCGCTCACCCAGTTCCTGGTACACAACCCGTTCGGGGTGTGCCGGGAAGGAACATGGGCTGCCTGTCCTTGACACGGGCCATCTCTCCGCATGCCACGCACACACGGGCAAGGTCCCCACGCAGAGCCGGTCCCCACACACCTCCCTGCTCATGGCAGGAAGCACTTACTTTTCTTGCCGTCCGCGTCATGATGCATCTTCCGTGCCAGGATGCCCTGCTTGTAGGTGGGCACCGTGGGGTCCTGAGCCAGCTGCAGGAAGGGGTTACTCATCTTGCCAGCTGGGGGAGATGGCCGGGCCTTCTCGGGTCTGGCCGCCTCTTCTTCATCCCTGGATGTCAGAGAGTGGAGCAAGGAAGCTGACCGGGTGAAGACCACCAGAAATAGCCACCACCTCCCGTCACAGGGTGCCCCAAAAGGAGTCCTCACTCAAAGTCAGTGTATCAATTCCTGCAAACTGCTACTGCCCTGCACACCCCCAACGACCTCTGACAGCTCTAATATTACCCGAGCTCCTCTTTCCCCCCGAGATGGGCCTAGCGCCTGGCCTCTGGCTCCACCTCAATCTAAAGGAGGAATATCCAGGGCCCTGAACATCTCCAACTCCCAGGGAGATGACAGAGGGAGGAAAGGCCCAGCAGCAGGGGCAAGGGGTAGAGTGGAAGGGCTTCGCTTACATAACCCACTCCAGCTTCTCGCTTCGGATAGACCAGTAGAGGGCCTGCAACAGAAGCACACAAGTAGGCAGAGGGACCTTGGGGCTGTGGTCCCCAAGTCACTGGCAGTCTGCTAGTGTACAGCCTGTCCCTCCACCCCCAACATAGCTGCTCTTCTTCCTTGAGCAGGCAAGCATCCATTTATCTGTCTATCTGTCCATTCATCCACTTATCTATCCATCTATCACCATCCATCCATGCATCCATCTATCTAGCCATCCACCCACCCTCTATCCAACATCCATGCACACATCCACCATCCATCCATCCATCCACCATCCATGCATCCATCTACCATCCATCCACCCATCCATCCACCGTCCATCTATCCATCCATCACCATCCATCTATCCATCCATCCATCCACCCATCCATCCACTATCCACCTATCCATCCATCCATCTATCCACCCATCCATCCACTATCCACCTATCCATCCATCCATCCATCCATCCATCCATCCATCCATCCCTCTATTCATCCATGCAACACATTACCTGTGGAACATTTCCCATGGGCCTGGGCCCATGCTGGCTACTGGAGACATAAAGATGATCAAGGCAGCCAAGCTGCTGCCCTGCCCTAGCTCAGTAAAGCCTAAACTAATCCTTTTGAAGGAAAAGTGAATCACTTGCTACCATCCTGCCCAGAGGGATCTGACAGAGAAGGAACCCAGCTGAACACCTTCCCCCAATGTATGTGTGATACATGAATGAATGATGTACTAGAACTTTGAAGTGATATAACAAATAACATTAACACAGATGCATCTTGCTTGCTTTTGTGGCTCTGGAAGTACCTAGCAAGACATTTGGCACAGAGTGAATAAATGTTTACCAGAGGAATGAGCGAAATGTCAATCTAATCGCATATGAAGTATATGCTATGTGCAGACACTATGCTAAGAAAGCACTGTGCAAATTTTATTTTATTTTGACTGCAAGGTGATTGTTACCCCAGGAGGAACTTGACTTGGTAGAAGTAAGTGATAGACTAGTTTGCCTAAGACTAGAATTCAAACCAGGAACACCCAGTTCCCAGGTTTGAGCTCTAGATTTTTGCTACATAAAACTTTGCTTTTCAGCCAAGCGTGCTGGCACATGCCCATAATCCTAGCACTTGGGAGGCTGAGGCAGGAAGATCATTGCAAGTTTGAGCCCAGTCTGGGCTACAATGTGAGCTGAAGGCCAGCCTGAACTGTAGAGGGAGACCCTATCTCAAAAAAAAGAAAAAAAAAAAACCTTTGCTTTTCACCTACTCAGACAACCAGTAAACTAGCACTTCTGATATTGAAGGAGGAAAAATCACCCTGAAATTTAGTAAAACATTTGAGGAGCCCTAGGTCCAGAGAGTGTGGTTCAGGAGCTCCAGGGCTATGAATCTACAGCTGACAAATTCCAAGACGCTGCCAGCCAGGAATGCACTTGTAGTAGCCCTTCAGGAGGCAAACCGTATCTCCTCAAAGGGAGTTTAGCACAGCCAGACCTGAGCCCCTCATTCCCCTTGGGTCGCAGCCCAGCAGTGAGGTGCCCTCGCTTTACCTTCAGCAGCTCCTTGGGGAAGTTTCCGCCGTCCTGCAGGCCGTTCAGGTTGGTGATGAATTCCTGGCAGCTCATGCTCTTCCCGATGTTCTGTGGCCATGGACGGGAGTGGGACGGCTACAGCACCCCGCCTGACAGAGCACAGCGCCAGGCGGCCCCTCCAGAACTCTCTCCAGTCCCCCAGGGCCCTGTTTGGGCCTCCCAGGCTGCTGCAGCTGACTATCCCCCACCTCCACACCCCTGCTGCAGACGGGTCCCCAGCTGCTCTCCCAGCTTCCTACCTGTCCATGCAGGTCCGTGTTAAGGAGCATGATGGCACAGGTCAAGGTGTGTACAGAATCTGCCCAGGGAGGCCAGTGGAGAAAAGTGCATTAGAACCCAGACTTCTCCACCCTCTGCCACCCTAGGCAGGTGGCCCCCTATTTCTCTGCAGTCCTCAACACACTCTGAGCAGCTGTCCCCCACTGAACTTCCAAGCAGACACAGGGACATTTCTGTGCCCAGGCCCACTGCCCTGACCCCAGGCCAGCCCTCCCTACCAACTGAGGGGAAGGCCTCGGGGTTGCAGTGGTGGAAGCGTCTGGAAAACTGGTAGAGGATCCGCTCCCGCTCCTGCGTCTCTCCGCTGAGCACCAGGGCCTGGAGGAAGCTCCTGCGGAGGAGAGCCCGGGTCGAGGAGAGCCAGGCTGGGACACCTTGCAGACTTTACCAGGTCCCTGAAAGCCCCAGACCTTCCTCCTCCCTAGCCTCCCCAGAGGGCCCGAAAGAGTTATGTTACCTGAGGGCGCAGTCCAGGGTCTGGCCTCCAAACTGGAAGAAGGACAAGTACTCCTCGGCCACAGCCCTGCTGAAGTCATTGCTGCAAAGGGAAATGGGGATGAAGACCACAGCAGAGGTCCGGCAGGGCCCCGGACACAGAGCGCCCTCTAGAGCCCACAGGCATCACGGGCCTGACAGTGGCTGCAGCAAACAAGGGAAAGACACAGCCAGGCTGGACCCCAGGTGCACAGCGGGGTAGCCAGGGCCAGTGCTGCACAGGAGGTTCTCGGGGGCTTGAGGATGGCAAGGGGGCTGGGCCCAGAGGCTCCACGCAAGGATCTTCGCTGTGGAGAAGAGGTGACTGACACCAGTGTGCGCAGGAGAACGCAGCAGGGACAGCGGGGGAGCGGGGACAAGGCCTGGGACGAGGGAGGGGCATGCTGGGGGGAGGGCATGCTGCGGGGAGGGGCATGCTGGGCTGGAGAGAGACAAAGGGGACCACAGGACAGGAAGGGGAGGAGCAGCCAGTGGTGATCTCAGAGATCGCAAGTCTCTCACTTCTTCTGCAGGTAGGCGGCCACTTCTGACTTCCGGAAGCCGTCCAGGTGATAGAGCCGGGAAGCCAAGTTCCAGGCCACTTTGTCATTCCTGACCCCATTTGCCAGCTTGTCTCCAGCTGGTGGCCTCTGGTCTTCCTCGGGAGGCTTTGCCTGCAGCATGGGGCTCTCGGGAGGCCTAGAAGAGTCCATTGGCATCCTCAGGCACACACTCGTGGTGGGCATGCTGGGGTTTGGGGTCAGGTTGTGCAGGGGCGTGTCCAGAGCTTAGGGTTGGAGCTGCAGAGCCTGGGTCCTGGAAGCCTGGCCTGGAGGAGGAGCTACACCTAGACCCTCACCCAGGGAGAGACAAAGTCACAGCCAGCCTGGCCTGGCCTGACCTGGCCTAGGCCAGGACCACAGAGCTCCAAGAGGAGATACTCAGGTAAGATCACAAGGACCAGAGCCCAGTTTGATGCCTGGAACATCCTCAGGTGAACTCCAGGGGTCGTCCAAGCCATCCAACCTCAAGGGGCAGGTATAGCCCGTGAGGACCCCT
Organism: Chinchilla lanigera; assembly: GCF_000276665.1. Taxonomy (NCBI): domain Eukaryota; kingdom Metazoa; phylum Chordata; class Mammalia; order Rodentia; family Chinchillidae; genus Chinchilla; species Chinchilla lanigera. The sequence continues at coordinate 1,094,403 of NW_004955470.1, forward strand.
GCAGGGTTGTATCCAACCCACAGTGGGATGGGACGGCTTCCCTCCCCTGAGGCCATTGTCACAGGCCTCTCGCTCTTCCCCAGCCCAACTCCAGCCTCAGCCTCCACTCCTAGCTCTGGAGCCAAGAAAGGTTTAAGGACGCGGCCAAGAACAGGGAGCCAGACTGGCTTTAAGAATGGCGACAACCAGGAGAGTCGAGGACGAGGTTTCCCATCTCCCCCTGCCCCTGCCCCTTATGTGGTGACTGGCTGGGAACCTATGTCGGTGTAAACAGGCCCAGGCAACTCCACCAGAATCAGAACGTGCTCAGAAGCTAACACTCAGACTCCCAAAAGCCAAGCCAGCCATTTCCACCTCACTATGTTGGGAGCCTCGCAGTGTTACAGCCAGGTGTGGAGCCTCCTAGTCATTTACATATTCATGATCCACGTAGGCACAGATGAGGCCTGTACGGCTGTACATACAGGTAGGCAAATATGAAAAGAGTCGTTAACAAACTGACCACTTAACAGACTTTACTTAACAGCCTCTGCACTTAACACAAGTGTGTCACTTTTTCGCTGAGAACATCTCCACTTTCTGAGGCTCCTAAACATGCCACAGGACAGGACAGATGTGAAGACATGGAAAGTAAAATAACAAATCTTGCAAAAACCTCACAGGATTTCATGGAGCCTGCAAAACTGATGCTCAAAGACTCCAGGAATCATGTGAAAAGCCACTGACCAGTGAGGGACTGCAAGAGTCAGTCGCCTGAACAAATGAAAAGGAAATAAAAATAAAGATGCAACTGTTACGTCAAAGAGAATCATTTCAATAATCTACTGACAAAGGCTTAAATATATATATTTTAAACCAACTTAGTAAAAAATATTGTCAGTAAAATAATGTGAAATAGATGAGGAAGAACTTTAGGGGAGAAAAAACACTGCACAAATACAAATTGTCAGGCAGGGTATGGTAGCACACGCCTGTAATCCCAGCACTCAGGAGGCTGAGGCAAGAGGCTTGCTTCAAGCTTAAGGCCAGCCTGGGCTACCAAGTGAGTTCAAGGCCAGACTGAACTGCGTAGTAAAACCTTGTCTCAAAAAGACAAAAACAGAACAAAACAAAACAAATACAAATTGTCAGGGTTTGTACACTTTACATGGGTATGTGAATTACATACTGTAGGGTATGTGAATTACATCTCAATAAATCTCTATATTTTTAAAATGGTCTTTATGCTCTCCCTGTGAAAGTCAATCACAAGTGAAAGAGGCTAGCAAACTTGTACCAGGAAAATTAAACTTGCTACACTGTGCTAAATATAAGATTAAATAGCTGGGCATGATGGCATATGCCTGTAATCCCAGCACTCAAGAGGCTGACGCAGGAGGATCGTTGAGAGTTCAAGACCAGCCTGGGCTACAAAATGAGCTCAAGGCCAGCCTGAACTGCATAGGAAGACCCTGTCTCTAACAGACCCCTTCCAAAAGAAAAATTAAAGAGAACTTATTTATATAATATTTAGTGACATTTATCAAGATAAAGTCTGAATTAAACCTTTTTTGCATAATTTACCATGAAAGTATAGTTATCACCTTAGGTGCACAGGCCTGCTTGCTTGGGATAGTAAACCTTCCCTTTCCAGACACTGAGACTTCTTTGGTACCCAGCCTCTGAACAGCTTCAGACAGCATCCTTTCCAGAGGCACCAAAAAAACAAAAGGTTCTATGGCTTCTGGCACTGACTGATGTTCTGTCACCATCAACCAAGGGCACTGAGATGGGCAGGGTTATTCTCTACTGTCTGCACCATTAACGACCTGAACCATCACTAGCTTCTGTCTCTCCAGTGTGACCCCTACTCAGCCAATCAGAGACCAAACCCCCTTCCGTGTAGACTTCCCAGGAGCTGAGCATGTGGAGTCCGCATCCTGGGGCAGGCAGACGTCTGCGCTGGTTTCCCAGTTGGCCTATCCCTGAGGACAGGCTACAGTTCTGAGGTCACACCGTCCTGCTGTGGGCACCAAGATGCATTCTCTCAGTCCCAGTCAAACCTCTCCTTGGCAAGATCTGAACCAGCATCCTGGTTTGGTGAATTTCTCCAAGACACTCACTCAGATTCAAAGCCGTCTGTAATCCCCACTGTGCAAGCTCTGACCTTCTACTCCAAGGTCTGCCTATCACAGCCCTGGTCAGGTTCCCTGAACAACTCCCGACTGTCCCTCCTGGGCTCCAGCTGTAGAGACTAAACCTGGCCTTGTTTGCATATGCAAATCCTGCCTCCACGTGTATATGCCTGCTTTTTTTAGCTTCTTGTGCTTTTAAACCCTCAAGTCTTCATCAGAACTCGACTGGTGCCTGGTTATACAATCCTACGTAGTCCATGCAATACCGTCAGCAAGACTGCAGTTAGTATAATACACTGGATCTCATTGTGCATTTGCCCGGCTCCATCTAGACTAGGTCTAGATGTGTGATCATCATGAGGAGCCAGAAGCTGCTTACGTTGAAACTCACCCTTCTGCAGAAGTCCAGTGAATGTCGGGCTGGATGCCTGCAGCCACCGCAGTCCTAGCTGTGCCTTCACTCTCTACTTCCTGCCCTGCGTCTGGGGCCTCCTCAGCCTCATCTTTCTTCAGGGAAGTTGGCTCTACCCCGTCGGTTTCCAGGAGCAAAGGGTGTGAAGCATCTAGTGGCCACTTGGGGAAAATGCCAGGGCTGTGGTGCTGGAGCTGGGGGCTGCCCTCTTGGGAGGACACAGAGGTGGGCCTGGGGCCGGGGCCTCTGCCCTCAGACACAGGGCTGCCAGGGTCAGGCGAGGAGGCTGGGCTCCCACAGGGGCTGGGAACCAAGGTGCAGGGAGCAGCTTCCTGGGGATGCCTGGCATCCCTCTCACCTGAGAAAAAGCACACAGTGAGCAGCCTCAGAGCAGGTGGCTGCTGCCCCCGCTCCCCAGGGACCTCCCCTGGCACTGGGCAGCACGCCTTGTCCTCCCTCATGGAATGACCTCTACTTTGCCTCCAGGCAAGGCAGGGCTTAGCACTTGAGAAGCACATGAAAAGTGCTGGGTCTTTCGTGTGTTCTTTTACTCACTGTAGAAGTATTTGAAAACCCATTTTACTGACGAAGACACAGAAGCAACAGCTAGGTTTAACCCCATGCCTTTCTGCTCCAGTGCAATAAAACCAATTCAAGAAACACCTCTGTCTCCACTCTAAATACCAAAGCTTCCCACCACCCAATTCCCCAGACCCTCATCATGGGTCTCACCTCTGTCCTGGGGCCAGGAAGGACCCTCTTCTGTCTGCCAGCCCTCAGCGCTTGGGAGGACCTGCTGAGAAAGAGGGGGGTGAGCAGAGAAGGGGAGAAGGAGGGGAGAGGTAGAATGCCCAGGTATACAGAAGCCCTGCCCTCTTTGCCAACCTCCCACCCATAGCATGGGTGCCACCCTGATCCTCAGCTCTGAAGCAGAACCCTGGATGGGATAAGACCCACATCTTAGGAGTAGACCCTGGGCCCTGGAAACCAATGGTGAGAGTGAGGCCCAGAGAGGGGAAGTGACTTGCCCATGGCTGCCCAGGATGGGTGGTAGGGCTACAGTCCAGCTCCAGGTGCGCTGTCTCCCAGGTCAATGTTTTGTCTACACAGAGCCCTGCAAGGGAGGCAGGGCCATGCTCATCTTCCAGAGAAGCCTGAGAAAGAGGACGACAGGGAGGACAGGTGAGGTCTGACCAGAGGAAAATGGATGCTGGGGCCTTTGCTCACCTTTGGGGATCACCACCCTCACTGGCTGCCCAGGTGGTCAGGCAGCACTGCCCCCAGGAGGGACTCTTGGAGCTAGGGCGATGGCTCCAGGCACTGGATAGGACAGGCTCTGCTCCCAGAATGGGAGAGAATTCCCAGCTTCAATGCTGGGGCTCCCAGATTTCCCTCTGAGGACCCAGCATCTTGCAGCAAGGTCCAGAGAGAGCTCTGCAGGGCAGAGCTGTGACTGCCCAGCCCGGGGAGCTGGCCTGTGCATGGAGGGCACCCCCCGTGGGACTGGCGAGCGCCTCTGATCTCCACAGCTCGTGGGGACTGGAAAGATTAGAAAGTTACAGCCTCGCATTGCCATGTTGAGGGCCCTTATCTCTAAAACAGAGGCCTCCCTGGGAAACCTGGTCTCCTTACTGTCTTATCTAACTTATCCCATGCCTGGCTGATACCCAGGCTCTCCTGGCACTGTTACAGGGGCCTGAGCTGTTGACACTGGGCAGTGGGAGAACGAAGGACGGTGAGCTGAAAGTAACAAAATGCTGAAATCTCGCAAGAAAACACAGGACAGCACTTCTAACATAGACAGCTCTCTGTTAGGGAAGAGGTCAGTCAGGCTGAGCCCTGCCTGTTACAGTCCCCAGGGTCTTGGAGGCGGGCAGGGAAGGATCTGAGAACGGCTGGGAACATCCTGCAACAGGAGGAACTGTCTGTTCTCCAAATGTATCCAGACAGAGCCTAAGAGCTGCTCAGCTGATGGCATCCGTGCACTTGTCATTGTGTTCAGTCCACATCATGGCACCAATAAAAGTTCCCATAATTCTGAAGGCCACACTAACGATTTCCTCCTATGCTGCCTCAGATTTCAAAAGGCCCCAGTATCACAGACTGCTCTGGGCCTGCTGGCCCGTGAGGAAGGCCCTCCTTCAGTGTCCCCAGCACGGCCCGGTGGCTTTCCAGGACAGAGCTTACCTCGTCTTCCTCCTGAGCAGGAGGTGGTGTGGGAGCCCCCTCGTCAGTGGCCAGCGACGCCCAGCAAAAGGGGTGTGATTTGTAGGGAGGCACAGGGAACGGAGGGGTGATGCACCCACTGGAACCAGCAGTGCTGTCCCTCAAATCCAGCTCACTTTCCAGCTCCCAGGGCCCGTGGTTGCCTGGGAGTGTCCAGTCAGGCCCAGGCTTCACGTCTGCCTGGGAGTCTGGGAAGCCCCAGGAAAAGTATTCCCTGGAAACACTGGTGTCCGAGCAAGGGCTCTCCAGGAAGAGGGGGTTGTCGAAGAACACGCTCTCCTCCTCGGGACCCCACTCCGGGGAGGAGCCTGGAGATCCTTCCCTGGGCCAGGCTTGGTTCTCCACCTCAGGCCCACTGCTGTCCGCCCCAGAGTCCTCCTCCACAGGTGGGCTGGGGCACAGGCCCGCGTCAGCAGGAAGTTCTGAAGTGGACGTGGGCAGGCAGTACCTCAGCCTGGTCCTCAGTCCTTCTGTCTTCTCCAGCTCTTCCTCCAAGTCCAGGACGCACATCTGGGCCTGCAGGATGCCAGCCCAGAACACCACCTGTGTGGACGAACTCTGGTTCTGCGACGGGCTCCCCAGGGAACAGCTGACCCCTTGTGCCTCTGGCAATGCTGCTGTCGGCCTGAGGTCCCCCTGTGAAGAGCAGCTCCCTAAGTGAGCAGGCGCCACAGCAGAGCCTGTGGGAGGAGCCCCAGGCCCAGTGGGTTCCGGAGGGTCAAAGGTGCAGGTGTGTTCCCGGCCTGGGCTGTGGCCCCTCTCCCTCAGGCATGCTCCTGGGCAGGGCTGCAGACTGTCTCCCAAGCAGATGTTGTGAGATTCCACAGGCCGGGGGTGGTCCGAGAGTCTGTCGTCGCCCATGATCCACAGTGAAAGCTCTGTGGGAGCCCACAGGAGCGTCTGGTCCGCTTCACAATCCCATTTTGTAGACTAGGGGGAGCACAGCCAAGGGGGTAAACTTGGAATCCACATGTATCCTGAAAATTGCCCCAAACAGAAGCAAGTTAGAGAAGGGCTCGCAGCACCTAGAAACATACCAGCAAAGCCTCAGCCCTGTCAAGGGTCTGCCATGTCTATGACTGCTGCAAAGGGACACCATTTGTCCTCATGGCCCCACCAGGGGTAAGAGTGTGCCATATGAGCCATCTGACCCCACAGTCACAACATGGCATCACGGCAGCACCTTTCCCCAAAACACCTATCTGGAGGCTGACACAATCCCCTGTGGCTTAGCTGAAAAAGGTGAACTGGTCAAACGAGACCCTTCTCTTGGGAATCTGCATGAGAGAATACAGAGACCAAGAAGGCTGGCAGCAGGAGCAGAAAGGTGGAAACACCTCGAGGCAGTGGCAGGCCAAAATGACACGTAAACTAACATACACGGGAGCTGAACAGAGGTGGACTAGGGCAGGCAGAGGAGCGGGCTTGTGGGAACGTTAGAGACCCAGGGGAAAAGGTCATAGTCAGCCAGGTTTCCAGTGTGCACTGTCCTATCTTTGCAGCCTACATCACTTACAAGGCAGGGTCTCGGTACCTTCCTTGCAAGCTGTACACAGCTGTGCAGCCTGGCCCAGGAGGAAGCAGGAGGAGGTTCTCTGCTAAGCACAGACTGGCCTCTCTGAAGAGGAAGCACCAGCCCTTTTAATTCACTGCCGAGCAGACCACCTGCTGCCTAGAGAGGAGATTCCTGCTCTCTGGGGAGCAATGGGGAAGCCATGGCCAAGGCTCCTGGGCTATACATCTACTAGAGCTGCATCTACTAGAGCATTACACTCAGGGCAGGCTGTTTTTGACACAGCCGAGGAACCTTGCCGGGCACTTCTGTGAAGCATAGATCTCTGAAATCTGCATGTGGATGGCCTGCTCTGCTCTCGGAGTGACCCTGCCTCCCCAGAACTGACTTGTTTTGACCCAAAGGACGCTGTGAAACTCACAACTTGTAACCAGTTTCCCTCTTGGTGCTGGGTTAAGTACAAAGGCCGTGACGTGCATTTCCAGTGCTAACCACACCTCTGGTTTTACTATCAACTTGTAACACCCAGCTGAACTGAGCCATCATGGTGCTGGGTGTGGGAGGCCCACCTGAGGACTGTTGCCAACAACGTAAATCTGTCCACACACTGAAGACCACATCTTTCTTTGCCTCTGCCTCGCCTTCTTCACTTATAAATTTCTATCTTGAAGGACTGCATGCGTGCCTGTCAGCTGTACTAAAATACTGTGGGGACGAGGATGATAACAAACACACACATACCTGTACCCAACTTCTAGTTACATATGACTTCCACACACCCAACACAACAGCCCCTCCTGCCTGTGCAGTTAACCAAGCCCATCCTACGCCACTCATCATACCTGGCACCTGGAGGAAAGGGGAGCCTGTTGTGTCCGTTCACAGATGAGAAAGCCAAAGCCTGAGACCAGAAGGGAAGCCAGGATCTGACCCCAGGCCACCCACCTGCAGCTACCTCTAACACAGAGGGCTGCTGCCTGGGCTGCCTTCCCCAGCACCATGGCTTGTCCTTGTCTGGGGCTCCAGACCTCCCACTGAGGTCCTACCCCAGGCAGCTATAAGAGGGTGGGGCCTGACCTGGGCTCCAGCCACACACGACCTACTGACCGGGGCCATTACTCCACTGCCAGCAGCGGAGAGAGCACAGGACTGAATGCATGACCACATGGGCCTGGGCTCACTCCTCTTCCTGCCCCTGAGAGCTGACTGAATGAACCTCAGTCCCTCAGGGCCCACCTCAGAGCAGACTGGGTGTCTCACATCCAGCCTCAGCCCAGCGCAGCCCATTAGTCACTCTACATATAGTAGCCCTCAGGACTACTACAGATTGACAGCTGGTGGGCAACTTGTAACACCCAGCTGAACTGAGCCACCATGGTGCTGGGTGTGGGAGGCCCACCTGAGGACTGATGCCAACAACATAAAAAGGAGAACAGGAGAAGAAGAGAAGCTGTTGTACCAATTTTGTTGTAATTTGGGGTTTTGCAAGGGGAACAATTTAATACAGGACATAATTCATAGAATTATTTTATAATAGTCATCCAAAGAGTCATACACCGCAAGAATGCAGGAAATCTGTCCACACACTGAAGACCAAAGAATCTAGCTGAGGGCCTGAATCCCATGCTAATGTCCTGCATGAGTCCAGCTCAAGACCTAAAGCCCACAACAATGTGAGTGCAACTAGTGGTCAACTTGTAACACCCAGCTAAACTGAACAACGTGGTGCTGGGTGTGGGAGGCCCACCTAAGGGTTATTGCCAACAAAACAGAAAAAGAACTGGAGAAGAGGAGAAGCTGTTAGGGAAGCTATAGGGAGATACTAGTTTTCCTGGAGGAGGTTGTCCTGCTGGCTTTCCTGATGAACTCGGCTGTTCTCATCGTCAAAGGAGCTCAGGACCTTACTGTCGCTGAGAATGGCTATGGTTCACTTTGGGGGAGCTCTGGTCCGCACTTTGAGCATCACTTCCTGGCTCTGGAGGAGAAGACGGTGCACTGCTCAGTCTCCTGGAGAAGCCTGTCACATTGGCTTTCCTGATGGGAACTCAGCTATTCTCATTGTTGGAGGAGCTTGGGACCTCACTGTTGCTGAGGATGGCTGTGGTACTTTCCAGGAGAGCTCTGGTTCTTACTTTGAGTATCACTTCCTGGCTCTAGTGCAGATCCCTCAGCCTGCTAGCACAGATCCTTCATCCCACTGGATTCCACCACTGACCTTTGGGCCTTCACAGTGCACATCTGTGAAACAGGCCTGCATGAGACATTGTCATGGGCTCTAGGTCTTCAGCTGGACTCATGCAGGACATTACCATGGGATCCAGGCCCTCAACTGGATTCTTTGGTCTTTAGTGTGTAGACAGATTTCCTACACTTTTTGTATATGACTCTTTGGGTGACTATTATAAAATAATTCTATAAATTGTGTCCTATATTATTCCTTTTGCCAAACCCCAAACTACAACACATACTCAGGCTGCCTAGAAGGTGTGGCTTTACTCATAGGTGCCAGAGAGAGGATAGGTAGGGCTAATATGCAATATGCATGTCAGTTTCTTAGGCATCTTTAAAGCACCCTTCTAAACATCCCTCAAAAATCACCATCCCCCTGTCCCTGATGCTCATTTCTCACTTTCAGTGTAACCTGGACCTGCTGAGTGACAGCCTCGAGATTCTGAAGTTGTGGCCCACCGAGACAGGTCCCTGAGCAGCCTGCAGGGTTCCTCCATCATTCAGTGATGTCAGCCTCCCCAGAAGACCGACTCTGGGAGGACAGGACCATAATTTAGGTTGCTTAATCTTGGATTTGGTGCTCTGAACTAAACTGATTGAAACTGACTTGCTCGTCACTCCTCTCCAACCATGTTAGCTCAGTCTCCATTCATCATTCTGGGTTCCAGCTCTGCATGCCATTCTCCATCCTCCAGGCTACAGGCTGAGGAGTAACAAATAGCGTTTTCTCCCTGTTAGGGTTTATATCTAGACAAAGAGCCTCAGGCACCCACAGGTGAGGCTTTTGGACGGTGATTAAATCAAATGGGGCCGTATAGCTGACTTCCTGTTAAGGGGGAGGGGTCTGATCAGAAGACACAGGACATGGGTCTTCAGCTCAAAGCGTGTATCTCCCTCCCTGGCTACTCCCCTCACTCTCACTGCTTCCTGGCTGCTGTGGTGAGGGCAGTTTTCATTAGAGGTAGGTCCTTCCCCTATTCTGCTTCTACCTTGGAGTCAAATGACTATGGATTGAAACTTCTAAAACATGTGAGCCACAATAAACTTCTCCTTTAACTTGTTGGTATTGGAAACTGACTTTCCAGCTACACAACAGCAACTAAGACACTCCTTAAGTCAGAGGAGCAACACCTGCTACATTATTCCCCCATGAAGCTGCCCATTTGCTATCCTCACTGCTCTCTCAGGACCTGCTGCAGTTTGGCTGTGGAATGTTCCCCAGTGGCCCATGTTTAAAGGCTTGGTCCATAGCTTTACAATACTGGGAAGTGGTGGAAACCTTAAAAGATGAGCCACCTCTGGAGGTGTAGCTCAGCATGCATGAGGCCCTGGCTTCAATCTACAATCACACACACACACATACACACACATGCGTGTGCACATGTGAGGCAGGGCCTGGTGGGAGGTCTTTAGGTCACTGGAGACCTGCCCTCCAAGGAGACTGGGGACCCTTGTCTCTTCTCTCTCTCACTCTATGGCCATGAGAAAGCATGGTTACAATGCTATGTGCCCAGACCATGATGCGCCTGCCTTGCCACAGGCCCAAAAGCAGTGGGGCCAATGAATCATGCATAGGAACCTCTAAAACTATGAGCTAACATAAACCTTTTCTCTATAAGTTGCTTATCTCAAGTATACATTACAGTGATGGAAAGCTGACTAGCACAGGATGCATTATCTATACTCAGGCAACTTCCCTGAGCCATGAACCCTATTCCCCAGGCCTGGAGAATGACGGCATGCCAGTAGGGAGCTGAAACGTCCCACCACTGCTGGCTCCTCAGGTAAAGGGTCCATAGGGTGCAAGAAATGCCCAGAAACAATGCTCTACCTAGGAGGTCCACCTGGATGACAGGTGCCTGAAGATGGAATAACCCAGGCTCTGACCGCTTCTCTTCCCAGATGCCAATACCATTCTCCCTTGCCTCTCCCTGCTAAACCCTGCTCCACTTGTGCTCACTGGATATCCCGCCTGTGTTCCATCCCTTCTCTGGTCCTCAACTCCCAGCCCCACACATTGTGCTGCCCTCCTCCAGGATGACATCAGCTTACCTACTGTCACTACTAAACTCACTTGACAGGACAAGTGCACCTGCCAACAATGACAGTAGGGGCAGAACTGGTGGAGGGGGTGTCCTGACATTTTTTGTATAAAGCCAGAGGCAGTCTCACATGTCTCCCCTTGAAAATACATATTCATAAATACACAGAGCGGGGAGGGAAATGAATGTACAACTTATACCAGAATGTGTTAATGGCTATACTGGACATTAGTAAGTGTTAGATTTGTCTTTCCAGAAGAAACCCAGTGTTTTTCAATGTATTTTTTTTTCCAGGGGGAAAAGAAAATCAGAGAAGCTTCAGCAACTTTCCAGAGATAAGACCATATCTCTGGAGCCTGCAGCATCTAAGGGGCCTGGAGAGGGAAGGGGCTGGGAAATAAAGAGAAGCCCCAGACAAGAGAAAGAGCTATGTTAGAGAAAAATCACAGACTGTGGGGCCAAGTATGTGGTTTGCCTGGGCCAACACTCTTTAAATCAATTAAATGCATTTAATCAATTAATCAATTAAATGCATTTAAATCAATTAAATACATTCCATTGCTTACTCTTTGATTTCAGAGCATTTATCCCAGTGTAATTCCTGGTGTTTACTCACATGGTGCTAGTTTGCTCACAGGTTTTCTGTGCTTCCTGTTCAATGCCATGTCTGTCCTTGTCTTAGCCACTTTCCTTGCATCTGGGACAAAATATCCAACACCCCTTAGAGGAGGGGGTTTGTTTTATTTTATACTCCATGGTCAGCTGGCTCCAAAGTAGGATGGCATGGAAGAGAGGAATAGCAGAGAAAGAGCTGCTCACTTCATGGTGGCTAGGAAGCACAGTGTGAAAACTTTCACCTTCCAAAAAACCCTGCCTCTGAGTGCATGAGCCTCGTAGGGGATATCTAGATATAAACCATAATATTCTGCCTCTGGCCTCTAAAAAGCTCATGACTATCTCTTTATGAAAAATGCATTTGGTTCATCTGTAACAGTTGCCAAAGTCTTAAAGATCCAGTATTTCTGAAAAGTCCAACTGCAAAGTCTCCTCTGAGACTCAAAAGTAAGTTCTTATCTATGAACTCCTGTGAAAATAAAAAAGAAAACCAAAAACTTCCACTGCCACAGGACAAACATTCCCACTCCAAAAGGGAGGAACAGGGGGATAGAAAGAAATGGAATCAAAGAAAGACCAAAATCTAGCAAAGTAAAATTAAATCCTGCAGCTCTGGGTCCAGCAACAAAGATGTGAGCTCCAAACAGCTTGGATGGCCCCATCTCTATGGCATTGCTTGAGGTTGTAGCCCTCACAGTTTCTCTCTTAGGGTAGCTTTGCTCCATTCTTGAGGCTTTCCTCAGATGTTTCATGTTCTTCCAACTTTCTGAGGTCTCTGCTGCACTTTTGGCTTCACTCTCATAGCTTCATACACTGCCCTCTCAAGGCAAACTATCTGGCCTCCCACGTCTTCTTTCAAAAGCTGGGTAGAAGTCTCCCTGACCCAACAATGCTTCCATTTCACATGCCTGTAAAACCAGCATTACCTGGATGATGTCAAAGTCTGGCACTAGCTCCAGCAATAGTGAGGCCCTTTTGCATCACAGACACAGAGGCCCTGAGTACCTGGATGGCTGAGCAATGTGAACTGAATTCCAGCAAACCAACTGCATAGGTGGCTTTTCTTAAGCAAGGTGCCCTGAGGTTCTCTTCTCAAAACAAAGTCTTTTACTTTTGCAGGACAAAAGGTGAGGGGTCCTGCTATTTCCACACATGCCCTCAAGGCATCCTTCTTATTGTCCTCACTCAAAGTATTTAGCTGCTTTTTAATCTTTTCAGCAACCTAGCTCTCCTCCACAAAAACTGTATAGTCCCCAACTTTACCAGAGTAAAGTGTTTTGCCAAACTTAAAACTTTTAAAATCATTTAGCTGTTTGGTTTACTCTTGATTTTCAGTATAAACCTGATTAAAAGCTGCCAGAAGTAACCATGCTACAGCCTGAAGACTTAAGCTATCTTGAATTTCCTGCACCAGATTAATTAGTCTACCACTTTAATTTCAGTCTGCCACAAAAATCTCAAGACATGAGTAAACTGTAGACAAAGTTTCTGCCAGAGCATAACCCACATAGTCTTGATTTCTACTGCCAATGGAGTCCTTGTTCCCTGCTGAAACCTCCTGAATCTGATCTTTAGCATCTGCCTTTTAATCAGCATTCTAGTCTTCTGAATTCCAACCACAACCTCCTGTCAAGCTTGGCTTACAGCATTCTAGAGCTGCTTCTTCAGCCAGAATCTCCAAACCTTTCCAAATTCCTCCTGCAAATCATTTCTAAAGGCTTCTGAACCACACAGTCAGGTAGTGACACAGAAATGACCCTAATTTTGTGGTACCAAAATTTGTCTTAGTTACTTTCCTTATAGCTAGCACAAAACACTTGACATCCACAATTTTAAAAAGGAAAGGCTTATTTTGGCTCACATTTACAGTTTGTGGTCAGCTTACTCCAAGGCAAGACACCATGGTGAAGAGGTATAGGAGAGGAAAAATTGCTCACCTCATCAGCAGGATAGCAGAGAATGAAGGGAGAAGCCAGGAAGAGAGATACACTCCTCCAGGTTACATCTCCTGCGACCCACCTCTAGACTCCCCCTCCTAACAGCAAGTCAGTTATACTGATTCCATAACCCAATCACCTTCCATAAATCCCTGCCTCTGAGCATATGAGGCGTTGGGGGGGATCTAGATACAGCCATAGCAGTCCTTGATGTTGCTGTTATAATCACTCTCACCCACAAAGTTCTAGACTGATATATCGTTGTCCTTTAGCTCAAGTGGATCAGAAAGTTAAAGGCAGTATTGACTTCAGAACTTCAGGCTCACTATAGATACTTGGGGTTTCACAGTCTGGTGGCAGGTGTTTACCAAACTCTGCATTGTGCTCTCATCCACCCTCATAGCCCTAAGCTCATCTCTCTTGCCAGTCACTCCACAAAGAAGACAGCTGGTAGCATCCCCTTCTTAAGAAGAAGGAAGCCAAGACCCACAGAGGTCCAGATATTCAGAGTCCCTCCCACTACACATCCTTGCTACAGCCCCAGCACTTCAAGGCTCAAGTGGCTCAGTCAGGAAGCAAACCAGCTACGAAGCATATAACCAACTCCGTGGTTCTCTTGAGCATCTCTCTTCCTACCCACCAATCAACTGCCCTAGACTTCATGAAGTCCATCTGTCTGTCCGTCCTTCCTTCCCTCCTTTCTTTCTTCCTTCCTTTCTTCCTTCCTTTTTTTTACTTCCTCCTCCCTAAATGGACAGGTGGGGTGAGTTAAGGGTGTGCTCACTTCTTGTGGCCATCAAGATCACCCTACCAGTCACTGGGGGAGGTTAGAGACCAGCTTTTGTTCCTGGAGAGATTGTGGCACAGGTGGGCAGGAATGGGAGAGCAGAGCTCATGTCATATGCACACACCCAGAATTTTCTAGTTATTTTTTTCCCTTACACCAAGTATTTGGTAAAATCGCTTTGGAAATCTCCTGTTTCAGGTACAGAGCAAAAGCAGTAGAAGGGGGATTTAGCATTAAAAGAATCTGCTGCAAGATGGGGTATGGTGGGGTATGCCTATAATCCCCATACTTTGGGAGGCTAAGGAAGGAGGATACAAGTTTGAGCCAGACCCGGGCAACTTAGTGAGATGCTGTGGTAAAATTAACAACAAAAAAAAAATTTAAAGGGCTGGGGATATAGCTATGGTAGAAAGCTCTGGGTTCAATCCCCAGTACTGACAACAATCAATCAATGAATCAATATCTGCCACATAAAACAAGTTCGGATACCTCTAAAATACAGCAGCCCTTCATTTTCTTGAGTGCTGTGATATTCAGGAAGGTTAAGGATTATATTCTGGGAGCCGGGGAAGGGCTCTGCAAAATCTGGTAAAATGACTTGATGCTCCAGGGATACAGAGGGGAGGAAACAGCAAGGGGGCTCAGTAAGAGAGACCATTGAGGACACACCCCCATCTCCCTATCTCCCGGGCTGGGCTAACATTTCAGGGGATTGTCATCATGGGAGGGGGGCTTCGCATGGAGAATACTGCAGGGGCTAAACTGGGCATCCAGCTGGTGGTTCACAGAGAATAACAGGGGCAGGGACCAGGAGGGCAGAGTCCCTCCCACTGAACACCCTCCCTGCAGCCCCACCCAGCTCTTCAAGGCAGTTTCATGCTGATCTTAGTGGGCCTTGTGATCTGGCACAAACTTCCCTGAGTAGGAGAGGAGACAGCCCAAGGTGCCCTGCACTGACCCTGTCCCTCACCCAGTTCAAGGTCACAATGGATAATGCAGGCATGGAGGCTCACAGACTAGACTCACATGCTGACTACGACTGACTGGCCTGTGACGTGATGGAGAGGAACGTGTCACCTGGTCCTTGTCTGCACAATAAGGAAATAAGGTAGAGTTAAGCTATTCAATGGGTTTGCCTGGAAATGGGAATGAGTGTTCAGAGTGGACGATGGGCCTGGCCCGTGGAGAGAACATAAGAAGTATCACATATTGCTCAGTTTAACTCTGCTGCTTTTGCCTTCCATTCAAAATAAACAAAAACCACAACTCTTCTTGTCAGGCTCCCCCAGCTCTCTGCCTCCTGGAGGAGTCACGCTTGTGCCTTCCAACTGGAGCACGTCCATCTCTCTGCCTCTCTCCCCTTCAAGCCACAGGCTCAGCAAGCCATAGTTCCTCCCTTCTACCCTGGAAATAGTTTCTTTCCTATGGAAAAAGCATGAAGGCTTCTGCCTGTTCATGGGCTTAGGAGAGGTGAGCTGTCCTGTCCCTGCACACCGAGGTAGCTGCCCATGAGACATGTCTCTGGGGAAGGGAGCTCAGGCGAACCCCCTGGTCTGGAGATACAAGACAGCCACCCCTACCCAAGCCTGGGCCCAAGCTCCTCTGTGAGAAAACTGGCAGGCGAGGCCCACATCCTGCCACGGAAGGAGGCTTCATGGCTTCATGCAAATATGCAGAGAGGTAACTGGGGCGGGGGGGGGGGGGGGGGTGTCCCCGCTGCGGTAGAAACAGCTGGGCTCAGGAAGGAGCATGTAGAGAGCAGGCAGGAGGATAGGGGTGGGGTATGCATGCACCAAAGATCCCCACGAGAGCAGACGCCTGGGAAAGTCAGGGACCCCTAGGAAGTTCAAGTCTGGCTGGGCCTCCCTTGCCCCAACTTTGGATCTCTCTTCTTCCCCCGACAAACAGCTCAGTAGCTAGGTTCTAACCCTTATGCTAGGTGCTTCCTTATCCACAGAAGGAGGGGGTATGTCATCCCTAAGGTCCCAGGGGCTGTGGCAGGCCAGGCCAAGGCTCATCATACTATGGGGAATTTACTATCAGCCAATGACAGGTCATCCTTCCCAGGCTTTCAGCAGAGGAACGAATCCAACAGTGGGATTTCATATCCTAGAATCACAGGCAGTGCCTGGGGCCTTCTCTTCCCAAGACTGCCTTACCTCAGGGCAATAACTATAACTAGTGGGCCACAGAGTTTCTCAAACAGGGTCACGTTTGAGAATGACATGGTTCCTCTTGTACAGCAGGACAATAGGCCTAAGCCAGAGCTAAACAGACAGAGAAGACCCCCCACCTCCAGCCCAAGCTGAAGCTGGGCGCCAAGTCTGACCTCCAATCCTGCAGTGACTGACCACAGCCTGCGCGGCCCCAGCCCAAGCCCCCGCCACACACAGCCTCCATCCAGGCCCTAGGATCAAGGCTTGCTTGGAGCCTCAGCCTCAGCAGTCACTGGGACTTTGGGAGGGCTTCCTCCAGCCCCAACCCTTCACTCCTGTAGACCTCCAGGGGCCCTGGGGGAAGGAGGAGGAGACAGCAGGCCTGCAAAGGGCTAGAAGGGGAGGGGCGGGCTAAGGGGAGGAGGGGATGGAGCGAAGTAAAGGGAAGGTGGGGATCTAGTGAGGTCGGTTCAGGCCAGGTGAACACAGCACAACCAAAGCCCTCATCTCCTTCCCGCCCACCACGTGGCTCTTAACGTTCCCTGCTCCCCCCAGCCCCACCTAGGTAAACCCACTAGGCTCACCTCCAAAGGGCCCAGAAGCGGCGGGTTGTCCCGGGCTCCCCAGCCCAGCCCCAGGAGCACTTCCTACTGCACAGTCTAGTCTGTCTGCCCCGAGAATGTGGTGGCTGGTGCTTCCGACTTCCGCTCCCCTCACCGCCACAGTGACACACACCCGCCCTGCGCCCCAGCACTCCGCAGGGAGCACTCGGCTGCTCAGTGCCTCACACTTCCTGCCCTCAAGACAAGAGCCTCTGCTCCGAGCTCAGGCACCTCACCTCCGGCCCTTTCTCATGGTCGGCTCCCTGGAGGGCCCTGCCTTGCAGCACCGGCTCAGAAGAACCAGCCACAGAGTGCACTGGTCTCTCTTGAAATGTAAGAGCTTGGAAGAGAGAAAGGAGAAGGCGCCGGCCAGAACAGGCTTGCGCCTTCTTCCTGCCTTCCTCCCCAGGTTCGGACTCCCCAGTCACCTGCTGGGTACCTTTTCCTCTCCTGTTTTAAACTTATGACATTTCGATTTTTCTATGTCTCATGTCGCCAAAAATCACCAGGCCTGATACAAGCTCCCGGTAGTTACAAAGTGTTCCCAGTCAGTCCTCACACAAACTTCATTCAGCTTCACGGTACCCATTCCACGGAGCCGGATCTGGGGACAGGCTCAAGGAGGCCAAACCACTGCCAGGCCTTGCACAACAGCAAGTTGTAAGAGGGAAACCCAGAATTCAAACTGAGTCTGAGCATATGAACCGCAAGCCATCCCTTCCCCACGGCTAAACTCCCAACGCATCCTCAGGACCCAGGCTGCAGGCATCGGCAGGAGGAGAATGAGCCTGTTAGGGGGCCACACACACAGCCCACCATTCTCCCTTCCCTTTACACACTCGGCTTATTTTCCATCCTCAATTACCTCCAACTTCATGCTGAGGGTCCAAAGCCCACTGCCCCACCCTGAGCCCCAGCCCTCAGAACCCCCCAACTGCCCAGATGGCCCCCGCACTGGTGTGTCCAGGCCACCATAGCAGAGATGCCTTGGCTCCGCCTCCAGCTCTGGCCTCCCCTAGAGCACCCTTCTACTGCATGAGAGAGTCCATGGGACACACTGCCTAGTGTCCATGTACCCTATTCTCCACCACCCCCTGGGTGCCCAGGTTCCTGCAGTTCTCTGCTTCTGGGCCCTATGGTACCCCTGTCTTCCTTTCGGGCCACATCTCGCTGCTCTGCGTAGCCCTAGACTGCAGTAAGGGGAAGCCAGAGTGCTGATGCCAGACAGGAGTGAGCTTGGGCAGATCGCCACCCTCAGGAGGCAGGATGGGGAAGAGGAAGGGAGGTGGGGCCTCAACACGGGCCAAAAGCTGGTTTGGGCTCAGAGAAGGATGGGAATTTTGATTTGGGCCTGGACCTCAGGCTGCCACTAAAGAGAGGTAGGAGAACTAAGGTGGACGCACAGGCCACGCTTCATGTGGCAGCTTGTCAGCTTTATTAGAACCTTTCCATACTGGACCTATCAGATGGAGCCCTCCAGCGGTCACCTTCAGGGGCTGGCAAGTCAGGGCCAGGCTGATCTCTCAAGCCCCTCAAACTCAACAGAACAAAAACCTGGTTCTCTCCACCAAGCTGCAGTTCCTCCTACACTTGGGACTTCACAACTCATCACCCAGCTGCACACACCAGAAACCTAATGTCACTGAGACCTACATGCACATCCTCTTCTCAGCCCCCAGATTCCCCAGCGCTTCTGGACTGTGGCTTTGGCTCAAGCTGGCACCGGCTCAGTGTGGTCCCTATGCTACAAGCTGCTCATGTCATGGGTCAGGAACAAAACACAGGACCTCTGGGCTTCCAATCTAGTAACAGAGAAAACAAACAAAAAGTTTGACAGAAAGTAAATAAACTAACAGGAAAATTAATCGACACCTGCTTATGAACCATGATGAATGCTGGGGAGGGGAGGAGTGAAGTGAGAGAGAAGAGAGAAGTGAGAGAGAAGAGAGAGAGAGAGAGAGAGAGAGAGAGAGAGAGAGAGAGAGAGAGAGAGAGCGAGCAGTTCAGGGACTATTTATGTATTTAAGATCATCTGTCTGCTGCACAGAGGACAAGGGCTGGGTAAAAGCAAGGAGACTAGCAGGACCTCGAT
>NW_004955470.1:1113262-1127850 GCF_000276665.1 Chinchilla lanigera
AGCAGTTCAGGGACTATTTATGTATTTAAGATCATCTGTCTGCTGCACAGAGGACAAGGGCTGGGTAAAAGCAAGGAGACTAGCAGGACCTCGATAGGCCAGGGGAGGGAGGGCACTTCCTGTGATGCAGGATTTATACTGGGGACAACTGGGAAGATTTGACACTTCAGCAGATGGGAGGTATAAAGGTGACACAGAAGTCAAAGGAAAATTCCACATTTTTGGCTTAAGCAACTAAATGGGTAGTAACAATCGCATTTGCCAAAGTAGGAAAGAATCGGAGACACTGCTTTAGGGGAGAAAATCAAAGGTCTGATCTTTTAAAAATACTGAGCTATCTATAAGCTACTCAAGTAGGCAGCTGAAAAAAGCCACCTGGAGCTTCTGAGCACTGTGACCATAGAGAGGTGGTCAGAGCCGGGGGTGGTGGAGCCCAGCGGGATGCGAGGGGAGAAGTTCCAAAGGGGGCTCACAAGGGACTGTCAGGAAGGTGAAAGCAACAGGAGGGAGGGTTGTCACCCAAGACAAGAGAGGAGGTTGCTTCAGAAGGAGGAAGTGGTTGGCTTTGCTGAAAGCTACTTGCAGGTGGAGGAAGATAAGAGGAGAGAAAGTGATCAATCATTGAACGTAGCCAGGCAGGGGTTATGGATAAGCAAGGTTGGGAGATGTGGTTCTTGCTTAAACCAGAACTCAGGTAGAGCCTCCCAGTCTCCTGGATCCTCAGCTCAATTCTGTCTTCTATACCATTCATCTCTTTCCCAAGCCACTGAGCAAACCCTGGGCAGAAGCCCCCTTGGTGGGGGAAGGGGCATCTCCAGCACAGGGCGTGTTGTAGCTCCTGCCCTGGAGCCCTGCAACAGTGACCTTTGAAATGGTGTCCACTTGTCTTCCCGCTCCCCAGGGCCCAGAAGACAGCCTCCTCTGTGAACACGGAAGCAGCGTAAAGCCCACAGGGAGGTGCTTCCTGTCTGCCTGTAGAGGAAGCTGCGAAACCCAGGTGATGGTGAGGTGGTTTCTCACGCACAGAGCACAGGAGGGGAGTGGGGCCCACCTTCCAGGTCAGCAGCTCTGGGGATTTCGGCACACAGCCTCCCTCTGGGAGACAGAGGGAAGAGAGGAGGGAGGTGGCAAAGGAAGAGGTATGGGCTCCTGACTCATACCGCCCTTTCCTGAGGACCCATGTGCTGACATTCCCCAGGCCCTCTGCAAGCAGGAGCTCCAAACCCTCAGGGTCCAGGCAGTGGAGGGATATTACTGTCCCCATGCAACAGAACACATGGGGTCAGAGCAGTCATTCAGGCTCACACAGGCAGGAAGTGGTAAAGAGGGTTCTGAACCCAAGAGCACTGACCTCAGCAAATACACTTTGACCCATTATCATCTACATGCTACGGGTAGGAAAACGGAGGCGTAGGGCAGGTTGTCTTTCCAAGCCAGCTGTGCTACCACGGTGTAAGCCTGAAACTATTTCTCCCAACTCAAAATCTGTTACAATTCTGGAGCTGACAGAACTTCTGGGGGGCACCAGCTACCTGGCAGTGTGAAATGGGAAGCCTGAGACCCCTAAATGCATTTCCACGGCCCTCAGTAAAAGTTCTCTTCCTTAAAGAAGCCCAGGACTAAGGCTCATTCTTTAGAAACGACCTTATTCCCTGATAGCCCTCTGATGCCTTTAAGACTGAACCAGGAAGGGCAGACAGAAGCATACCTGCCTCTCCACACATTCCTCTGCCAGGTTAGATGTTTACCATTGTGCCAGCCAGCCTGACGGGCTCCCAGGGATCAGAGAGCTGGAGGTAGGGCCAGGATGGTGAGGGCTTCCTACGACTGAGCCCATGGCAGAGCCAGGGCTCCCCAGTGTCTATGTCTTAGAAGGGAGGGGGGAATCTCCTTGAGGTGGGATAGAAACAAAGGGGAAACAAGCCAAGGGAAACATCACCACCAACCTCCCAACATGTATATGTGTATTGGTGCGATGCTCAGTTTCCTGAAGAAGGGCAGGAAGTGATTACAAAAGTGAACAAGTGTCTCTGGCTGTACACAGGTGCCCAATATCACGGTGGGAAACCATCCCTACCCTGCCTGTGCCAGTCAAATGAAAAACCCCTGTGTCTGGGGACAGAAGCCCAAGGGCAGAGTGCCCGGGATACAGTACCCAGGCCCTTCTCTCCCCAGCATGAATGTTCACCCCAGAATTTCTTCCCTGACTCCATGCTATCCCCCAAAGCTCGGTGTTTTTATTCATCTTAGACTACTGTCCCTGCAGCCACTTGTCCTGAGTCCGTCCAGCTCATGGGCACTCTCCATCTCAGCCCCCTTGGCACCAGAGGTCACCCACACAACATCCGCCAAAGCAGATGCATGTGCATGCCATTACTCACAATAGCAAAAACACTCACACTCACAAAGTCCACACAAGGGAACCAGATAAACAGATGACACTGTAGCTATATAGGTGTATGGTGAATCTATGTAACCTCTAGGGATCTTATTTTTGAAAAGTAAAGAAATAGAAAGATGCTCATAGTATACAATTAAGAAAACTATTTATATATTCAGTGTGATCTCGATTGTTAAAGCCTTGTTTGCACATCTTCATAAGAAAACATCAAAACATTAACTGACAGCTATCTGTGCATAGTAATGGGATAATGATTTTAATTTATTTATGCTTAGTTGGGATCTGGCTAATTTTAAAAAATTAATATATATTATGTTTATCACAAGCAAAAATAATAAAGATGTTAGCCAATTAAACTTTTGGACTAAACAACTGAATTTTTCTGCTGACTTTAGATGCTGGGAGATATATTTACAACCTCTGGCCCTTGTCATACCCGTTGCTAATGGAGGATGGGAAGGGATGAACAGCAAGGGCTTGAGAGCGTCTGCACAGGTGTTTGTTCTGTTATTTTTATTGCTGTTGTTTTTTGTGGTGCTGGGGATGGAACACAGGGCCTGGTGCTTGCTAACCGTACACTCTCCTACTGAGCTACAGCCTCAGCCATGTTTATTTTTCTTGACCATTAACCCGTCTGCATCTCTCAAGAGGCTGGACCTTCACATGTGTCTAAAGGAGCAACTTCTGGGAAGCAAGGCTGCCATAAATTCCTTTTGCAGGGAGTACCTACTCCCAGAAGGAAGAGCAGAAATAAAACCCACCCCAATCCCTTCTCCAGGAGGGTTTTCTGGTCCTGAGGGAGCTGGTAAGACCACTCCTACCTGTACGAACAAACAGGACCACTAACTTTCTCTCTTTGTTCTCCCCAAAGCCCACCTGTCTTTCCTACAAAACCTACTTTTTCTGCACACAGCAGCCTTTTCCTGCCCTTACTAATAGCTTTTGTCAATGTAATTGATAGGTCCTAGTCTCTAAGTCTAAGAGGATAGAAGAAAAAGGGAAAAAGCGCCTGCCCCATGCATACCTCCTCCCCAAACCCCCAAATCTACGGTTGTGTTTTGCTAGCTGCCCACATAATGAACATTTTCATGGTTAAGTATTTATCTGAATATGCATTAGAAAAAAATACAGCTGGGGCAGGAAACCTGGAATTTCATGCTTAGGAACATGATAAAGGAGAAAATACTCTATCTACTTTATGCTGTTTTTTAAGTGTGTGACTTTTAAAAATATATTAAATAAATAATATTAGACATGAAAGACTCTGGTGTCAATCATTTTGGGAGGGTCACCTAAACGAGCAGCTAGGGCTACATTTCCAACACTGACCCCTTTGGAGAAGGAAAGTCTTCCTTACAACGCTCATTAGTCTCGATCAGCCGTTAATCACTGGGTAGGCACCCAGGTTGCATGATTAGCAGGAGAGCAAGGCATGGTGAGCTTTGACAAGGTAAAGGAGGAAGATGCAATTCCTCCTGGGCCACCGAAAAGGTGACCTAGTCCCCTGGTGGTATCCACCCTTCACCCTGAGCATAATAACAAAGTCCAGAGCTTTCCAGAGCCCTCTGTACCAACGGGGCAAATTCATGTTCTATCTGTGCTCATGCCCGGGGACAAATGGACACCCTGGCTTGATAGCTCACAGCAGGAACAGCACCCAGGCCTCCATGAAGCTCAAGCCTAGGCAACTAAGACTGTACCTCCACGATTCCTAAAGCCATTTCCTCCTTCCCGGCCCAGCAGGTCTATACATCCTCCAAGGCCACACCCACTCAGAGCCTCCAGGAAGGTAGGGATCCTCCTTGGGCTTTGCTGTACACAACCCACTCCCCACCTCTGCCCAAACTCCAGAGCAGTGGACTCCACGAGCAGAGGATGAGAGGGTGTTCTCCTGAGCCGGGCAGCCAGGAAAGGCAGAGTTCAAAACTGCACTGGTGCCCCTCGCCAGCTCAGCCTACCTGTCCACTTTTCCCTCTGGCCCTTCTGGTTCTTCCAGGGCGATTTTACTCCCACATGCTCACCTCCCAGTGACCTCCCCAAAGACTCACAAACCTCTCTCCAGCCCAGAGTCCTAACTGCTTACAGGAACCCTCCAGGTAGTGACTGGCTTTGACACAGTCAGGGATCACCATGATAGGACAGAAGACTGGGACAAGAAAGTAAATCCCTGGGCACAGTAAACCATTGCCCTTTGTAGCACAGCATGTTTCAACAGATCTATCATGAGATCCTGATGAAACCACAGAAGCATGATATGAAATGCATGAAATGAGAAATTTTTACCAAGAAAAAGCCTAAACTAGCCCTCTAGCCTCACTGGCTTTTAGTCAACCTAAAACTCACTAATTTTGGAGGCCATGCACCTCTGATGTGTGAAGTATATGGTTACCTCTCAGGGACCTGAAGGCCACTTTTGCTAAAATCACTAATCCTTCACTTGAGCCGACAAACATCTGATGGGTGACTAAATGGGATAAAATCTTGAAATCTCTGTCTTCAATTGTGTCTGTCCCCTTTGCTGTCTTAAGAAATTCTACTCAGCTCTGCACACAGACATGTTGACCATTTAAAAATGTTCAGTTCAAAACTATATTACAGGGTTAGCATGGCCCATGACCTGGGGAAGCTGGTGGGTGTTTTCTTTTTCTTCTATCTCCTCTCTTTTCTGCCCCTATACTTGAGCTTCTTCAAAGCCACAAAAGCCCAAGCACTCGAAGTCCTTCAGCCCTACCATAGGGTCAAACTCATAAGATCATGGTGTTTGCCCAGGATCATGGTGCCAGCTACACAAAAATGCAACAACCTCTAGAATAAGTTGAGCCGTAACCACCCTGGGGTTCAAGTCTATCATAGGAAGAAATATCTTGTGGAACTGTGTCCCTGGCCAATGGATATTTCAACTTTAGCACACCTAAGCAAGTCAGTACACACCTATTCTGAGAGCAGCTTGGTCTCTCTGTCAACCAATACTAACTCCATTCAGTGGAACCAGCAATTCAGCAGAAACCCCCTCCCCCAATAAGCTTTTGGCCATGCAGAGACATGTAAGCTTGCAATGTCTGGCTCAATCTCATTGCTACCATCTCTGGGCAAAGATCCCATCACCCAGGTAGCAGCCTCAGATCTGCCAATTTCGTAAGTGAACAGCCCTGTCACCTGTCTGGGCTCCTCTCTCCTCATGGCTACAGGGTCCAGTTCTGCTGGTCTGCGGCCCTGCTGCCCCGCCCCCACACAGATCCCACCTGCCCACCCAGCCTCAACCTCCTGCTCCCTGATCTGGAAGTCTGCAGGGACTTTTTGCCTCTCAAGAGTTCATATCCTCAGGCCACCCTAATTCTCTGTCCCTGGGTTATCACTCCTCTCCTGGAAAGTCTTTACTGACTGGACACGCTCCTTCCCCAATACCCTTCTCCCCCGACTGCCTCTCCTTTGTTCTTTTAGGGGAAGTCCAACCCTGGCATCTGAGATCTCTCCCATCTCATCCCTTATGACCACCCCCATCCCCCATGGCCCCAGCAGTCTACAGGACCTTCCTTAAATGTTCTAGTACATGTCCCTATGCTGTCCTCTTGGTTCCCTTCCCACCCATCCAGTCCTCTCCATCCTTCAGAGCTCCCCCTCATAATGCCACTTCTCCATACAACCTTATCTAGATCAATCCAGTAAGATTCGACCATCACAATACTCCCATAACTCCAGCTACAGGACAGTATGGCAATCAGAAGTAATAAGCCAAGTATTACCTAGCAGTCAGATAGAGTCTTTAAAAAATAGTGGCATTAAAAAGAAAAAGGACATGATTTATAGAATACTGCAATTTATGTAAGTTTGAAATACATGCATGCATGCATAAATCAACATCACCTATTTTTCTAAAATATATCCAGCTCTAAGGATAAACATCATAAATATATCAGAGTGGTTTCTGCTCATAATATATCCAGCTCTAAGGATAAACTTATCATACATATATCAGAGTGGCTGCTGCTCATGGGGCACAGTGCTGGCAGACACAAGCAGCTGTCACTGGGACTAGAGATGCAGGAGGAAATATTAAGTCCTCTTATAATTCAATCCAGAACAAAAAAGAGAAAAATGCTATTTAAAACATAGACCAAGTGCTACAGCTTCGGTCCAGAACGACCTGTGTGCTGTGTTCATTCCCCAGCCCATGACAGTAACTGGGAGGTGGTTTAAGAGGTTAGGTCTAGCAGAATGTCTGAGTCACTAGGGTCATACATTTAAAGGGAACCCTGCCCCTTCTCTCTCTCTCTCTCGCTCGCTCTCTCTCTCTCTCTCGCTCTCGCTCTCGCTCTTTTCCTTCTACCATGCACTCCCACTTCCCCATAGGCCCAGAACAATGAGGCTAACTGACTGAAACCCCAAAGCTGTGAACCAAAATAAACCCTTGTGCTTTATAAATTATTTTATCTCAAGTATTCTGCCACAGCAACAGAAATCTGACTAACATACAAAGGATACGCACAGTACAGAAAAAGACCAGGAGCTCAAAACATACAGAAGACTCAACACCAATCACAAGAAACACCTATTAGGACTACAGTGTTTTAGTTAAGATGACAGATATATACATATACATACATATATATTTTTTATCCGTCAAATTGGCATAAACTAAAAACCACCAAGTTGGTGGAGTTGTGGGGAAATCTGCACTCTCAGAGTCACACGATGTCTTAGGAATGTAATCTAGCCATACAATCGCAATCTAAAATACCAGAACTTTTAAATCACGTTGATGAGTTTCTCCTGCTAGAACAGTCACAGAAATGAGAGATGAGGTACAAGTAGGGCTTGATGCACTCTTGTCTATGACAGCAAACAAGTGACAATAAGAAGAGCAAGCTACAAACCCACAGTGGACTATCTTGACACACTCGGTACATTCGGCAAGAAATCTACATTGACTTAAAAAGGATATCCTCTATCTACGTGTCTTGTCGAACAATCTCAACAAATGATTGTTTTTCAAGAAAGGAACATACTCGAGTATTATTTCCTACTAACTATGTTAAAAAGAGGAAGGCACACATATACATATGCTTATTTAAAAACAGAATATGCATTCTTAAGAAATTGTCTCTGAGGATGCAGCCAGGCTTAGGGGTCAAAGAAAACTTAGCCCCATAACTTCCATACTGTACTGAACCACACTGCCACCTTGCACTGGAGAAAGCCTATGCTTCCCTCAGCAAGCAGCCCTTGTTATCATTTAAGCCAGCAGTACAAGGCTGATTTGCCCCTAAGTTCCCTAACCTCTGGCCTCCCCAATTCAAGGCATGCAGATCAACAGATTGCCAGGCACCTGGTTTCATCAATCATCTCAAAAATCAAATGATTGATTTCAAAAATGACAAAAGGAGCTTGAACCTGGGTCCAGAAGATGGGATTTCAGCATGCTAGCCCACCAACGTCTCCATCTTGGGGGTCATGGAATAAATCTTTCTTGCTACAAGACTTGTCCTCAGTTCACTGGGCCTTTTGTGACAGGTGAGCTTCGGCTCAGTAACAAGAACTGGAGAGCAGAGGATGGGGAAAGAAGGCGGATTTTTCACTGTGTACCTTAAGGGCTGTTTGAATTAATATTTAAAATGTTTTTGAAATGGCCAAGAATTACCTCTAAAAATTATTTTGAAATAATGCTTAACCTGTGCAAGAGCTACTTAAACACATGTTTTTGAAAGCAGAGAAGTGGGATGTACCCACAGCCCTTGTGGTCCTCTCTCCTCCCCTCCTGTTGGCCTGTGGCCTTCTCCACTGTGGCCAAAACCTATCCCTCAGCAGGCTTCCTGTGCCTGATTTCAACTCTGGGGACAGCTCCTGGTCCTTTGGGCCCCATTCTGAGCATACACCTCCCAGTCTTCCTGTCACCCACATCTTCCATGTAAACATAAGCCAGCCAATGAAACACAGCTGCTGTGATTTGACTGTGTCTCCAAAATGTCATGGGTTGGACATTTAATCCCAAAACCACATTAATGGTATTTGAAAGGTGGAACCTTTGATGGGTATCTGAGTTTTGAGGGCTCTGTTCTCATGAATGGTTAACCCACTCATGGATTAAAGGCACAGCGGGCATCACAGAGGTAGCTGTTACACAGGCAGTTCTCTGGTAAGCTTGTTCTGTCACAAGGCAGCTTGGCCCCTGTCTCAAGACAAGATGGGCCTTACCAGGCACCAGCCTGGACCTCCCAGCTGCCAGAACCTTGAGCTAAACGAACATCTATTCTTTATGAATTACCCAGTCTGCAGTACTTTGTTATAGCAACAGAAAACAGACTAAGACACCAGCTTCCTCCAGATCACCACAGCCCTCCATTGGCTGAACTTCAATGGTGTCCACAATCCGGCTTTGGCTAGAGGGTGAGTGTGGCAGGAATAGGGGTGACACCTAAGGGAAGTGTGAGATAATGTGACAGCTGGAAGGGGGAAATACCCCTGGGCATGAACAAGGCTGGGCTGTATACTGAACAGAATTTAGGAGAACCTGACTAATTGCCGCAGCATACCCTACAACATTCACCCTGTACCCGTGTCCTCATAAAGCCTAGGACTAGCACTTGGAGAAAAAAGCCACATGGCCTCAACTACTTTACCAAGGGACCAGTTCCATGAGCCAACTCTCTACTTCTCTAGAAGCTGGGGCAGCACATGGAACTCCATCTTGAGGGAATCTCTGAGTGGTGTGCTCTGAGATTCTGCATCTGACAGGCTACAGCCTAGCAGTGAAAAGCAGTTGCCAGAAAACAGCACCCCCTGATGACAAATTCTGATTCCTCACTTCCTTGCCATGCAGCCTTGGGCAGTTTTCTTCCTATCTCTGAACCCCTGTCTTCTCACTTGTGAAAAGAGACAGCAATAGCACAGACCTGACAGGCTTGCTGTGAGGATTATTTCTGTTGTTACTGTGTGATCCCAAAGGAAAGCCCAGCATGTAGTACATGCTCAATGAATGCCAGTTATTCTATGATCTCTTGGCTTTTCAAAGACTTCGAATGAGATCATCTTATTAAAGGATGAAAAAATAGATGATCAGAATTTTCCCAGAAAACAAAAAATTTCCCCAGAAAACATCAGTGCATCAGTTTTTCTTCTATTTCCAGGTCCTAGAGTCTTTATTGATCTGAAAACTTTGGGATCTGCCTCCTCCTTGAGACTTCTTTTTATGGGCCCACAGTGTATTGACTGACAGATACAGGGTGTAGGAAAAGCAAATGACATCTCTCCTGCCAGGAGATAGTCATTCATTCTTTTTTCTTTTCTTTCTCTCTCTGTCTCTCTCTCTCTCTCTTCCCCCCCCCCTCTGGTGACCACCTCTGTCCACCACACCTGACCCCAAGTTCACCTGGGAGCTTATAAATCTTCCTACCACTGCAGCTGGGGACGCTCCGAGACACCCACTCCCTCCCAGGGCCCGCCCCCAACCCCAGCGTCTGAGCTGGTCCTCCTCCAGTTTCATGCTCTTGCTGAGCTGATGCCTCAAGGCCTCTGTCCTCACTGTTACCTTTGGCTGGAATCTTCTTCCTGACAGCACACGGCTGAGTTCTGTCCTGATTCACGTCTCTGCTCAAATGTTACCTCCTTCAGGCCTGTGCTGATCACTCTAGAGAACACGGCAGCCCCTGTCACCTTCAGACCTTTCCAGCTATTTTTTCTTCCTAGCATTTATCTGACATGACATTAACAGTGTTGCTTATTGTTCATTTCTCCCCATCAGAAAATAAGGTCCATGTGGAGGACTATCTTGTCAAATAGTGTGCCTTTAAACATACAGACCACCAGTAAGTTTTTTGAATGAATGCAGGAATGAATGAACAAGACAGACAACAGGGTGAGTCTCCTTTGAGACACAGATCTCTGCCTCAGATGTAATCTCCCAATAAGAAATCCTCCCAACAAGAAATACTGCAGGGCTGTTCACCATTCACCACTGCTCACAGATGTCCTATAGGAAGCTTAATATATAACTCCCTGCCTCTGTCCTGGGCCCTCAGATTTTCAGGGCCTGAAAATGGTACTAATTCCTCCACCTCACCTAGGAAGTCCTCTTGCACTAGGGGTGGTGATCCATATTCCCAGTAATTCCTGCACTCTGGGAGGCTGAGGCAGGAGGACAGTATATTTGAGCCCAGCCTGAACAATTTAACTTTGTGAGACCTGGAGATGTAGCTCAGTGTGAAGGCCCTGAGTTCCATCCCAGTACTGCAAAACAAACAAACAACAACAAAAAAAACCACAACCCAACACACACATACAAAAGTCTGTTTGCAATCCTCTCTTGACAAGGGCCAATTTCTCTGATCTGTTTCACCACTTTTGTTGTTGTTTTACAGCATTTATCACTCTTTGAAATGATGTGATTAGTCTTCTCATTTGCTTCTTTTCTCTCCCCTACAACCCATATGTAAATGAGAGCTGTGTATTCTGAGCGCCTACACGCCTGACTGCGACAACTATTTGTTGAAAAACAGAAGGAAGAAATAACTCTTCTTTACACCCTCCACATAGAGGAAATGCAGTGTCAGGAAGAAAAGAATGAATCACCGCACTCCTTGCTGTCTAAACTTGACCTTGGCATGTTTCTCGTGTAGAGGGGCTCAGAGATACCCAATTAAGTGCTAATTACATTCAATCAGCGCTGGGCCAGGGGAGGAGCCCGGCTAATGAGGTTCAAGGGCAGGTGGACCTGCAGATGCAGTGACTTGTGTGAAGCTGGCCTCCTGACCCAGACAACAGGCCACAGACTCAGAGGTCCACCAGCACTGACCAGCACAGCAAAACCGCTGTGTGTCCTGATACCATGCCCACCCCTGGCTCCCTCCTCAGCCTACTCAAAGGAAAGCTAGACTCAATTCTAGGACCAGAAAGGAGTAGGATTTATCAGCTGAGCGGGCACTGTTTACCTTCCCAGCAATGCCTGATGCTTTCTGGCCAGACATGCCGCGCCGAGAATGACCAAGGAAAGGGGGATGCACTCATGAGGGCGGGGGAGAGTTGGGATCTCCAAACCCAGGAAGTTGTGGGGTGCACCTCACCAGCTCCCACCAAGCAGGGCCTGGCCTGGTCATGCGCACCAGCCCGTGGTGTCCCCGGGTTCTGATGCTGACAGCTTCACCAGCTCGCTGCCCTCCAGCGGGGCTTGGAGCATAGACCCACCGCCCTGGCCAGCGGGGGCAGGAGCCAGCGAAGCCACCGCACTTACTCTCCCGGGGGGGGGGGGCGCAGCCAAGCCACCCCGGCTGCCCCAGTCCCTACCATCTGGTTAGGCTGGTTTTTCGGGTTCCCTGCTTGCTCCCGACCCTCCTGCAGCTTCTTCCCTGCTCCAGGCCCGCTGTCCTCAGCGTCCCGGCCCGACAGCGGCTCCACAGGTGCTCACCGACTCCACGAGACCCGTGACAGCACGGTCACAGTCGAGAGGGGTGAGGGGAGACCCGCCGCGTGCCCTTACCCATTTCCCGCCGGCCTCGGGCTCCAGCCTCCCCCCGGCCCGGGCGCCCCATGGCTCGGCGCCCAGGCGGCGGCTGCGGGCGGTGCAGCCCCGGCTCACAGGAGGTCTGGGTTTCCGGGAGGGAGGGGACGCTTGCGCGGGGCGGGGCGGCGCGGGCGCGGAGCGGTCCGACTGGTCCGACAGCGGCGGGGCCGGCGCCTCCTGCAATCCCTGCACCCGCCTGCGCGCTCCCGAGCGGCCGGCGCCCCTGACCCTCGCCGGCTTGTTCTTCCCGCGCATAACCGCGACCATGAGGCCAGAGCCAGAGACGTGCACCCCTTAAATAAGGCAATATTGGAAGGTGCCTACAAATCCATTATTACCATTTAGTGACTAGGCACAAGAAAAAAAAAAATGCATTCCTTGAGTTGAGAACTTCAGTTGTAACTGTTGGCTCTCGGTAGCGGATTCTTGCCAGTTTGTTTGGGGATTGCTGTCGCGCTGGCAAGTACTTTTGACTTGAACGTAGTTTTGCAAAAATATCCTCAGATGTTGGTTGGCATTGGCGAGAAGCTCTTATTTTTCAGTATCCCCCTTGGCAGCACTACCCAGCTCCAAAATTTCTGTAACTATGTAAGACACCGTGTGTGAAAATCTGAGTTAAGTGATTCTGTATTTCCTGTAGACCCAGTTAAAATTTTAGCTCCCCAAAAATAAGTAACTTAAGAAAGTCCGTACTTTAAATGCATAAAATGAGTTCGTGTTCCTCGTGTTTTATGGGGGACAGCCACAACATCTAGTATTTACTGACTGCGGTGTGCTACGCCCTAAGTTTTCCGTCCTGGGAAGTAGGACATTTTTCACCTCAGGAGGAAATTGAGGGACAGAGAGGTTCAGTAACCTGACCAAGCTCGCACAGTGAGACAGAGACAGAGGCCGTGCTCCAAATCACTGGGCCACGCTGCTGCTGCTTTGTCTTTTTAAGATGGGGCCCTGCTGCTAGGCCAGTAATCTTTATTCCTTCACTCTATGAATATTCAGTGCGCACCTGCTGAATGTATGCAGGCACCGGCTAGGCACTGTGGGGCAGGAGGATGAACCGAAGCTGCAGCCCCACAGGCAGACAGCAGTAACGTGATGGATATAAAGATGCTAGAGGCGGAGGCAGCTTCCTGAAAGGGAAAATCCTGGAAAGCCAGACATCACAAAGGGAAGGGCCGGACAGGTGCACACAAACTCCTTTCAAATACTCAGTGGGGAGCCGGGGAGATAGCTCGGTGGCATAAGTGCCTGCCTGGCAAGCACAAGGTGCTGAGTTCGATTCCCGATACCAAAAAAAAAAAAAAAAAAAAAAAAAAAAGTCAAATACTCAATGGACTCCTGAACAAACACGGGGCAGAAATTCAAACAACCCAAACGAAAAGAATAATGAGCGCAGATTTGCGCCCTCAGTTGTAGACTGCTAAGGAACGGCGTTTAAGTCCTGCCACTTTGGAGGGGCTTGGGAAACTCCTTGGCCTTTCCATTGAAACCCCATAACAGTCATACTTAAGGAGCAAAGACTGCATCCCAGAGTGAGCAGAAACACCGTAGAAGTAGGGATGAAACTGAAAGGAATCCATCCAAAATATAAAACCAACATGAGCCTCTAATGATTTAATTTCCTGTTAGAACAGAGCTTGACCCTTTCAGAGGGGAATAATAACAGGATTTAGAGCATCTAAAATGAATTGTTTACATTGCTCACCCTGTGACCTGAAATTATTTGACATTCAAAGAATCAGAAAAATGTGGGTTGTAGGTGACAGGAAGAAGACAACCAACAACTGTCACCTGAAACAGACTCAGAATAATTAAGGGATAAGGAATTAAAGACAGAACTAAGATAAATATGATAAAGATCTACAGGGGAAAGCAGGACATAATGGATCAAGAGATTAAGAATTTCAGCAGGAATATTATAACCATTTTATATAACAAGTACCAAGTGGAATATAAGTAAATCTGCTCCAGTGAGTACTGTCTCTCTATCTTTATTGTGTGGAATGCAGAGGCACCTCCATCTTTGTCCTCCAGAGCAAAGGCTGGGCAGGTTTTCCAGTGACCACTAAATAAAACGAGCGCCTCCTATAGGCAGCTGAATTAGATATAAATGTTACAGGCAGGCAGACAGGGCCAGGCCCCTGAAGCAGCCAGTGCAGAAGATGGGATACCTTGCAGACAGAGAGACCAGCTCTTCTGCTGTGGGCCAGACCTCCAGACAAAAGATTAAACAGATACACCCACATACTTCCCTGGGGATGGACATCAGGGATTTATATTCTAAATACGTGGCAATCACCTTAAAAAAAGCCAAGAAGAGTCACTAATCCAAGCCCCTACAGGAAAGGCCCCTGTTCTGTATTCATGCCCGCTTGCTATGTGACTGGCTTGCTTCCCCATTTCACCCCAATTCAATCAATTTTACCTGAACAACTATACTTGTAATCTTATTGGCTGACCATGGTTTTGTCCCACCTCATGCCCACCTTACGATTTCCCATTATCCCCTACCTTGGACCCGCCTCGCCTCATACTTTTGCTCTATAAAATCCCTGGGAAGGGCACGGTCCTTGGCAACTCACTTGGGCCTCCTTCTGTCTCTCTCTCGGACAGCAGGTTTTTTTCCTTCAATAAATATATTCTTCTCTTAACTTCCGTTGTTCCTAAAATTCATTCTTCAATTTTAGAGAACACGAA